>NC_136115.1:0-481207 GCF_965212315.1 Lampetra planeri
CTAACCCCCTAACCCTAACCCTCTAACCCTCTAACCCTAACCCTAACCCCTAACCCTAACCCCTAACCCCTAACCCTAACCCTAACCCCTAACCCCTAACCCTAACCCCTAACCCTAACCCCTAACCCTAAACCCTAACCCTAACCCTAACCCTAACCCCAACCCCTAACCCTAACCCCTAACCCTAACCCCTAACCCTAACCCCTAACCCCTAACCCTAACCCTAACCCCTAACCCTAACCCTAACCCCTAACCCTAACCCCTAACCCTAATAACCCTAACCCTAATAACCCTAACCCTAATAACCCTAATAACCCTAACCCTAATAACCCTAACCCTACTAACCCTAACCCTAATAACCCTAACCCTAATAACCCTAACCCTAATAACCCTAACCCTAATAACCCTAACCCTAATAACCCTAACCCTAATAACCCTAACCCTAATAACCATAACCCTAACCCTAATAACCCTAACCCTAATAACCCTAACCCTAATAACCCTAACCCCTAACCCTAACCCCTAACCCTAACCCCTACCCCTAACCCCGAACCCTAACCCCTAACCCTAACCCTAACCCCTAACCCTCTAACCCTCTAACCCCAACCCTAACCCCAAACCCCAAACCCTATAACCCCAAACCCTATAGCCCTATCCCTATAGCCCTAACCCTATCCCTATAACCCTAACCCTATACCCGAAACATAAACCATAACCCTAACCTAACCCTAAACTAATCCTCGCCTCATTACAATGAAACAAATCTAAGGATGTTGTGCATAAAATAGCTTAAAAGTTTTGCTTACAAGAGCAACGGTCTACGAGTCTAGCTATTACCAACTCTAAACACAAGATAGGCCTCGTAACTTTGTTTGCAAAATCATTTCCACCGAATGAGCTGGTAATTCACCTTGAAAAGCTGGTAATCCACCTGGAGGAGCTGGTAATCCACTTGAACCAGCTGGTAATCCACCTGGAGGAGCTGTTAATTCACATGAACGAGCATGTGGCCACCACGTGATACAACTGCAGTGCCCCCGTGTGGCCATCACGTGACACAACTCCAGCGCCCCCGTGTGGCCATCACGTGACACAACTCCAGCGCCCAAGTGTGGCCATCACGTGATACAACTCCAACGCCCCCGTGTGGCCATCACGTGATACAACTGCAGCGCCACCGTGTGGCCACCACGTGATACAACTCCAGCGCCCCCGTGTGGCCACCACGTGATACAACTGCAGCGCCACCGTGTGGCCACCACGTGATACAACTCCAGCGCCCCCGTGTGGCCACCACGTGATACAACTCCAGCGCCCCCATGTGGCCACCACGTGATACAACTGCAGCGCCCCCGTGTGGCCACCACGTGATACAACTGCAGCGCCCCCGTGTGGCCACCACGTGATACAACTGTAGCGCCACCGTGTGGCCACCACGTGATACAACTGCGTGCCACCACACGGGGGCAGTGCCACCGCGTGGTGGCCACCATGCGTGTGGCTGTGTTGGAGAGTACCCACAACATTGACAGCAACACACCGGTGTGCTGTACTTGTAACTAATTGCCATGTTTTGTTTAAGTGAGAAACCTTTATAATTGGCTGTGTCGGGTGGTGGCGGGTTCAACATTAATCTTTACGCGATATAACCCAAACATTTCTCTATTTACTGTAGTTGTGCATTTGTCCACAAGAGGGCAACATGTGACTTGTATAGCCCTGACCCTAATCTGTAATGCTCATATAACCACCTCAGCCCTATAGCTTTGATTTAATTGAATATCTGGCTTGCATGCCACAATTATTGTTAAAATTCAGTTGCTATACTTTATTGAAGGGATTTTGGAATATAAATAAATCTCCCCTCGTGCTATCCTATATTTACCTATGTTTTTAGTACAATTCTTGGATGTAGAAATTGAAAATGCTTTTGGCCACTAATTTCACGGTGGAAATATTTTTCATCAAACCCTCCGGACAATTTGTAGCCTACAAATGGTGCAGTCAGGAAATGTAAAAACTGATGCTGTCTCTTGGTTGCAGTGTTATTGACAAGCAAAATAAAGGTTTTTAATAATATTTTGCTTCAGGTTTGACTTTTCCTAAGGGAAATTGTATTGACAAATTGTCAACAATGAACCTTAACATTTATTCTGAAATACATTTCGGGAAAAAAAAATTTGGAGGGGGGGTTATAAGGTTAACAATCACTGTCAGATTACACAAAATGAACAAAACGATCGTAGGGAAGTATATTTTTTTAAACCCTCGCAAAAAATCTATATTCAACGGGCATGGTCTAAATTACGCATAGGCTGCCGATAATCACCACGCAGGCTGCAATCTAAACACGTGTTGATGCAGGATGTTAAACTTCATCCCTGTTGGGGATGTGTTACAGCCTCTTCCTTGCCTCACTACAATGAAAAACAATCTGAGGATTTTGCGCTTAAAATAGCTTAAATATTTCGCTTAAAAAAGCAAAGGTCTACGAGTCTAGCTATGACTAACTCTAAACACAAGACAGGCCTCGTCAATTTGTGTTGACAAAACATTCCACCGAATGAGCTGGTAACTCACCTTGAGGAGCTGGGAATCCACCTTGATGAGCTGGTAATCCACATGGTCGAGCTGGTGATCCACATGGTCGAGCTGGTAATCCACAACACGAGCTGGTAATCCACATGGTCGAGCTGGTAATCCACATGGTCGAGCTGGTAATCCACATGAACGAGCTGGTAATCCACATGGTCGAGCTGGTAATCCACATGGTCGAGCTGGTAATCCACATGGTCGAGCTGGTAATCCACATGGTCGAGCTGGTAATGCACATGAACGAGCTGGTAATCCACATGAACGAGCTGGTAATCCACATGGACGAGCTGGTAATCTACATGAACGAGCTGTTAATCCACAACACGAGCTGGTAATTCACATGAACGAGCTGGTAATCCACAACACGAGCTGGTAATTCACATGAACGAGCTGGTAATCCACAACACGAGCTGGTAATCCACATGGACGAGCTGGTAATCCACAACACGAGCTGGTAATTCACATGAACGAGCTGGTAATCCACATGAACGAGCTGGTAATCCACATGGACGAGCTGGTAATCCACATGAACGAGCTGGTAATTCACATGGTCAAGCTGGTAATCCACATGAACGAGCTGGTAATGCACATGAACGAGCTGGTAATCCACATGAACGAGCTGGTAATGCACATGAACGAGCTTGGAATCCGATTGGAGGAGTTAAGGACACGTGGCCGGAAGCGGGGGTGCCGTCCTTGATACAGCAAGGGGCGGGGCCGGGGCAAAGGGATGAAGGGGGAGCGCGAGGGGGATTCGGGGCTCGTTCGGGGATCAAGAGAGGGAACAGACACGCAACATAGTGAGCAGCCTACAACAAGTTAGCCACACTTACCAACAGAAGCCGGTGTACATTGAATTGTTTCATAAATGCAATGCCTCCTACAACGGTGTGTGTGCGTGCCTCAGTCGACACAACGCATGCTTAAGTATGTTTTTCGTACAATTCTGGGGCGCAGAAATTGCAAATACTTTGGAAATGTTTTTTGTCAAACCTCTGGACAATTTGTAGCCTACATATTCTGCAATCAGGAAATACAACTGGGTCTCTGTGTCTTTTGGTTGCAGTGCTATTGACAAGCAAAATAAGGGCTTTTTAGAAATGTTTTGCAACAATTAAGACTTTTTCCAATGGGAAATTGCATTGAACAATGGTCAACTTTGCACCTTCATAACCCCTAAAGCTAAACCTATCCCTAATTAAATTGTCGATTTTTTTCTCGAGAAAAAATATATTTGTATAATCACCAAATTTCATTTCATATATAGCATAGTATGACTAAAGGCATTAGAGGAATGAGCTTCTAATTTAAAAATTACAAGTCAAAAATGTGGCTATTTATTTGCAAAAAACCACGTAGTACCTTTAATTTTACAGTTTTTGTTTCATCCATCACGTAGTGAGACTAACGTCAATGGAGGAATTCACAGTGGCAAGAATGTAACTACATTGCCTGGTATACAGGAAGTCGTAAGTTGAACCCCGTCCCTCACACCTGCTGTATGTTTGTAGTTTGCATGTTCTCCCCATGGTCGTGTGGCTTTTTCCCTCCACATGCGTTTAGTGTATTTGACTGCTATGTCGATTTTTTCACGCAAAAAATATACATGTTAAATTGCCCAGTTTTTATTGTATATACAGCATTGTAAGACAAAATTCAATGGAGGAATTCACTTCTCATTGACCCCTAACCGTTTACCATAACCCTAACTAGGCTAACAGGCTACTGTATATGGATTATTTTGGGAGTCCCTATTCCATTTCCGGGAGCCCCACAACCACTTCCTTGGTGTTCACATTCCCGCATGAAGAATCGGAACTCCGAGATTTGGAATTGAGACTCCTGCTTTGGATTTAGGACTTCTTAGGGTTGCAAGTGAGATGCCTCAAATATGCCTTTAAACGCGTCTCAGCGAGATGAGTTGAATCGTATATGGCGCGACTCTGTCGAGTAGAGTCAAAGGGCACACGCCACTTGCTTGTGTGACTTGTGGAACCGGGGCGGCATTTTGCATTGAAGTCAAGGATGGGTGTGATTGTTGCCGATTTAAAGGGCACTGTTTGAGAATGCAGTGCTTTTCATTATTTCAGCACCGATGTTCACCAAATATTCAATGGTCTAAATGTATGGGACAGCTTGGGATGTCAATGCAGTAGTTTGTTATTTGAAAATCCGTAAAGAAATAAAGCATTGCAGTGCAAATCGGCCGGATAGTTTCGTTTTTACACGCTTTCTTTTAACTCACTCTATCTGTTGTTGTTATCGTCGTTGTATCCTCAAATCTTCTAACTCAATTTTAACCCACTACCCAATGTGGTATCGACTGCAAACTTGTTATACTTATGTCAAACTAATGACAAATACTATATTCTATCATATTTTTTTAAATATTTTTAAACAATATTTTTTATCTTCTTGGTTCTTTCGGTAAAGTCATGTAGAAGGGTAGTAAATGCGTATATAAGCTTGGAGCTTATATATACGCATTTCCCATGAATATGCTAAATTCCTCTTGATATGCAAATTATGTTGTCACGGCGCTCTTCTTCCACCTCCAACCCAGCTTATATATAAGCTCCAAGCTTGGCAGTGTCTCATTCTTCACCTGAAGACGGCTGCTTGCGTTGTAGCCGAAACGTCGTGAGAATTATTTTATTATGTTTATTTTTATTATTTTATTACTTCCCTTCTACGTGACTTTACCGAAAGAACCAAGAAGATGAATCCCTGCAATCACGAAAGCTTTAAATCGAAATTTAATATTTTTTATATGTTATGTTTTGGCTTGGGTCTAATTGTCCACGGTCAACTGACATTGGCTGTAATTGTCCACGGTCCCTTACGTTTTGGAAAGCTTCAGGGCCACTTCCTGGAGTCGTGGAGTTCTGCCATTACTCGTACATTTCATAAAAGCGTGTTTAAAAAAAAGTTTTTTTTAATATTATTTTTACCGCGCTTGACGTGTTACGTGTCCCCTCTGGTGGACAAGTGCAGTATCACAAGCAATCAATTCGTAGTTGTGAGTCGCTGGTGATGTGGCGTCCTGGCGTTTGTCCGAAGTACGGTTGGCTGCAATGAAGCCGTGAAGACACCACACAGTGCCACTGCTGCTGTTACCGTGCCGAGGCACTGCAGTTGTCATACTAACCCTTAACCCTAACCCCCTGAACCTAACCCTAATGCCTAACCCTCAACTAACCCTAACCCTGAACTCTAACCATAATCCAACCATGACCCTAACCCCTGACCACGACCCTGGCCCTAACTACCTTAACCCTAACCCCCAACCACTAACTCCTAGCCCTAACCCCTAACCACTAACCCTGACCTTCACCCAAATCCTAACCCCTAACCCAAACCCTAACCCTAATCCAAACCCTCACCCAAACCCTTACACAATTTTGTCCATACACGACATAGGCTAGTATGCCAATTTGCTTTTTGGCCAAAGAAGGTATGATGATTTTCTCGGCATACCTGAGGTGAAAATGTTATCGTGAAATTTAACATTTTGTACGTAATACGTAGCATACTACAGCAAACACAATGGAGGAATGCACTTTTTGTAAAAAAATAAAGCTATGGAAATTTGGCTCATTTTGGGAAAAAAACTGTATAAGTTAGTATGCTGATTTTCTTTTTGAGACGTGAAAATGTGATCGTGAAATGTCTCACTTTTAATGTAATATATAGCATACTAATGCTAAACAAAAGGGAGGAATTAACTTTTTATTGGAAAATAAAGATGTGAAAATTTGGCTCATTTTGGCAAATAAACTGCATAGGTTAGTATGCTGACATCTTTTTGAGACGTAAAAATGTAATCGTAAAATTTCTCACTTTTAATCTTACCTATATAATTCATTTTTTGTCTGTCTGTCCGTCCGTCTGTCCGTCTGCGTACGCTCGCTTGCGGGGGATTTGGCTCTCGGACCGTGGGGTTCGCCGAGATAAAATTTTGCCGGTGGGCACGCCCCCGTCCCCGCAGTGGGAATAGGCATTTCCGATTTTTAGTCTCTAAACTTTAAATTGGTCCGATTATTGATTTAGTGCGATTTCTCTTTATTTATTTACTTTTGCTGACCGGCACGTGACAAAGCACGCCTATGCGCATGCGCGAAGGCGGTTGCCCCTGGCAACGGGCAGCAACGCCGTCGCTGCGGGGTGGACGCCATTTTTAATTCCCGTTAAAAATATGCACACGCATTAACACGCGACGCTGAGGTAAATTCAAAGTTTCACGTCCTCTTCACTCCCCCCCCACCCCAATGTGCGCAATTACTATTATAGGGTCGGTAGCTAATAAAATTATAGCGCTTAGACAGTATTATTCCAGCGCGGGGGGGGGGGGGTAGCGGCCCCAGCACCCAGCCTCGGCCGGGTGGGCAATCTAGGCGAGGCCGGAGGCTCTGCACGGTACTAGGCCTCGACACCCCACACGTGTTAGGCGAAGACTTTGTGCTATAAACTCGATATACCCAGCGTTGCCCGGGAGAAAAATACATTTAAAATCTTCTGAAAACTTTAAAACATAACATACCAATGAAAATACAATTGTGTAATTAAAATTTTAAACCCGACCGAGCCAAGAATTGATTCTCTGAATCGCGCAAAGGAATCGAAGGTTGTAGAATCGGCTGATTCCCGTTTACTATAAGTTGGTTATAGAGTCGATATAAACTGCAACGAACGGGAAATATCCGGCGTTGCCAAGGGCAAAAATATATTTTAAAACTTCTGAAAACTTTTAAACATAACATACCAATCAAAATAAAACTCTGTAATTCAAATTGTAACCCAAGCGTGCCAAGAAGCGATTCTTTGGAATCGTTGCGAATGAATCGAGGGTTGTAGATTACTTTAGAATCGCCCTATTCCCTTTTTAACAAACTCCGTGTCGCCAAGTTTGCTTAACATTTCCAACAGACACACACATTCACACATTTAGCTTTCACATTTAACATACAAAACGTCAGCATGTACTGCTGTCATCATAGGCAAAAATATATACACCCTCACCACTCTCCCTCACCACTCTTCCTCACCACTCACCCCTCTCCCTCAACACTCACCCTCACCAATCATCCTCACCACCACCACTCACCCTCACCACTCACACTCAACACTCACCCTCACCACCACCACTCTCCCTCACCACCACTCACCCTCGCCACCACCACTCACCCTCACCACTCACCCTCACCACTCTCACTACTCACCCCCACCACCACCACTCACCCTCACCACCACCACTCACCCTCACCACTCTCACTACTCACCCTCACCACCACCACTCACTCTCACCCTCACCACTCACTCTCACCACTCACCCTCACCACTCACTCACCACTCACCCTCACCACTCACCCTCACCACTCACTCTCACTACTCACCCTCACCACCACTACTCACTCTCACCACTCACCCTCACCACTCACCCCTCTCCCTCAGCATGCACCCTCACCATCACTCACTCACCCTCACCACTCACCCTCACTACTCTCCCTCACCACTCTCTCAACACTCGCGCTCACCACTCACCCTCGCCAATCATCCTCGCCAATCATCCTCACTACTCACCACTCACCCTCACCACTCACCCTCACCACTCACCCTCACCCACACCACTCACCCCTCTCCCTCACCACTCACGCTCACCACTCACGCTCACCACTCACCCTCACCACTCACCCTCACCACTCACCCTCACCACTCACCAATCACCCTTCCCAATCATCCTCACTACTCACCACTCTTCCTCACCACTCACCCTCACCCCTCACCACTCACCCTCACCACTCACACTCACCACTCACCCTCACTCTCATCACTCACCCTCACCACTCACCCTCACCGCTCACCACTCACCCTCACCACTCACCATCACTGTGGTGGTGGTATCTGCTATGATGACAGTAGTACAAGCTGACGTTTTGTATGTTAAATGTGAAAAGCTAAATTAGTGAATGTGTGTGTCTGTTCGAAATGTTAAGCATACAGTACTTGGCGACACGTAAGCAAGTTTTTAAAACGGGAATAGGGTTAGTGGTGGTGGTGAGGGTGAGTGTTGAGGGTGAGTGGTGAGCGTGAGTGGTGAGTGGTGAGCGTGACTGGTGAGTGGTGAGGGTGAGTGGTGAGGGTGAGTAGTGAGTGGTGAGCGTGAGTGGTGAGGGTGAGTGGTGAGGGTGAGTAGTGAGTGGTGAGCGTGAGTGGTGAGTGGTGAGAGTGAGTGGTGAGGGTGAGTGGTGATTGGTGAGGGTGTGATTGGTGAGGATGAGTGGTGAGTAGTGAGTGAGGAGGGTGAGTGGTGAGGGTGAGGGTGAATGGTGCGGGCGAGTGGCGGTTGTGAGTGGTGATTAGTGAGGGGTGAGTGGTGAGCGTGAGTGGTGTGGGTGAGTGGTGAGGGGTGAGTGGTGAGCGGTGAGGGTGAGCAGTGAGGGTGAGTGGTGATTGGTGAAGGTGAGTGGTGAGGGCGAGTGGTGAGGGTCGGTGGTGAGGGTGAGTGGTTAGCGGTGAGGGTGAGTGGTTGTTGTGAGGGTGAGTGGTGAGAGTGAGTGGTGAGGGTGAGTGGCGATTGTGAGTGGTGATTAGTGAGTGGTGTGTAGGTATATATACCTACGAGGGGTAAATATTTTTTTTGAGCGGGATGGGGGGGTCCACAATTTTCAGAAACCTTTTACATAAACTATTTACCCCACACTTTCTACAAATTTTTGGGCTTGTGCAAGCCTCATATATTTGTTGGTGGAGAAATGTACAAACGGCCAACCGGGCTTTGACAATACCTTCGTATCTGTGTATATAAATGTAAGGTTGTAAAGGAATATTTTTTTCACCCGGGCAATGCCGGGTACTTCCGCTAGTGTAATATATAGCATACTACGGCTAAATACAAAAGATGAATGAACGTTTTGTTGAAAAATAAAGATGTAAAAATTTAGCTAATTTTGGCTAAAACGACATAGTTTAGCATGCTTATTTTTTATGGACGTGAAAATTGCATAGTGAAATTTCTGACTTTTAATTAAACATATGGCATACTAAGGCTGACCCAACTGAATTTGTTGAAAAATAAAGCTGTGGAAATTTGGCTTATTTTGGCTAAAAACGGCATAGGTTAGTATGCCAATTTGAATATTTACTTGAACATTTCATCGTGAAATGTCCCACTTTTAATCTACATATATCATACTAACCCTATCCCTAAACCCTAACCCCCCTGACCCTAAGCCTTAACCGCTAACCCTAAACAAACCCAAACCCAACCCTCTTTTGTATTGACAAATTGTCAACTTTGCACCTTAACGTTTGTTCTGAAATATATTTCGGGAAATGATTGCGGGGGGTGGGGGTTGACAATCACTGTCAGATTACACAAAATAAACGAAATCGATCGTAGGGAAGTATATTTGAAAAAACCTCGCAAAAACTCAATATTCAACGAGCGCGGACTCGCCTGAATTACATACAGGCTGCCGATAATCACCACGCAGGCCGCAATCTAAACGTGTTGACGCACGATGTTAAACTTCATCCCTCTTGGGGACGTGTTACAGCCTCCTCCTCGCCTCATTACAATGAAAAACAATGTGAGGATTTTGCACTTAAATAGCTTTAATGGTACACTTAAAAAAGCGACGGTCTACGAGTCTAGGCTATTACTAACTCTCACAAGACAGGCCTCGTAACTGTCTTTGACAAAAAATTCCACTGAATGAGCTGGCAACTCACCTTGAGGAGCTGGGAATCCACCTTGACGAGCTTGCCAAGCCATATGGTCGAGCTGGTGATCCACCTTGACGAGCTTGCTAAGTCACATGGACCAGCTGTGATCGGTAGTTGAAGACGAATTCAACGACGCCACAAGAACCACGCGTTCTCCACGCGGTGCCCAGCCGAGATGGCGTCCTCCGTGGGGAATCCCCGCCCCGCCCCGCCCCGCCCCGCCCCGCCCCGCCCCGCCCCGCCCCGCCCCGCCCCGCCCCGCCCCGCCCCGCCCCGCCCCGCCCCGCCCCGCCCCGCCCTCAACCTCCCCCCACGTGACGCCTCGCTCCGCACGCGCCTTCCCATCAATCATCCTCTAGCCGCCTGTCACGACTCTCGTTCACCACCTGGCCTCTACTGCTCGCTGCGCCCTCGTTCATTACATCGACAGTGCCACTTCCTTAATTATCTCTTCCCCTTTCTAATTTCTCTCAGCACCTGTGTTCTTCATATTAAAAAAATAGTAACTCCATGTAACGTGTATTTTTGTTATTCAATCTCCGACACTTCCATGTATGAAAATGAAAGTATGTTCCAAATACAAATCCACACCGTGAAAGCAATCGCCACCAAACTTGGCTGGTATTTAATTCGTGGTTACGTCTGCCATCTTGGTGGACATGTGCAGTACAGGCCAACACAGTTCGCCAGCAGTTGCCGCTGTCAGGCGTCACCCCGCGCGTTCCCGCAGTTGTGAGTTGCTGCTGCTGCTGCGTCCTGGCGTTAGTCCCAAGCGGGTTGGCTGCAATGAAGCCGTGAAGACGCAGCACAGCGCCACTGCTGCTGTCAACGCGCCAGGCGCTGCAGTGGTACCACGTGACCACACGGTGGCGCTACAGCACCATGTTGGTTACGTTGTTTAGCGAGTGTCCATGTTGGTTAGGTTATTTAGCGAGTGTCCATGTTGGTTAGGTCATTTAGCGAGTGTCCATGATGGTTAGGTTATTTAGCGAGTGTCCATGTTGGTTAGTATATTTAGCGAGTGTCCATGTTGGTTAGGTTATTTAGCGAGTGTCCATGATGGTTAGGTTATTTAGCGAGTGTCCATGTTGGTTAAGTTATTTAGCGAGTGTCCATGATGGTTAGGTTATTTAGCGAGTGTCCATGTTGGTTAGGTTATTTAGCGAGTGTCCATGTTGGTTAGGTCATTTAGCGAGTGTCCATGATGGTTAGGTTATTTAGCGAGTGTCCATGTTGGTTAGTATGTTTAGCGAGTGTCCATGTTAGTTAGGTTATTTAGCGAGTGTCCATGATGGTTAGGTTATTTAGCGAGTGTCCATGTTGGTTAAGTTATTTAGCGAGTGTCCATGATGGTTAGGTTATTTAGCGAGTGCCCATGTTGGTTAGGTTATTTAGCGAGTGTCCATGATGGTTAGGTTATTTAGCGAGTGTCCATGATGGTTAGCTTATTTAGCGAGTGTCCATGTTGGTTAAGTTATTTAGCGAGTGTCCATGATGGTTAAGTTATTTAGCGAGTGTCCATGTTGGTTAAGTTATTTAGCGAGTGTCCATGATGGTTAGGTTATTTAGCGAGTGTCCATGTTGGTTAGGTTATTTTGCGAGTGTCCATGATGGTTAGGTTATTTAGCGAGTGTCCATGTTGGTTAGGTTATTTAGCGAGTGTCCATGATGGTTAGGTTATTTAGCGAGTGTCCATGATGGTTAGCTTATTTAGCGAGTGTCCATGTTGGTTAAGTTATTTTAGTGAGTGTCCATGTTGGTTAGTATATTTAGCGAGTGTCCATGTTGGTGTGTATGTTGAACTTCTTTCACACCGTACATAGCCAACCATGGTCATCGGAGGTGCCGGGGAGGGACACCAAACTAAGCACGAAAAGCAGTTCTAAAGAAAATATATTTTCAACCTAGATTTTAAAAATGCGTAGCTCCAGTTACTTCTTAATCTCGGAGGGAAGAACATTCCAGACGGCTGCAGAAGTGCATCTGAAAGCGTGCAATGCAGCGACCGTCTTTGTTCGATGACTAGCCAAAAGCTGCTACGAGGATGACCGGAGTTTGCGTGATGGTTGATGCTCTTTGATGATACCAGCAAGGTATTGGGGTTCACTTGTGGCCAGCGCTTTGTATGTAATGAGTGCAATCTTATACTGTATGAGTTCGGCAACAGGAAGCCAATGCAGTTCGGTGAGCACTGGACAGACATGGTCGGATTTTGCAGTACCCGTCATGACGCCAGTAAAATAATTTTGTACACGCATCAGCTTGGTAATGTTTTTGCCAGATGTCCCGGAGAGTAGTGAGTTGGAATAATCGAGCCCTAACCCTATCCCTAACCCTACCCCTAACGCCTAACCTTAAACCCTAACCCTAATTGCTAAGCCTAACTCTAACCCAATTATGTCCAAAAACTGCATAGGTTAGTATGCCTATTTGTTTTTTAGCCAAAAAATGTTATGTCAATTTAATTTTTAGGAAGTGAAAATGTCATCATGAAATATCAAACCTTTATAGTAATAATACAGCATACTAATGCTAATCAAAAAAGAGGAATTAACTTTTTCTTTGAAAAGTTTAGCTATGAAAATTCGCCCAATTTTGGCCAAAAATGGCATACGTGAGTGTGCCGATTTCTTTATGGGACCTGAAAATTTCATTGTGAAATTTCCCTCTTAATGTAATATATAGGCAACTCAGGCTAAACACAACCGAGGAATGCACGTTTGGTTTAAAAATACAGCTGTAAAAATGTGTCCAATTTTAGCCAAAAACGGCATAGTATGCCGATTTTCTTTTTTCACTTAAACATTTCATGGTGAAATTTCGCACTTTTTAACGCTATATATAGGATACTAAGGCTAAACACACGAGGATTGCACTTTTGTTGAAAAATAAAGCTGGAAAAATTTGGCCAATATTGGCCAAAAACGGGACGTGAACATTTCATCGTGAAATTTCCCACTTTTAATCTAATACATAGCATACTAAGGCTAAATACAATAGAGGAATGAACTATTGTCCAAAAATAAAGCTGTGAAAGTTGGGCTTATTTCGGCTAAAATCGGCACAGTATGCCGATTCATTTTTTTATATTCGAAAATTTAATGTATCAAATTCCCCACTTTTTTACGTAATATATAGGCTACTCAGGCTAAACACAACCAATAAATGCACTTTTTGTTTAAAAATAAAACTAGAAAAATTGGGACAATTTTGCCAGTAACGGCATAGGTTAGGTGGTGTTCACTCTAGACGCGTGGCGGTGTTCACTCTAGACGCGTGGTGGTGTTCACTCTAGACGCGTGGTGGTGTTCACTCTAGACGCGTGGTGGTGTTCACTCTAGACGTGTGGTGGTGTTCACTCTAGACGCGTGGCGGTGTTCATTCTAGACACGTGGCGGTGTTCACTCTAGACGCGTGGCGGTGTTCACTCTGGACGCGTGGCGGTGTTCACTCTAGACGCGTGGCGGTGTTCACTCTAGATGCGTGGCGGTGTTCACTCTGGACGCGTGGCGGTGTTCACTCTAGACGCGTGGCAGTGTTCACTCTAGATGCGTGGCGGTGTTCACTCTAGATGTGTGGCGGTGTTCACTCTAGACGCGTGGCGGTGTTCACTCTAGACACGTGGCGGTGTTCGCTCTGGACGCGTGGTGGTGTTCACTCTAGACGCGTGGCGGTGTTCGCTCTAGACGTGTGGCGGTGTTCACTCTAGATACGTGGCGGTGTTCGCTCTGGACGCGTGGTGGTGTTCACTCTAGACGCGTGGTGGTGTTCACTCTAGACGCGTGGCGGTGTTCACTCTAGACGCGTGGCGGTGTTCACTCTCTACATGTGGAGGGGAAACCCGGGGATCGGGAAGGAAATCCATGCGACCACGGGGAGAGAGAGAGACACGTAAACTACAAATATACAGCAGGCGTCAGGGTCGGGATCGAACCCACGACTTCCTGTATGCCAGGACAGGTAGTGAACATCTCACCACAGAGAGACAGGCAGCCTCGGCTGTTGGTTGATCCTCAATGAATTACTTGGTGGAGTGAGGAAGCATTAATACTGAGCAGGTGAAGGTGGCAAGGCATGGGTCTGGACACACCACCACCTGTGAACCGTGACAGTGGTGGAGCCAGTGGGGGTGGGGTGGCACGTGCCCCCCCAACGATCCGATAGAAATCCCTAATTTCGATAGGATCATTGGGGTTTATTAGTAACTAGCTTCACTACCCGGCTTTGCCCGGGACTTGGATTCTTGTCTTGGATTAATTTAATATTCCCTCATAATTCACTGAAAAACCCTGAAAAAATTGATGCTTGCAAGAAGGAAGCCGAAACACTTCAATTTACCTAAATCGGATGTTTTCACTCAAGGAAATTCAACCTGAACCCACTGCTACGTCAGGTCGATTTTTGCCACTCGGGAAGGGAATGACGTGGCGTTCGCTTAGAAATTCCAGACAGCATAAGCTGTGAAAATTTCATGACGCCAGAGCTCAGCGTTGGAGAGTTTTTGCTGCTTCACACAAACAAACAGGTGTAAGTTCTGCTATATATTTAAGATGGCAGTTGTACCTGTTCTTCACACGGATTTGTATTGAAACTCCGAGAAGCCAATGACTTAATCGGCCAGGAGCGAAGCGCCACCTAAAATCTCCCGGCACGCTGTGAACAGCTGTAGAAGTACGGCGCGCGAAGAGCCATGTGGTAGGGGGGTAAGCATTGCAGAGCCCTTAGCTCAGGTGTGATGCGGGTTGATGCCACATACGTCATGGTCATTTCCCCCCCCCCCCCAAATACAAAAGTCTATTTTTCTTTCCTGAAGGCATCAACACGTTCAGCGAGCGCGATGACGATCACACGCGTCGAATGAAAAGCAAGGGACAAGTCCTTTCTTACTAACAACTCCTTTCTCACTAACAACTCCTTACTTACTAACAACTCCTGTAATTTTTCATTGCTGGAGGGGTTTCCTCCCCCTACCTGAAAATCCTGGCTCCACCTCTGAGTGTGTGACAGTGTCAAGTTTGTATTTGCAGTAAAGTCTATTAACTCTATTGAGCACAGAGGTTATATCAAAACGGTAGTTTATTTTAGTTTTCCTCTGGAACTCTTTGTAAGAATGGAGTCAAGAAGTGATCACAGCAAACACGTGCAGCAGCTTAAGTCGGAACTGCTCATCCGAGCAATCAAGGACATCTGTGCCTGGCTTCACACCTCTAAATTGCGATTGAACATTAATTTATGCATTTGTGCATAACACAAATAGTATTATTTTCAACACCCTTTGCTATGTCAGCTGAATTTAGCTTTCATAAACATTTATTTAGAAGCCAGACAGCTGAAATTGTGTGCTGAGTTTTGGGTTAACGTTCATTTTGAAGATACGAGGGCTTCCAGGCACGGTTATAACCATTTGCCCTCTCATTGTGTGCCATAACAGCCCATGTGATGAATTTGGGACACTTTTTTACTATATCATAAATATATGAATAACTATAGACGTGTAAGTCACGTGTGACTGTGTATATATGTGTAGTAACGCTTACGACTCGTTGACACCGGAGTTGGAGGCACACTTGTTTATTTGAACACCAACTTTGTGACATACACAATTGAGGGGGTATCGGCCCCCTCACCCGTCTATCTGAGGACACACCTCTAGGCTAACCTTAGCCTGCCTCTGAGTCCTCCACTAATGGGCTAGGGGAGGCTATCTTGGCCCGACACTGGTCAGTCGGGCCCGGTACCCAGAGTCCAGACCAGCACTTGCTCTGGCTCTGGTACCACGCCACTGGCTCGAGCCTGCGCGGTCCTGATAAGGACGGCGTACCAGGGGGAGTCCAGGGCTCTATCTCAGACGTCTTCCGCCTCCTCTTCTTTAGCTAAACATCACTCCCGAGCCCTTCGATACATTCCCCTTTCATACCCAACCCCTCCCTGAGGGGTGGGGCCCCGGGGGATCATAACGACCGAATCGACCCCCCAGGGTGTCTGGCGCAGACGTCGCAGAGGGCACCTGCTTGTGCACACATGTAGCCCCGCCTACTGTGTTTGTTTACCATAGGCTGCCATGCATAACGGGCTCTCTCTCTAACACCCCTACATCACTCCCCCCCCGCATAGCATGCAGCCGTCCCGGCTGCCAACATACAAAAATTTGACAATAAAGGTGCCTTCACCCCCTGACCGCGCGTGTGCCTCACTATTTTTGAACAATAACAGGAACCAGAACAAGAACGCAACAACAAGATGAGAAACAACCCGACGCACCCCCCCCCGAATAAATACGAATTCCGTAAAAAAAAACAGCCTATATACAATCAGCAGGGAACCCACCACGCACACACAACACACGGTGAACCCAACATATGTACATCCGAGGAGCGGGGAACACACCACCCACACAACACCCAATAAACACAACAGCTATGTACACATTTTCCGGCCTCACAACAGTTTGCGCATTTTAGCGCGCGTCCTTGCAGCGGGCCCCTCACACGGGGTAACCGCGCGTGGCGGACCATCAGGTGGCGACTGTCCGTCTTGGGGTGAGCATTCATCCGACTCCGCGTGACCCTCGGTATCCGCAGGAGGGGTGATCGGGCGTGAGCCCGTCACTCCTGATGCTCCTGAAGGTGGCACAGCCGGCAAGGCATTAGGTGAGAGCGACGGAGACGGACCCAGCAAGTCGGCCGACCCCCCACATGTTTGGCCACGCGCGTGTGAAGTGGGATTGTGTACTGCCGCGAAGGGTTTTAACCTAGAGGGATGCACGAACCATCTCCGCTTCCCCCACTTTATGCGCACGCACTGCGGACGTAACACCTCCACCACTTCCACAGGGCCCCGCCACGGCCGCACCAGTTTAGAGGAGGTTGCCAGTGGCACCTGGGGGCAGTGCAACCATGCCTTGTCCCCCGGCTTCCACTGCAGTATGTGCGCTCGACTCAATCTGAGGCGCTCATTCGCCTTCTGACGGAGGTCAGAGTTTTGCATTGCAGCATCCCGTGCCTCGGTCAATTTGTCCAGATTAAATTTAACATGGTCAGCCAGATTAGTCTTTCCCCGCGGCACGGGGATCCGCAACTGGGCACGAACAGGCGGGTCTGGTTCTCGGCCGTACATGAGGTAAAAGGGAGAAAACCCCGTAGCTGCATGGGGTGCCAACCGGTACGCCGCCAAGACCCCCTGAATTTGTAGGTCCCAATCCGTTTGCGAGTCCGAAACTTGTTGTGATAACATGGACGAGATGGTGCGATGCAAACGTTCGACCATCCCGTCAGTTTGTGGGTGATATGGGGAGGTCCGAATTTTCTTTGTGCCCAGGAGATCGCAGACTTGTCTGAGTAGTTTACCGGAAAAATTTCTGCCCTGGTCGGTCAGCAACCTCTCCGGAGCACCTTTGTCCAGGACATAACCCTGAACAAAGGCCTCCACGATGGCTGCTGCCGACTGGTTGGCCAGAGGCCAGGCCATAGGCCAGCGTGTAAAATACTCGACACCAGTCAACAAATATCTATTCCCCCTGGGGGTGGCGGGGAATGGTCCCAAAATGTCCAGAGCGACCAGCTCGTTTATCCTGGACACTTTGATCGATTGCAAAGGCGGGTTAGACTCCCGTGCCGGCGGTTTGCGTTGTGCACATTGAGGGCATGATCCCAACAAATCCCCAACATCCCTCGTCATGCCAGGCCAATAAAAATCAAGTTGCAACAAGGCGAGAGTCTTTTGGGTCCCCAGGTGTAGGAGGCGCTCATGAGCGGCCCATACCACCCTACCCCGCAACCCAGTAGGGACCACCAGCCGATGTCGACGTGACTTCCCGTCTCAATGCATCAGCAGACCTTGGCACATTTCCCATGCGTCGGAACCACCTCTTTTTCCCCCCGCCGCACCGCCAACGCGACGTCGCCACCCGAGGAGGGAGACATCCTCCATCTGGAGGCGCCCCCATTCAATGACGGGCAACCCCAACAGGGAATCTTTGCCCTGTTGTTCGATCGAATTAGGAACCACTGCATCGTCGTCGTTGGCGGCCGCCAAGACAGGTACCGATGTGTCCCCTGAAGGCCTGCAACGTCCAGACCCCAGGAGGCATGCACACTCGGAGGCGGTTGGCAAGCGTGACAGAGCGTCCGCGTTGGTGTGGCGAACGCCCTTACGGTATGTGGTTTGGAAATCGTAATCCTGGAGGACCTCCAACCATCGGGACAATTGTCCCGATGGCTGTTGAACCCTCAGGGCGTACTGCAGTGCCGCATGATCTGTGCGGACGGTGAAATGCCGACCGTACAGATATGGGCGATACTGTTGGATGAAATGGACAATTGCCAACAGTTCCCTATGGGTGACACAATATCGTTGCTCCGCTGGAGACAACACCCGACTGCCGTACGCAACCACACGTTCCACGCCGTCAACCACCTGGGAGAGCACGCCCCCAATACCCGTGTTGCTCGCATCGGTGTCGAGCAAGAACGGTTTTGAAAAATCAGGGTAAACCAGGGGAGGAGCGTTTACCAAAGCATCCCGAAGGGAGCAAAAAGCAGCTTCCTCCTCCTGACCCCAGCAGAACCGAACCCCTTTAGATGTTAAAGCATGTAGGGGTTTGGCGATAGTCGCAAAATTAGCGACGAAGCGTCTATAATACGACGCAAACCCAATAAAACTCCTAACCTCTCCCACTGAGGTGGGAGTCGGCCAGGAGCTTACACACTGCGTTTTGGCGGGATCGGTAGAAATACCTGAGCGCCCCACGATGTGCCCCAAATAACGCACCGACTCGCGTAACAAATGGCATTTTTGGGGCTTAAATTTCAAATTAGCAGCCCGCATCTTTAGGAAAACCGCCCGCAACCTCTGGAGATGTTCCTCAAAAGTTTTGCCAAAGACAATGACGTCATCCAAATAAATCAGGCACGACTCCCATTGCAATCCAGCCAAAACCAATTTCATCAACCGCTGGAAAGTTGCCTGGTGCTGAGTGTAAGCCCATCGGCAACCGGTTGAATTGAAACAGGCCGTGCGGAGTACGGAAAGCAGTTTTAGGCTTTGAATCATCGTCCAGAGGAAGCTGCCAGAATCCCGAAAGTAAGTCCAATGTGGAGAAGAATCGCGCTCCCGCCAAGGCGTCAAGCGATTCGTCCATCCGTGGGAGCGGGTATGCGTCGGCAACCGTAATTTTATTAAGGCGCCGAAAGTCAACGCAAAACCGCAACGAACCGTCCTGCTTCTTAACCAGGACGATCGGCGCTCCCCAAGGGCTGTTGGAGGGAGAAATGATGTCGGCGGCTAGCATGTCATCAACAGCCGATTTGACATGGTCCTTTTCGGCGGGACTCAACCGAAAAGGATTTTGGCGTATTGGCGCGCTGTCACCCGTATCAATATGGTGACGCAGCAGATGAGTGCAGCCCAAATCGTATTTATCCCGACTGAAAACGTCGGAAAATTCCCTCAGTAGTGTCTTAAGACGTTGGCGCTCTAAATTTGACAGGTCCGTCGATCCCGCGCAAAGCGCCTCGAGCCACCCTTCATCGCTGTCTGAATGTGGTCGCGGTGCAGGGGCAGCGCCGACATGACTCGCGACGGGTTTCTCACAGGGCACCGGCGTTGCGTGAGCAAGCACGGTCCCCTGTGGGACCACCACCGTCTGCGAGCCCACATTGAGGACCGCGATGAAGGGTTCTCCATCCCCTCTCACTATGGTCTGGGCCGGGAGTAAATTAGGTCCACTGACCCCGGCCCTAGACGGTCCCAGCAGAACCCCTTGAGCCCCAATGCCCTTAGCGAGGGGCCGCCGAAGTCTCAAAGGAATTAACATTTGTGCCCCCGGAGGAACGCGCACCGTTCTATCTACGAACGCCGGCACCGTCGTGAACGCCGTCCGGCTCGTAGCGGGGGATGGCAAAAACGCCATGCGTCGGCCCGATGGGAGCTCAATGCATCTCTGGTCGATTAATATCCTAATCGGCATTTTGGCCAGGAAATCCGTCCCTAGCAGGCACGGAACCGCCAGCGAGGAGGAAACAAAAATCGGCCCAGATAATTTAATATCCCCGACACAAATTTGGGCTCGAATTTGTCCGATGATGCCAAGTGAACCCCCGTTAGCAGCAAAGAATGGCACATTAACAGGCATCAAAGGACGGCTCTGGGCAGAGAGAATGTTATAAATCAACTCCGAAATAATGGTCGCCGATGCTCCTGTATCGACCAAGATGTGCACCTCCACCCCATCGATGTGACCCACAACGGCCGACGACCCCGACGACGCGGCTACAACCCGATGGGCCAACACGGACCACTGGCTGGGTTCAATGTGAGTACCCAGAGCGGTGCGTGTTGGTGCCATGGTACGCGACATTGGCCCCCCCTTCGCTGCGGTGTTTGAGTGTGCGACGGGCGTGTACGTGGGCCAAACATGAGGGGTGCCGCGACTCGCCGGATTATGATGGTGGAGCTTGTGACGAGGGCCGGCGTCCCGTTGAGGTGTCGTCCCGCGCTGCCGAGGAGAGCGGCACCCCGAGGCGACGTGGCCCCGGATGCCGCAGTTGTAGCAGCGTGGAAGCGCTGGTGGCGACGATGAACGTTGTAGATGGCTTGAACCGGCCCGGTCCTCCCGCGCTCCCGCTCCGTGCTGCCGTCGATGGTTGATGGCGCAAACCTCTTCTGCCGGGAGGGTGGCCGCAGCGACGGCACGCCCGCTCGCTGCCTTGCTGGCCTTCCGTCGTTGAGAGGACAGGTTTGCGTGGAGGAGACGGGCCGCTTGGAGGGAGCACATTTCTGCATCGTCCTGTGCGACAATGACGATGTCTAAGTCGTCCGCCAGCAAAAGTATCTTTTCTGTCACCATGGCGTCGATCCCCTCGTCGTCCATTCGTGGAAAGGCTTCCTTTGCCAGCGCCAGGAGGCTTGTACGGTACGCCAGGGGCGACTCCTTCGTCCCCCGCTGGCGATCGTAAAAGAGTTGACGACAGTCCGATGGTGGCCCATACACAGCGGACAGCACTTGCATCGCCTTCCGCAGCGTGGAACGCCTCTCCTTCATTGCCGATGTTAGTGTGGCGAGGGCGTCGCTGTCGAGGAGTGCTGGCAGTGCTCGGAGAGCCTCGGCGTCTGTCCACTGTGCCATCTCCTGGTGAGCGAGGAAGCGCCGCTGGAAGCCGCCCCAGTCGCCCTCCTCGCCCACAAATTCTTTGAGCGGCGGCAGTCGCTGATGTAAGGCAGCGGCTGCAGAGGACGATCGCGCTCCCTCGTCTCCCTCACTCGACTCAGCGTCGGCCCGAAGCAGCGATGGCATCGCCGGTCGCACCCGTGGTGACGCGGCAGGTACTGTACTCCCGCCGTTGGACGCGATGCTTAGAGCGGCCACGCCCTCAACAGCAGCTGCGGCGATGGCGGGAGTTTCAAAATGTTGCTCCGTTGAAATGGCGGGAAGGCGCTGTGGTCGTTGGCTGCTGTATCCTCGTGGCGATCCCGCAGCCCCCAGCCGCGTTATGTTATCGAGCATGGCGGCTGCGGCGTACAGCAGCTCGGCCAGCTTCGCGTGCGCCTGCCTCAGCCCCTCCGTCGACGGCTCCCCTTCCTCCAGCTGCTGTGGCATGGATGCACCCAGCCCCGGCTGCTCGATGGCATCTTCAGCCGTCTCGGGCTCTCCAACTGCAGCGGTGTCCTCCGCCCCTGGTACTCTGACTCGAGTCGTCCGGCGTGTATCCATGTTCGTACTTTGTTTCACTTCTGACGCCAGATGTAGTAACGCTTACGACTCGTTGACACCGGAGTTGGAGGCACACTTGTTTATTTGAACACCAACTTTGTGACATACACAATTGAGGGGGTATCGGCCCCCTCACCCGTCTATCTGAGGACACACCTCTAGGCTAACCTTAGCCTGCCTCTGAGTCCTCCACTAATGGGCTAGGGGAGGCTATTGTTGTATATGTTGATTATCAAAATTTTGATATGTTGTATGCGTGCGTGGGTGAAATTATTATGTTGTATATGTGGGTTATGAATATTCAGTGAAAATAATAATAATCAAATGAAATTTGGCCAAATGTGTAATTATCCGGAAATATGTTAATTTATGTAATTATGCACATTTAATTATGCCAATTCGAGAGGTAATCGTAGTAATTATGCGAGTGGGTGTAATTATGATAATGCAAGTCGTTATGATAACCAGACCCCGCCTCGGTGACGAGGGTGGGTTATCGATCGGAATAAGGCAATTAATCGTATGCAGTTATGCAGGTGTGGTGTAAGTATGCAAGATTAACTTAGATTAACTCGGCATCGTTGTCTAGGTTCGTCTCATTCTCGCTTATATTTTAGGTCCCCGGTTCACCCCGTTATCGCTTTAACATTTACTGAGTATGTATTAGTGTGTTTATTAAGGTCACCAAGTTCAGATCTCAACGCAGAAGCAGATCTTATGCATAGATTTCAGGAAAGAATCACACAACCACTTCTGTATTAATCAATTTATTACTAATTCAACCTCAACTATGATATAGAATGCGAACTCTCAATCCCGGAACGTCAACACGGCATCAATACAGTATCATCAATGATTGTCTGATTTCACTTTGACAACGGCACATGTATCCCGCATAACGCGATGGTTGTTAGTGAGAGAGAGTCGTTAAAACATGCAAATACTATTGTAGTAACGCTTATGACTCGTTCACACCGGAGTTGGAGGCACACTTGTTTATTTAACACCACACGTTGTGACATACACACTGAGGGGGTATCGGCCCCCTCACCCGTCTATCTGAGGACACACCTCTAGGCTAACCCTAGCCTGCCTCTGAGTCCTCCTCTAATGGGCTAGGGGAGGCTATCTTGGCCCGACACTGGTCAGTCGGGCCCGGTACCCAGAGTCCAGACCAGCACTGGCTCTGGCTCTGGTACCACGCCACTGGCTCGAGCCTGCGCGGTCCTGATAAGGACGGCGTGCCAGGGGGAGACCAGGGCTCTATCTAGGACGTCTTCCGTCTTCTCTTCTTAGCTAACACAACACTCCCGAGCCCTTCGATACATTCCCCTTTTATACCCAACCCCTCCCTGAGGGGTGGGGCCCCGGGGGATCATAATGACCGAATCGACCCCCCAGGGTGTCTGGCGCGGACGTCGCAGAGGGCACCTGCTCGTGCACACATGTAGCCCCGCCTACTGTGTTTGTTTACCATAGGCTGCCATGCATAACGGGCTCTCTCTCTAACACCCCTACATCACTCCCCCCCGCATAGCATGCAGCCGTCCCGGCTGCCAACATACAAAAATTTGACAATAAAGGTGCCTTCACCCCCTGACCGCGCGTGTGCCTCACTATTTTTGAACAATAACAGGAACCAGAACAAGAACGCAACAGCAAGATGAGAAAACAACCCGTCGCACCCCCCCCCGAATAAATACGAATTCCGTAAAAAAAAACAGCCTATATACAATCAGCAGGGAACCCACCACGCACACACAACACACGGTGAAGCCAACATATGTACATCCGAGGAGTGGGGAACACACCACCCACACAACATCCAATGAACACAACAGCTATGTACACATTTTCCGGCCTCACAACAGTTTGCGCATTTTAGCGCGCGTCCTTGCAGCGGGCCCCTCACACGGGGTAACCGCGCGTGGCGGACCATCAGGTGGCAATTGTCCGTCTTGGGGTGAGCATTCATCCGACTCCGCGTGACCCTCGGTATCCGCAGGAGGGGTGATTGGGCGTGAGCCCGTCACTCCTGATGCACCTGAAGGTGGCACAGCCGGCAAGGCATTAGGTGAGAGCGACGGAGACGGACCCAGCGAGTCGGCCGACCCCCCACATGCTTGGCCACGCGCGTGTGAAGTGTGATTGTGTACCGCAGAGAAGGGTTTTAACCTAGAGGGGTGCACGAACCATCGCCGCTTCCCCCACTTGATGCGCACGCACTGCGGTCGTAACACCTCCACCACTTCCACAGGGCCCCGCCACGGCCGCACCAGTTTAGAGGAGGTTGCCAGTGGCACCTGGGGGCAGTGCAGCCATGCCTTGTCCCCCGGCTTCCACTGCAGCATGTGCGCTCGACTCAATCTGAGGCGCTCATTCGCCTTCTGACGGAGGTCAGAGTTTTGCATTGCAGCATCCCGTGCCTCGGTCAATTTGTCCAGATTAAATTTAACGTGGTCAGCCAGATTAGTTTTTCCCTGCGGCACGGGGATCTGCAACTGGGCACGAACAGGCGGGTCTGGTTCTCGGCCGTACATGAGGTAAAAGGGAGAAAACCCCGTAGCTGCATGGGGTGCCATCCGGTACGCCGCCAAGACCCCCTGAATTTGTAGGTCCCAATCCGTTTGCGAGTCCGAAACTTGTTGTGATAACATGGACGTGATGGTGCGATGCAACCGTTCGACCATCCCGTCAGTTTGTGGGTGATATGGGGAGGTCCGAATTTTCTTTGTGCCCAGGAGATCACAGACTTGTCTGAGTAGTTTACCAGAAAAATTTCTGCCCTGGTCGGTCAGCAGCCTCTCCGGAGCACCTTTGTCCAGGACATAACCCTGAACAAAGGCCTCCACGATGGCTGCTGCCGACTGGTTGGCCAGAGGCCAGGCCATAGGCCAGCGTGTAAAATACTCGACACCAGTCAACAAATATCTATTCCCCCTGGGGGTGGCGGGGAATGGTCCCAAAATGTCCAGAGCGACCAGCTCGTTTATCCTGGACACTTTGATCGATTGCAAGGGCGGGTTAGACTCCCGTGCCGGCGGTTTGCGTTGTGCACATCGAGGGCATGATCCCAACAAATCCCCAACATCCCTCGTCATGCCAGGCCAATAAAAATCAAGTTGCAGCAAGGCGAGAGTCTTTTGGGTCCCCAGGTGTAGGAGGCGCTCATGAGCGGCCCATACCACCCTGCCCCGCAACCCAGTAGGGACCACCAGCCGATGTCGACGCGACTTCCCGTCCCAATGCATCAGCAGGCCTTGGCACATTTCCCATGCGTCGGAACCACCTCTTTTTCCCCCCGCCGCACCGCCAACGCGACGTCGCCACCCGAGGAGGGACACATCCTCCATCTGGAGGCGCCCCCAGTCAATGACGGGCAACCCCAACAGGGAATCTTTGCCCTGTTGTTCGATCGAATTAGTAACTACTGTATCGTCGTCGTTGGCGGCCGCCAAGACAGGAACCGATGTGTCCCCTGGAGGTCTGCAACGTCCAGACCCCAGGAGGCATGCACACTCGGAGGTGGTTGGCAAGCGCGACAGAGCGTCCGCGTTGGTGTGGCGAACGCCCTTACGGTATGTGGTTTGGAAATCGTAATCCTGGAGGACCTCCAACCATCGGGACAATTGTCCCGATGGCTGTTGAACCCTCAGGGCGTACTGCAGTGCCGCATGATCTGTGCGGACGGTGAAATGCCGACCGTACAGATATGGGCGATACTGTTGGATGAAATGGACAATTGCCAACAGTTCCCTACGGGTGACACAATATCGTTGCTCCGCTGGAGACAACACCCGACTGCCGTACGCAACCACACGTTCCACGCCGTCAACCACCTGGGAGAGCACGCCCCCAATACCCGTGTTGCTCGCATCGGTGTCGAGCAAGAATGGTTTTGAAAAATCAGGGTAAATCAGGGGAGGAGCGTTTACCAAAGCGTCCCGAAGGGAGCAAAAAGCAGCTTCCTCCTCCTGACCCCAGCAGAACCGAACCCCTTTTGATGTTAAAGCGTGTAGGGGTTTTGCTATAGTCGCAAAATTAGCGACGAAGCGTCTATAATACGACGCAAACCCAATAAAACTCCTAACCTCTCCCACTGAGGTGGGAGTCGGCCAGGAGCTTACACACTGCGTTTTGGCGGGATCGGTAGAAATACCTGAGCGTCCCACGATGTGCCCCAAATAACGCACCGACTCGCGTAACAAATGGCATTTTTGGGGCTTAAATTTCAAATTAGCAGCCCGCATCTTTAGGAAAACCGCCCGCAACCTCTGGAGATGTTCATCAAAAGTTTTGCCAAAGACAATAACGTCATCCAAATAAATCAGGCACGACTCCCATTGCAATCCAGCCAAAACCAATTCCATCAACCGCTGGAAAGTTGCCGGCGCTGAGTGTAAGCCCATCGGCAACCGGTTGAATTGAAACAGGCCGTGCGGAGTACGGAAAGCAGTTTTAGGCTTTGAATCATCGTCCAGAGGAAGCTGCCAGAATCCCGAAAGTAAGTCCAATGTGGAGAAGAATCGCGCTCCCGCCAAGGCGTCAAGCGATTCGTCCATCCGTGGGAGCGGGTATGCGTCGGCAACCGTAATTTTATTAAGGCGCCGAAAGTCAACGCAAAACCGCAACGAACCGTCCTGCTTCTTAACCAGGACGATCGGCGCTCCCCAAGGGCTGTTGGAGGGAGAAATGATGTCGGCGGATAGCATGTCATCAACAGCCGATTTGACATGGTCCTTTTCGGCGGGACTCAACCGAAAAGGATTCTGGCGTATTGGCGCGCTGTCACCCGTATCAATATGGTGACGCAGCAGATTAGTGCAGCCCAAATCGTATTTATCCCGACTGAAAACGTCGGAAAATTCCCTTAGTAGTGTCTTAAGACGTTGACGCTCTAAATTTGACAGGTCCGTCGATCCCGCACAAAGCGCCTCGAGCCACCCTTCATCGCTGTCCGAACGTGGTCGCGGTGCAGGGACAGCGCCGACATGACTCGCGACGGGTTCCTCACAGGGCACCGGCGTTGCGTGAGCAAGCACGGTCCCCTGTGGGACCACCACCGTCTGCGAGCCCACATTGAGGACCGCGATGAAGGGTTCTCCTTCCCCTCTCACTATGGTCTGGGCCGGGAGTAAATCAGGTCCACTGACCCCGGCCCTAGACGGTCCCAACAGAACCCCTTGAGCCCCAATGCCCTTAGCGAAGGGCCGCCGAAGTTTCAATGGAATCAACATTTGCGCCCCCGGAGGAACGCGCACCGTTCTATCTACGAACGCCGGCACCGTCGCGAACGCCGTCCGGCTCGTAGCGGGGGATGGCAGAAACGCCATGCGTCGGCCCGATGGGAGCTCAATGCATCCCTGGTCGATTAATATCCTAATCGGCATTTTGGCCAGGAAGTCCGTCCCCAGCAGGCACGGAACCGCCAGCGAGGAGGAAACAAAAATCGGCCCAGACAATTTAATATCCCCGACACAAATTTGGGCACGAATTTGTCCGATGATGCCAAGTGAACCCCCGTTAGCAGCAAAGAATGGCACGTTAACAGGCATCAAAGGACGGCTTTGGGCAGGGAGAATGTTATAAATCAACTCCGAAATAATGGTCGCCGATGCTCCTGTATCGACCAGGATGCGCACCTCGACCCCATCGATGTGGCCCACAACGGCCGACGACCCTGACGACGCGGCTACAACCCGATGGGCCAACACGGACCACTGGCTGGGTTCAATCTGAGTACCCAGAGCGGTGCGTGTTGGTGCCATGGTACGCGATATTGGCCCCCCCTTCGCTGCGGTGTTTGAGTGTGTGACGGGCGTGTGCGTGGGCCAAGCATGAGGGGTGCCGCGACTCGCCGGATTATGATGGTGGAGCTTGTGACGAGGGCCGGCGTCCCGTTGAGGTGTCGTCCTGCGCTGCCCAGGAGAGCGGCACCCCGAGGCGACGTGGCCCCGGATGCCGCAGTTGTAACAGCGTGGAAGCGCTGGTGACGACGATGGATGTTGTAGACGGCTTGAACCGGCCCGGTCCTCCCGTACTCCCGCTCCATGCTGCCGTTGATGGTCGATGGCGCAACCCTCTTCCGCCGGGAGGGTGGCTGCAGCGACGGCACGCCCGCTCGCCGCCTTGCTGGCCTTCCGTCGTTGAGAGGACAGGTTTGCGTGGAGAAGACGGGCCGCTTGGAGGGAGCACATCTCTGCATCGTCCTGTGCGACAATGACGATGTCTAAGTCGTCCGCCAGCAAAAGTATCTTCTCTGTCACCATGGCGTCGACACCCTCGTCATCCATTCGTGGAAAGGCCTCCTTCGCCAGTGCCAGGAGGCTTGTGCGGTACGCCAGGGGCGACTCCTTCGTCCCCCGCTGGCGATCGTAAAAGAGTTGGCGACAGTCCGATGGTGGACCATATACCGCCGACAGCACCTGCATCGCCTTCCGCAGCGTGGAGCGCCTCTCCTTCGAAGCCGATGTTAGAGTGGCGAGGGCGTCGCTGTCGAGAAGTGCTGGCAGCGCGCGGAGAGCCTCGGCGTCTGTCCACTGTGCCATCTCCTGGTGAGCGAGGAAGCGCCGCTGGAAGCCGCCCCAGTCGCCATCCTCGCCCACAAATTCCTTGAGTGGAGGTAGCCGCTGATGTAAGGCAGCGGCTGCAGAGGAAGAACGCACTCCCTCGTCCGCCTCACTCAAGTCAGCGTCGGCACGAACCAGCGATGGCATCGCCGGTCGCACCCGTGGTGACGTTCCGCCCGTTGGTGGTGACGCGGCAGGTACTGTACTCCCGCCGTTGGACGCGATGCTTAGAGCGGCCACGCCCTCAACAGCAGCTGCGGCGATGGCGGGAGTTTCAAAATGTTGCTCCGTGGAAATGGCGGGAAGGCGCTGTGATCGTCGGCTGCCGTTGCCCCGTGGCGTTCCCGCAGCCCCCAGCTGCGTGATGGTGTCGAGCATGGCAGCTGCGGCGTACAGCAGCTCGGTCAGCTTCGCGTGCGCCTCCCTCAGCCCCTCCATCGACGGCTCCCCTTCCTCCAGCTGCTGTGGCGTGGATGCGCCCAGCCCCGGCTGGTCGATGGCATCTTCAGCCGTCTCGGGCCCTCCGACTGCAGTGGTGTCTTCTGCCTCTGGTACCCCGACTCGAGTCGTCCGGCGTGTATCCATGTTCGTACTTTGTTTCACTTCTGACGCCAGATGTAGTAACGCTTATGACTCGTTCACACCGGAGTTGGAGGCACACTTGTTTATTTAACACCACACGTTGTGACATACACACTGAGGGGGTATCGGCCCCCTCACCCGTCTATCTGAGGACACACCTCTAGGCTAACCCTAGCCTGCCTCTGAGTCCTCCTCTAATGGGCTAGGGGAGGCTATCTTGGCCCGACACTGGTCAGTCGGGCCCGGTACCCAGAGTCCAGACCAGCACTGGCTCTGGCTCTGGTACCACGCCACTGGCTCGAGCCTGCGCGGTCCTGATAAGGACGGCGTGCCAGGGGGAGACCAGGGCTCTATCTAGGACGTCTTCCGTCTTCTCTTCTTAGCTAACACAACACTCCCGAGCCCTTCGATACATTCCCCTTTTATACCCAACCCCTCCCTGAGGGGTGGGGCCCCGGGGGATCATAATGACCGAATCGACCCCCCAGGGTGTCTGGCGCGGACGTCGCAGAGGGCACCTGCTCGTGCACACATGTAGCCCCGCCTACTGTGTTTGTTTACCATAGGCTGCCATGCATAACGGGCTCTCTCTCTAACACCCCTACACTATGCTAAGAAAAACCTTAACGTTAATGAATGATTACTCAATATTGTTCACGCAGTACCGCACTCCTTATTGATCATATGCAACCCTTATCACGTTGTTAGCACCTTGGGTCACGGGACAGTTGAATATTCTGTAGAGGATGCGAGTACGTGCGGCGATTATGACTGAAAGATACTTGAAAGATTATACGGCGATAAAAAAAACACAATCAAAAACAGTTATTATTCTTAAAGGCACCAATCTCAACAGATACATCGGCAGGTTATCTGACAACAGAATGGCTCGGAGTAAGGGCCTGCGACGGTGCTCCTTTTCCGAAGATCGTTATCTTATCAAGTTTACTAATTGGGGACCAGATCACCTGATAAGGATCTGGTGGGCCACCACTCCCCACGTGAGCGTGGCTTGGCGGAAGGAGGTGCCAAGAATCAATTCGTATTGATGGATCTGTTGGGAATTTATGCGATTAAGAGTACAGCCCACTAAATATTAAAGATAAAAATTACGAATACTCTTATAAACGACGGATGGCCATCACTCGGTCTCGAGTGTTTTTGAGTGGTAAGAGTTGTCTTGAATAGTCAGTGTTCGGAGTCGGTTCTTTATGTCAAACAGACGCCTGGTGGTCGTGTGGTGAGGGGGCGGTGCGCGTCATACGTATCAGTCGCTCCCCTGTCACCGTGGTGAACTGGTGGATGCCCGTCGATACGCTGTCGCAGCTCGGAACCCGGTCGGTAGGTGGCGCCCACAGCTCGCTCGCAGCGTGCAGTGTTGGGTCGTCAACCAGGGGAAGCACAGAGCCTCGTCGCCAAACCGCGACCTCCGGCGGCAGCAGAGACCTCCGACTCGGCAGAGGTTGACCCACGCAGGCCGAGTTGAGCTGTCAAGCGGGTCTTGCCCGCCTGCAGAGGAGATGGGGAGCCGCTTGAGTCGAGCCCCGAGAGCCGGCTCCGGTGAGCCGATCGAACTCGGCTGAGTCCCAGACGAGCTGAAGAGTCGAGCCGACCCGCTGGTCGCAGCTCGCTCCTGAGTCGACCCTCCCGGTCGAGCTGAAGATGAGTCGAGCCGACCCGCTGGTCGCAGCTCGCTCCTGAGTCGACCCTCCCGGTCGAGCTGAAGATGAGTCGAGCCGACCCGCTGGTCGCAGCTCGCTCCTGAGTCGACCCTCCCGGTCGAGCTGGTTTCCAATGCTCAGGGTCCTTTCTTTTTTGCCGAAAAATCCCTTTTGGGTCCTGCCCACAAGGCGGGGTTTCTTTCGATTTTTGCTGTGTCAGGATCTGTCCGTAGGTAGGTGTGTCCATGTGTGTGTCCGTATGTCCTTGTCCTTGTGTGCATCACCCACGGTATATTCCGTTGTCATACTCCCTCCATAAAATCCACGAGCAAACAATCAGATGTTACAAATTGCCTCGAAGTCGTCTCTCTGTCTGGGTGCAATATTATCTCTTGTCTGGCCTTCTTCATGAACCAAAACACAGACGTTACAAATCGTCTCACAGGCGTCTCTGTCCATGTTGCACGACCTGGAGGGAGGGCAACACTCCCTCCGACCCTCACCGATGCACAAAGAAATGGTTAAAAAGTTTTAACATTTGTCCCTTACCATTTCACAGTTATGATTCTGTATGTAACCTAAGGTCTGCCGTTTCCCATCGTGGTGCTTGACCCAAGTGGAGGTGCCTCCCCGAGCGTATACACACTCTTATCCCGCGCTGCGGGGATACAAAGACGGCCGGGATCTCCCTTTCTCTCCGACCCTGGGTTTAACATCGCTCTTTTATTATGTATTTTATATTCGACCTGGTGGTGATTCATCCCGTTATCCTGGCTTTTCATAAGTTTTACTTTTGTCTTTTCATGCATAGGCTTATTATTATTAATTTATTTCCGATATCTTAGGTTAAGGGGTAAGTTTCTTGATCCTAGGAATTCGTATTCCTTGGTGTCTGCATGGTTATATAAGCGGAATATAGTTTACGGTGAATAGCGTTAACATTGATGTTATGTACGATATTATGTATTGTGATGTCTTTAACTTAACTTGTTGGTCAGGGCTTTACTGACATGAAGTTGCATTTCATAGCCTCGCAGTCTTTGCCTCACCCTGTCTCTGCTCGCCGTTGTTGTTGCTGTCCAGCTGACGCCGTTAACTCAAGGCCTCATTAATTTCCGTCACTCCTTGTAGGTGAGGGCGGTTGAACCTTGGAGTCAGTTCTGGTTTTTGTCTGCCTGCTTCTCCTGATGTCCCCTGACCCCGGGAGTTATTATTTCTACTTTTATGGCCTGTCGAAGCCCGACTCGCTGTTGTTGGGCTGGTGGGTCGCTGGGTTGGTGTCGTTCCCGGCTTTTTTGCTTACGTTTGCAGTTCGCCGTGCTCTTAATTTCCTTCCCTCTTCAACCTTATATCGACTATTCGCTCCTGTCTGGGTGCGATTCAATTTTGACTTAGGAAGGTTCTGATTGTCATATGCTTCGGGTTGAGTTGTATAGATGGAAATAACATTTCATATTGACTTAATGATGGTGATGGTTCAGTAGGCGTAACTTGTGGCCTGGTTTAATTGGAGTGGGTGTGAATATCAATAACTTTAGCCTATCCTGTTGTTAAATTCCGACTTTAACGTTACTTTAATAGCAATACAGAATAATTGAGCTTTTCGTCTTAACTAGGCGAACGCGAACTTCTGGTGACCCCCGCAGCCTTGTTATTCAGCTGAGTCTGCATCCTTGAGATATACAACGCTCTTATTCGTCTCACTGTGGCCATCCAACCTTCTGCTCTGGGAGTGTTATTCTTAATTTCAGGTCAAAGGCCCCTTCACGTTCAGACGTGCAGGGTTGTTTAAATCAGCTCCCCCCCCCCTGTGTACACAGCCTTGAGCTGACCCACTTATTTAATAATTTAATTCCTTGGCCTTTTTGGGTTTGCTCCCTCAGCTGCAGGACAACAAGGCGTATTTCTCCTCCCTGTGTGCACGTGTTCCAATTAGCTCGGAATCCCTAAACACACAATCAGTGATGATTCCTGGCTTTCTGTGGTTGTGATTTAGACAAAGGCGCCTCTGCTTCCTTTCATTGCCTTCGAGTTGACACTGCCCCATTATTCGCCCATGTGCTGAGGTCATAGATGGTTGGGCTTTTTGCCTTAACTATGTCTGGCTGACTCTCCCACTGTCTCTGCCGCCTGCACGGGTGACATGTGCCCGTTTATCAGGCCTTATCTTTCCTTGAAGTAAGGTTGCAATTCTGCCATCCTAGCCCTCCTCCCGTTCATTACTTAACAACACCTGGTGTTTTGCAGTTTGCTGCGCTTTGGTGTGTTTTCATTCATTATATATCAATTATGGAAGAAGGCTAGGATACAACACTATCTTGGCCCGACACTGGTCAGTCGGGCCCGGTACCCAGAGTCCAGACCAGCACTGGCTCTGGCTCTGGTACCACGCCACTGGCTCGAGCCTGCGCGGTCCTGATAAGGACGACGTACCAGGGGGAGTCCAGGGCTCTATCTCAGACGTCTTCCGCCTCCTCTTCTTTAGCTAAACATCACTCCCGAGCCCTTCGATACATTCCCCTTTTATACCCAACCCCTCCCTGAGGGGTGGGGCCCCGGGGGATCATAACGACCGAATCGACCCCCCAGGGTGTCTGGCGCGGACGTCGCAGAGGGCACCTGCTTGTGCACACATGTAGCCCCGCCTACTGTGTTTGTTTACCATAGGCTGCCATGCATAACGGGCTCTCTCTCTAACACCCCTACATATGCATTCCTCTGTGCCTCGATACTGACGTGTAGATGGTGTGGATATTCTTTGTTTCTGTCTGCAGCTGTCACTGCCTCTGCAGAATTGGTCTCATGGAGCAAAGGCACTCGGCGCAGCTCGGTGCAAAAAGGCATCAATGCGACCAGTGTGCATACAGCACGGATCGTCCTGAACATTTGACACGGCACCAGAGAACTCACACAGGAGAGAAACCCTTCAAGTGCAGTGTGTGTGGGAGGGCGTTTGCACAGTCATATGATCTTGTAACACAACAGAGAACTCACACAGGAGAGAAACCCTTCAAGTGCAGTGTGTGTGGGAGGGCGTTTGCACAGTCATATGATCTTGTAACACACCAGAGAACACACAAGAGAGAGAAACCCTTCAAGTGCAGTGTGCGTGGGAAGGCGTTTGCACAGTCATCTGCTCTTGTAGCACACCAGAGAACACACACGGGAGAGAAACCCTTCAAGTGCAGTGTGTGTGGGAAGGCGTTTGCACAGTCATCTGCTCTTGTGACACACAAGAGAACACACACGGGAGAGAAACCCTTCAAGTGCAGTGTGTGTGGGAAGGCGTTTTCAGATTCATCTACTCTTGTAAAACACAAGAGAACACACATGGGAGAGAAACCCTGCAAGTGCAGTGTGTGTGGGAAGGTGTTTGCACGTTCATCTGCTCTTGTAGCACACCAGAGAACACACATGGGAGAGAAACCCTTCAAGTGCAGTGTGTGTGGGAAGGCATTTTCACAGTCATCTGCACTTGTAGCACACCAGAGAACACACACGGGAGAAAAACCCTTCGAGTGCAGTGTGTGTGGGAAGGCGTTTGCATGGTCACCACATCTTCAAAGACACCAGAGAACACACAAGCATCAGAAGATCCACCAGGAGTGGAGTGTGAAATCAGCTTGTGAAAGTCAAAGTGCTGCAATGAGCCCATCGCTCATCAAACAAGAACCGGAAGAAAATCCCAGCTTGGACACTTTTAAAGGTAACGAGGTGAAATATGAAGAGGTGAATGTGAAATGTGAAGACGTGATGGTGAAGAGCAAAGAAGTGAAGGTAAAATGTGAAGATGAAGATTCAACTCCCAAATGGGACCTTCGCATCGATGGAGGCAACGTGAAGCAGGAGGAAAATTCTGTCTGTGAGGCAGAGCGAGGCGACTCCCAGCAGTTTGTGGAAGTGGAGGTATGGGTGGACTTCCTCCGAGACAATACAAAGTCAAATGGAGACCCGGGAGATGCGTAAGCCTTTGACCAGTGGTTCTTAACCTGGGTTCGATCGAACCCCAGGGGTTCCGTGAGTCAGTCTCAGGGGTTCGGCGGAGGTTAAGACACACACCTGACTCATGATTGTGCACCAGTAAAACATGTACCTATGTTTTGAATTTGAAAAAATAATTTTATTTTTCCAATTAAGAAGGGTTCTGTGAATGCGCATATGAAACTGGTGGGGTTCAGTACCTCCAACAAGGTTAAGAACCACTGCCTTAGACGATGCCGCTCCAATAGATGCACCTTTGTCACAGGCCTTTAATGACAAGAATGTGAAGTTGAACACTCAGTTCCTAGGTTCAACCTGCAGGGTAAGAGCGGCCAGTCTTTGTGGACCTGTGTGTTGGGTAGATCTCTAACCAGGAGCGAGAGCCAATAAGCTCCCAAGCATTCACTGTTATCAATTGCATTTATATTGTGCTTGCTTAATTGCCTCGGCAATTCGGAGTTTTCATCGTATCTCGTCTCAAACACTCCAAGAGCATCCCCAAGTAGTAGCTGCCCCTGTGTAGCACAAGGTGGTGGCCCTGCACCGGCTTGCATGTGGACAAGAGCCTGTCAGTAGGGGGCGATGGTTGATGTGGCATCTCAGTTGTGAAGTTTGTAGGTAATGTTTAGAGTTTGCTAAATTTTTACCCAGATGCCAGCATGCAATGGCCGACTCGTTTTGAATGGTGCATTAGTATGTTGTACATACACTGTTAAGCAGACGGTGCGTATTTTTTAAAATTAGCTTCTTGTTAATAGGATGTAACCTAATGCAGTATATTTCAGTGCAGTAATTCAATTTTGTTAATATGCCTGTCACGAATTTAGAATGAATACTTGTCTGATGGTGTGCGTACATGTACCATTTTGTCTATAAGGGTCAGAGGTGTGGACTCGAGTCATGTGACTTGGACTCGAGTCAGACTCGAGTCATGAATTTGATGACTTGCGACTCGACTTGGACTTGCATAACAATGACTTTGTCCCACCTATGAGATGTGGACTCGAGTCATGTGACTTGGACTCGAGTCAGACTCGAGTCATGAATTTGATGACTTGCGACTCGACTTGGACTTGCATAACAATGACTTTGTCCCACCTCTGATAAGGGTCAAACATTGAATGAGTCATGTTAGGACACAGTGTGTGTTTTGCAAGTAACCTGTACAGATCACTCAGGTGAGACTCATTGTTCTTGTGATACAGGTCAAAGGGTACTTTTGTGTTTTCAGGAAGCATCTCCCTCTGGAGCAACTCAATGTCTTTGAAATAGGGAGCACACTCGGATCATTCATCAATTACAAGGCAAACCATTCAGAAGTTACACGTAGTGTAGATACATTCTCTACAACTTGAATTATAATTTGGTATTACGTGTTGACACAAATTTCGTCTAACTAGGGCTAGAAATGCTCCTTACTGATTAACGTCTGGATGTTTGAAGCTATCGGTTGAAGCAAGCCCGGCTGCTCTTGAGACGCTGTGCACCAATAAGGGTCCCCAGGTGGCTTGCACTGAATCAATGACGCGCTCCCAGAAGTCTGTGCTAGTTATAGTTTGTGTAAAACATTCCTTTGTTTCGTGGAGAGATCGATAAATGAAAGATGTCGTGTCTGCTGATCTGCTTCATAGCAAGGAGGTAATTTTAAGAGCATATTTGAAATGCATTTTTGGTACAGATTTGTATTCGGTTACAAGGCAGAGCACATCTAGTAGATACATTCTCCACAACAACACTCATTAGAATTTTGCATGACGTCTTATATGTTGGCGAACTAGGACAATAAATGGTCCTTGCCGATTAACGTCTGGATGTTCACAACCATGGGGTTGAAGCAAGCCGGACTGCCTACAGCCCCCTCACAACCATTTACGGCCTTGGGCTAGGAAAGTCACGAAAAATGCACACGAACGATGCATTCACGCAAGCACCCGATGCTCCGTTTTGAAGTTTCAAAATGAAACAACTTTGAATTGTATTATGTTTTGCATTAGATAATTGTATTTCTTCTTTAAAAGCTTATATCATTTTACATCTGGAAGACTTAATTGAAAACGACATTTCGTGTGAATTTTCTCTCGTCGTTAAGTAGATTGCCTTGCCGCGGATTCTGTTTGATGCGGACTTTCACCTGGTTGAGAGAAGACCGCCGTCTGCAGATCGATTCCAACGTGATCGAACGTCTGTCCCTGCGCCTCCGTCGTTCATGCAGGGGGCGCGTAGGTTTGCAGTGCCCCCTGCATGAAAGCGATGGAAAGTGCAGCGTTCGTCACAGATAAATGAAGTCGTGTGCTTATATATTTATGTATAAATTGTACACCAAAACCGGTCCACAGTTGACTTGCACTGAATGCTGCAGTAGTTATATTTTGTGTAAAACATTCCTTTGTTTCGCGGAGAGACTGATAAATGAAAGACGTCTGCTGATCTTGTTCGTATCTGTGTACATTGATATCCCACATTGCTTACACTACACACCACACAGGGAAATAAATAGAAACTAGAACGACTTCCGGGGATGGGCAAAGATCGAGGAAACTTTCAATGGATCGAGTTCAGTGTGTTCGATTCAACATCTCTGTCCGTCTGTCTCTCTGTTTGCCTCTGTGTGTCTCTCTGCCTGTGTCTCTCTGCCTGTCTCTGTCTATGTCGTCTCTGTGTCTCTGTGTTCCTCTTGTCTGTGTCTGTCCGCCTGTCTTGTCTGTCTGTGTCTGTCTATCAGCGTCTGTCCAACCGCAGTCAACGACTGTCAGTAGCAGCAGGCGCCCGTTCAACTCCCACGGCTACACGCCACTCAAACTTGCTCCCAACACACAAAGACAAAGACCCCCCCGTATAGCCTTAACAGACTGTAGGGGCAAGTGCTGTTAGCGAGCACCTATTAAGGGTGGGACGGCACACGAGGGGGTGGGTGGCCAGCACCACGCCCGGCCGCCTTTCTCTCCCCAGTGGCGATGTTGACACACCGCACCGGGGACTCGTTTGAGGCTGAGTCGACGTAGGGGAGGCTCAGGACCGGCTCAGAAAGTCGTCACTGGCGGTGTTGGCCACGAGCGGGAATGGAACTCGGCTGGTCGGTGCGGAGCGCAGCGCTCACCACGTCACTGCCGCTCCCCTTCTGTCAACAAACTTGAACTCTGACCCCGCCCTCTGACGTCGCCGCTCAGCGTGACCTCATCGGCGTCAAACGCCAGGGGGAGGTGTGCCTCGCTAGTGACGTCATGTCACCAAGGTATTCACCCCACCCAACTCACGCGCTCTTGAGCATGACGTCACCTCCGCTCGGCCGCTGCCGATAGCTGTTCCAGTGCCAATCCTTATTTGGGCAAAGCTACGCCCGGTGACTGGCGGCTCATTAACATAATTTATTTAAGTTACAGAGCCGCTCGTTGTGGGAGGAGAGTGTCTTTTCCTGCAAGTGACGTCATGTCACCTCCTGCCTCGTGACGTCACGATGTAACAGGAAGTTGCCGCTCAGCGCTCGCCCTGAAATCCGAGGTGAGAAATTCTCATCGCGGTTGTTGTGGTGGTTGTTGTTGTTGTGGTGGTTGTTGTTTACCGAGGTAGAGCCTCGCTCTCTCTCTCGTAGGGATGTTATTTGAGTAGCAGCGAGCATGGAAGCGATGTCCAAGTTGGAATTTTACAACGCGGGGCCTTGCCTCCTGCCCTCGCCTGATCGCGTTTGCTTCAATTCTCTCGCTCAAGTTTAATTTGTCTTCACACGGCTCGCCACTTTGTAACTTTGTTTTACTTTTAATATTCTTAGTTTTTCTTTTTTTATTCCAGGCCAAGCCCGCTTGAGCTGCTATACCGCGCTTGTTTTCAGAAGCGACCTGCCCACAACAACAACAAGGTGAGGCTCGTCAACAGCGTGGCAGTGTTCACTCTAGACACGTGGCGGTGTTCACTCTAGACGCTTGGCGGTGTTCACTCTAGACGTGTGGTGGTGTTCACTCTAGACGTGTGGTGGTGTTCACTCTCTGCATGTCGAGATGGGGACAACCGGGGGTCAGGGTCGGGATCGAACCCACGACTTCCTGTATACCAGGAGAGGTAGTTAACACCACGGGGAGAGAGACGCAGCCTCGGCGATGTTGATTGATCCTCAATGAATTTCTTGGTGGAGTAAGGAAGCATTAATACACCACCACCTGTGAGCCATGCCAGTGTGTGACAGTGTAAAGTTTGTGTTTGCAGTAAAGTCTATTAACTCTATTGAACAGGGAGGTTATATCAAAGCTGTAGTTTGTTTTTTGTTTTCCTCTGGAGCTCTTTGTAAGAATGGAAACAGTCAAGAAGTTAACACAGCACACACATGCAGGTGAAGTCAGATCTGTTCATTCCAGCATTCAAGGACATCGTGAGCCTGTCTGGCTTCACACCTGTTGTATATGTTGGGCCTTGAAAAATTAATTAAAAATAATAAAAATTAAATGTAAATAGGAAAAATGTGTAATTATCCGAAATTATGCTAATTAGGGAGGTGATCCTATTAAGTTATGCAACTGTATGCAATTATGCTAATGTATGCAGTTATGATAATTACGCTTATCTTCGTTGTCTAGGGTCGTATTATCACTCGGGATAATACAATTAGTCTCATATTCTCAGGTTTTTTCGGTAAAGTCACGTAGGTAAAACATTAAAAGTAATGAAAGTAAAATAAAACAAAAATAAAATTCACGACGTTTCGGAGGCAACACAAGTCTCTGTCATCAGGTGGGACCGTCACAGCCAGATTAGCTGCATCAAGTGAAGCAATGATTCAAGATGTAATCCCTTATAAGCAAGTTGAAGGGGGGGAGGAGAGGGGGGGGGGAGTTCATCAGAATGTGGTAGCCAATGAATGGAAACGTATCGGGAGGGAGGGGGGTGGGAGGGGGAGGGAGCCAACAAAAAATTTGGCGACGGCTTGGACGCGGCTGCTGCGCACGCCAACACAATGGACAGAGAGGGGGGGAGGGGAGGTCTGATACACATGATAGAACAAAGGAACGAAAATGCCCATGTTTATACCAATGCAGGCTGAAAAATGAAGAGAGTACTGTTAAAAATAACTGGGGATGTTAACACTCGGTGAAGTAAATTAAAATAGTGCCTGTCAGATAAGATGGTCCAAAAAGTGTAATTAAGTCTTTTTTGCGTGGTTAATAACATCTTTCCAGTGATTACTGAGTTTGTACCCATCATCACGGTTGAAATTATGTCTGTGTTTGTATATTTGTATGGCTTCGTGTACAAACCTTTGATGGTAGCCAGGAGGCTTGCAGAGAACCTTGGTCTCGGAAAAGACAATTTCATGAGAGCCCGCCGAGTTGTAGCAATGATCGGCAACGGCCGAAGAATCAGTTCTGCCGTGATTCTTCGGCCGTTGCCGATCATTGCTACAACTCGGCGGGCTCTCATGAAATTGTCTTTTCCGAGACCAAGGTTCTCTGCAAGCCTCCTGGCTACCATCAAAGGTTTGTACACGAAGCCATACAAATATACAAACACAGACATAATTTCAACCGTGATGATGGGTACAAACTCAGTAATCACTGGAAAGATGTTATTAACCACGCAAAAAAGACTTAATTACACTTTTTGGACCATCTTATCTGACAGGCACTATTTTAATTTACTTCACCGAGTGTTAACATCCCCAGTTATTTTTAACAGTACTCTCTTCATTTTTCAGCCTGCATTGGTATAAACATGGGCATTTTCGTTCCTTTGTTCTATCATGTGTATCAGACCTCCCCTCCCCCCTCTCTGTCCATTGTGTTGGCGTGCGCAGCAGCCGCGTCCAAGCCGTCGCCAAATTTTTTGTTGGCTCCCTCCCCCTCCCACCCCCCCTCCCTCCCGATACGTTTCCATTCATTGGCTACCACATTCTGATGAACTCCCCCCCCCCCCTCTCCTCCCCCCCCTTCAACTTGCTTATAAGGGATTACATCTTGAATCATTGCTTCACTTGATGCAGCTAATCTGGCTGTGACGGTCCCACCTGATGACGGAGACTTGTGTTGCCTCCGAAACGTCGTGAATTTTATTTTTGTTTTGTTTTATTTTACTTTCATTACTTTTAATGTTTTACCTACGTGACTTTACCGAAAAAACCTGAGAATATGAATCATTGCAGTCACGAAAGCTTCAAATCTAGAAACAATTAGTCTCGTTTTAACATTTACTGATTGTGTCTTCGTGTCTCCAAATTCAAATCTCACCGCAGGATACAGTTCTCATAATTGAGATCATTACGCATGAACTTAGGAAGGCACCACTCGGACTCTTTTGTGTTAAGAAATTTAAATTTCTAACCAATAACATAAAACTTTAATATTCGAACTCTTATGCTTGGAATTGTCAACACAGTACCCCTGGAGATGTTCTCATTGATCCGTACATTTAACCCTCAATGATTACGTTGTTTACTGGGTAACAGAACATTCGATTAATTCCTCAGAGTAACGCGAGCATATACGGCGATAGGAAAACGTCCTTATACATGCATGCGACGATATTCATACGAACGGCAATAAAAAAACATTTCCCGAAAGCAAAAGTATACGTCAATTAATTCATTGGCAAGATTATGCAATCATCGAAAAGGAATGACAAAAATACTTCTGAACGACCGTATCCACGTAACTCAATGGGCAGTAAATGCTTTTCATCTTATTCGTCCCGATATGCGTGTTGTGTGCGTGTGTCTTCTTTTCCACTTGTTGACTTGGCGGATTACGCGGTACGGCAGTCCTTGTGCTGAAAATACCTCGGGATTCCCAGCAGGGCCGCTGGGACGGCGTGTGTGTGTGTAGCTGTGTGTACGTGTGTGTAGCTGTGTGTACGTGTGTGTAGCTGTGTGTACGTGTGTGTGTAGCTGTGTGTACGTGTGTGTGTAGCTGTGTGTACGTGTGTGTAGCTGTGTGTGTAGCTGTGTGTACGTGTGTGTGTGTAGCTGTGTGTACGTGTGTGTGTGTGTGTAGCTGTGTGTACGTGTGTACGTGTGTGTAGCTGTGTGTGTGTGTGTAGCTGTGTGTACGTGTGTGTGTAGCTGTGTATACGTGTGTGTGTGTAGCTGTGTGTACGTGTGTGTGTGTAGCTGTGTGTACGTGTGTGTGTGTAGCTGTGTGTACGTGTGTGTGTGTAGCTGAGTGTACGTGTGTGTGTGTAGCTGTGTGTACGTGTGTGTGTGTGTAGCTGAGTGTATGTGTGTGTGTAGCTGTGTGTACGTGTGTGTGTGTGTAGCTGAGTGTGTGTGTGTAGCTGAGTGTGTGTGTGTAGCTGTGTGTGTGTGTAGCTGTGTGTACGTGTGTGCAGCTGTGTGTACGTGTGTGTGTGTATTAAACACACGGCACTCTTCCTCTTGGCGTTGCAGCCCTCTTCACTGCTGGTTGAGTTGGCGTGATGCTCGCCGTCGGCGGTGTGCGATGATTCCGTCATCAGATAGCGTGCGCAGCTTGTCTGCTGGTCGCCGCTCCTCACTCTGGCATTGGTTCCCAGCTGGTGCTGGTCGGTGTGTGTGTGTGGGTCGAACCCACGGCGCTCTCGCTGGCGCTGACACTCTTGCTCACGGGCGGCTGGTCAGGCTCTTTCCACTGCTCCGTGCTCTCTCCTTGATCGTGCAGCTGCCAGCTTCACACGGACACCCGCCCTTACTTCAGGGCTTGCGCTGGCTCAGGCTCTTTCCACTGCTCCGTGCTCTCTCCTTTCTCTCTCCTTGCTTTCGCCCTTGGCGTGCAGCTGCCAGTTTTGCACTGGCATTGTGTTACCTCTCCCGCCCTCACTTCCGGGCTTCGCCTTGTCGTTGCTCAACTTTCGTGCTCTCCACCCTTCTTCTAAGAGGGCTGCTGCTGTGAGCTGCTCATCGCTGGCTGGATCACTGACTCTCAAAACTTGTAAATTGTATTAGCACACCTCTTACGCAACTCTGATAGCTTGGTACAATACAACTTATCGCAAACCCTCGATTCCACAAGCGACTCAAAACATCAGGATGAATGTAGAATAAACTTTCAGCGATACTCTGTCAGTTCATGCCGAACTCAGCTCTTAACACACATCGTCCCTTCGCTCCACGAGACACGACACCCATGGTTGATCTCGAGGCCATGCCCCGGAGTTTGCCCCTTTGCAAGACTGAATTGCATGATCTGTGTCGTTCGTTATATCTGAAATTCCCTCCCCTCTCTGTGCGTCTCTTGCGAGAGAAAAAAAACAGATGCCCTCTGTCACCGTCCTCTCTCCGCGGCCGCGCCTGAATGCCCCCCCCCCCTTCCCTTGATGACCCCGGACGGGCTGTTTTCCGTCTAAGTTTATGCTTGTTGGCATCCCCCCCCCCTTCGTTGTGTTTGTTAGCTCAAGGCCAGACACCCTTCATACGTAATTGTGGCTGCCATGTGTTTGTGTCAAATTGTTGGAAGACAAAGGTGGCCGGGGAGGCTTTGATTCCATGGAATACATATTATCTGGTCTTGTGTGTGTTGGACCTATTTCTTGTACCTCTTATGAGTTACCCCGGGTCTAATATCTCGTGGTTATTATTTGGTTCATGTTTAACCAAGATTCGTAATGCCCCTCGTTGTTACCATTATTCCGAGGGGTTTGCCAAGCTTTGTTGTAAGTCTGTGTCACCAGGGATCGGTGTTTTATTTTGAGTTATATTTTGATATCCCAAGGCTGGAGATATAACCAAGCGCTCACTTTCTTGTCTACCAGAATGCACATTCCTTGGTTCTCTTGGTGAAGTTACATGGATAGAAAGATACAATACAAAATGATATACGAGTTGAATAAGGGTGAAATAAAATAAATAATAAACAGGACCCTGCGGGGTGGGCTGGTAGGAACGAATATCAAAGAATATAAACATAATGTATTATTACACTTGTTTAGCCATGAAAGCCCCACTGTAGGTTTTTGTAGGGTCCTGCCAAGTGTTTGCAGTAGGGGGCGATGTTGCTACACCTAATCGGACGATACGAAAGGAGACTTTGAGGCCTATTTCTAGGCTTTAGGCCTAACTGTAGGCGTTAGGTCGCTGTGAGTTAATATTTAATTTAAATGTTTTAATTATTAATGTAAAAGCTTGAAATTTAAATGTTTCTATTTAAAAAAATCAGGGAATGTAACATTGTGAAACATTAACTCCCTTTCACACACGCGGGGGTACGATACAAAGGGAGAGTTTCAGGCCTAGTTCTAGGATTTAGGCCTAGCTGTAGGCTTTAGGGCGCTGTGAGTTTTTTTTATTTAATTTCAAAGTTTTAATTAAAAGCTATCTCAGGGAATTATAAGGAATGTTACACGTGTTTAGCCAGGAAAGCCTCATTAATTTAAATGTTTTAATTAAAAGCTATCTGAGGGAATTATAAGGGAATGTTACACTTGTTTAGCCTGGATAGCATCACTGAGTCTCAAGGTTTTTGTAGGGTCATGCCAAGTGTTTGCAGTAGGGGGCGATGTTGCTACACGGACGGACGGACGGACAAATGGACAAACGGACGGACGATATAATCTATTGGTGTCTGGTCCACTTCGTTCCTACCAGTATAAAGCCGCTCGTATAGACTGCAGTCTATAACGTCGATTTGTTATTTTTGACGAGTTTCAAACTTTTGCCGTGAAAGAAAATGTGAGTTGTAACGTCCGTTTGTCTCTGCTATGTGCTCTGGAGATTTGTTTGTGAACTGTCCAAAACGTCCGGGGAGGTCATGTCATATGGTCATCTGCCAGCCTGGAGATTTCCAGATAGTCGCGAACCCCTCTTTGCCCCGAAGTTTGTTGTTTAATGACCTCCAGATGCTTGGTGTGGCTTGAGGGGTAGCGGAGTTGAGTGTTGGTTTCATTTATTAATTATTTAAGGGAAAAAATGGGTCGAATTATTCTTAATATATATTTTTGGAAAAGGTCTATATATACAACACACCTAAGTTGCGATTGAACATGAATTTATGAATTTCTGCATAACACAAATAGTATTATTTTCAACACCTTTTGCTATGTCAACTGAATTTAGCTTTCATAAATATTCCTTTTGTAGCCAGACAGCCGAAATTTGTGACCATTTGCCCTCTCATTGTGTGCCATAACAGCCCGCGTGATGAATTTTGGAAGCTTTTTCACTATATCATGAATATATAAATAAGTATAGACGTGTAAGTCACGTGTGACTGTGTATATGCATTCCTCTGTGCCTCTACTGACGTGTAGATATTTTGTTTTCTGTCTGCAACTGACGCTTCCTCTGTACTTTCCTCTGCAGAATTGGTCTGATGGAGCAAAGGCACTCGGCGCAGCTCGGTGCGACAAGGCAACAATGCGACCGGTGTTCATACAGCACGAATTGTCCTGAACATTTGACACAGCACCAGAGAACACACATGGGAGAGAAACCCTTCAAGTGCAGTGTGTGTGGGAAGGCGTTTGCACTTTCATCTACTCTTGCAACACACCAGAGAACACACACGGGAGAAAAACCCTTCAAGTGCAGTGTGTGTGGGAAGGCGTTTGCAAAGTCATCTACTCTTGTAAAACACCAGAGAACACACACGGGAGAAAAACCCTTCAAGTGCAGTGTGTGTGGGAAGGCGTTTGCACAATTATATACTCTTGTAACACACCAGAGAACACACACGGGAGAAAAACCCTTCAAGTGCAGTGTGTGTGGGAAGGCGTTTTCAGATTCATCAGATCTCGTAAAACACCAGAGAACACACACGGGAGAGAAACCCTTCAAGTGCAGTGTGTGTGGGAAGGCGTTTGCACTTTCATCTACTCTTGCAACACACAAGAGAACACACACGGGAGAAAAACCCTTCAAATGCAGTGTGTGTGGGAAGGCGTTTGCACAGTTATCTGCTCTTGTAGCACACCAGAGAACACACTCGGGAGAGAAACCCTTCAAGTGCAGTGTGTGTGGGAAGGCATTTGCAATGTCATCTGCTCTTGTAGCACACCAGAGAACACACACGGGAGAGAAACCCTTCAAGTGCAGTGTGTGTGGGAAGGCGTTTGCAAAGTCATCTGCTCTTGTACCACACCAGAGAACACACACGGGAGAGAAACCCTGCAAGTGCAGTGTGTGTGGGAAGGCGTTTTCAGATTCATCTACTCTTGTAGCACACCAGAGAACACACACGGGAGAGAAACCCTTCAAGTGCAGTGTATGTGGGAAGGCGTTTGCAAAGTCATCTGCTCTTGTAGTACACCAGAGAACACACACGGGAGAGAAACCCTTCAAGTGCAGTGTGTGTGGGAAGTCGTTTGCAAAGTCATCTACTCTTGTAGAACACCAGAGAACACACACGGGAGAGAAACCCTGCAAGTGCAGTGTGTGTGGGAAGGCGTTTTCAGATTCAGCTCATCTTGTAAAACACCAGAGAACACACACGGGAGAGAAACCCTTCAAGTGCAGTGTATGTGGGAAGGCGTTTGCACTTTCATCTACTCTTGCAACACACCAGAGAACACACACGGGAGAAAAACCCTTCAAGTGCAGTGTGTGTGGGAAGGCGTTTGCACAGTCATATGTTCTTGTAGAACACCAGAGAACACACACGGGAGAGAAACCCTTCAAGTGCAGTGTGTGTGGGAAGGCGTTTACAAAGTCATCTACTCTTGTAAAACACCAGAGAACACACACGGGAGAAAAACCCTTCAAGTGCAGTGTGTGTGGGCAGGCGTTTGCACAATTATATACTCTTGTAACACACCAGAGAACACACACGGGAGAAAAACCCTTCAAGTGCAGTGTGTGTGGGAAGGCGTTTTTAGATTCATCTCATCGTGTAAAACACCAGAGAACACACACGGGAGAGAAACCCTTCAAGTGCAGTGTGTGTGGGAAGGCGTTTGCACTTTCATCTACTCTTGCAACACACAAGAGAACACACACGGGAGAAAAACCCTTCAAATGCAGTGTGTGTGGAAAGGCGTTTGCACAGTTATCTGCTCTTGTAGCACACCAGAGAACACACTCGGGAGAGAAACCCTTCAAGTGCAGTGTGTGTGGGAAGGCGTTTGCAATGTCATCTGCTCTTGTAGCACACCAGAGAACACACACGGGAGAGAAACCCTTCAAGTGCAGTGTGTGTGGGAAGGCGTTTGCACAGTCATCTGCTCTTGTACCACACCAGAGAACACACACGGGAGAGAAACCCTGCAAGTGCAGTGTGTGTGGGAAGGCGTTTGCAAGTTCATCGACTCTTAAAAAACACCAGAGAACACACAAGCATCATAATATCCACAAGGAGCGGAGTCTGATATCAGCTTGTGAAAGTCAAAGTGCCGTAATGAGCCCATCCCTCATGAAACAAGAACCGGAAGAAAATCCCAGCTTGGACGCTTTTAAAGGTGTCAATGTGAAATATGAGGTGAAGGTGAAATTTGAAGAAGTGATGGTGAAGAGCGAAGAAGTGAAGGTAAAATGTGAAGATGAAGAGTCAACTCCAAAATCTGACCTCCACATCGATAGAGGCAACGTGAAGCAGGAGGAGAATTCTGACTGTGAAGCAGAGCGAGGCAACTCCCAGCAGTTTGTGGAAGTGGAGGTGTGGGTGGACTTCCTCCGAGACAATACAAAGTCAAATGGAGACCCGGTAGATGTGTAAGCCAGAGACAATATCGCTCCAATAGATGCACCTTTGTCACAGGCCTTGAATGACGAGAATGTGAAGTTGAACACTCAATTCCTAGGTTCACCCTGCAGGGTAAGAGCGGCCAGTCTTTGTGGACCTGTGGGTTGCGTTGATCTCTAACCAGGAGCGGGAGCCAAAAAGCTCCCACGCATTCACTATGTTATGAATTGCATTTATATGGTGCTTGCTTAATCGCCTCGACAACTCGGAGTTTTGTATCGTATCTCATTTCAAACACTCGAAACATCCCCAAGTAGCAGCTGCCCTTGTGTGGCACAAGGTGGTGGCCCTGCACGGGACTTCATGTGGACAAGAGCCTGTCAGTAGGGGGCGATGGTTGATGTGGCATCTTGGTTGTGGAATTTGTAGGTAATGTTTTTAGAATTTGCTACATTAAACATGCAATGGCCTACTTGTTTTGAATGGCGCAATAGTACGTTGTATATACACTGTTAAGCAGACATTGTTTTTTGTTTATCTTGTTAATACGATGTAACCTGATGCAGCATATTTCAGTGCAGTAATTTAACTTTGTAAAAATGATTGTCAATAATTTAGAATGCATACTTGTCTGATTGTGTGCGTACATGTACTATTTTGTCTTTAAGGGTCAAACATTGAATAACTGATGTTAGGATAAAGTGTGTGTTTTGCAAGTAACCTGTGCATATCAGGTGAGACTCCTTGTTCTTGTGATATAGGTCAAAGGGTACTTTAGTGTTTTCAGGAAGCATCTCCCTCTGGAGCAACTCATTGTCTTTGAAATAGGGAGCACATTTGGATTGTTCATCAGTTACAAGGCATACCACTCAAAAGTTACACGTAGAGGAGATACATTCTCTACAACACGAATTATAATTTTGCATTACGTGTTGACGTAGATTTTGTTTAACTCGGACTAGAAATGCTCCTTGCTGATTAACGTCTGGATGTCCGTAACTATCGGTTGAAGCATGCCCGGCTGTTGTTGAGACTCTGTGCACCAATCGGGGTGCACAGGTGGCTTGCACTGAATCAATGGTGCACTCCCAGAAGTCTGTGCTAGTTCTAGTTTGTGTAAAACATTCCTTTGTTTCGTGGAGAGATCGATAAATGAAAGATGTCGTGTCTGCTGATCTGCTTCATTGCAAGGAGGTAATTTTAAGAGCATATTTGAAATGCATTTTTGGTACAGATTTGTATTTGGTTACAAGGCAGAGCACATCTAGTAGATACATTCTCCACAACAACACTCATAATTTTGCTTCATGTCATATATGTTGGCGAACTTGGACAAGAAATGGTCCTTGCCGATTAACGTCTGGATGTTCACAACCATGGGTTGAAGCAAGCCGGACGGCCTGTGGTGCCCCTCAACCATTTACGGCTTTCGGCCAGGAAAGTCACGAAAAAAATTGCACACGAACGACGCATCCACGCAAGCTCCCGATGCTCCGTTTTGAAGTTTTAAAATGAAACATCTTTGAACTGTTATTTTTTAAATAGATAATTGTATTCATTAAAAGCTTATATCATTTTACATCTGTAAGACTTAATTGAAAACGACATTTGGTGTGAATTTTGTCTCGTCGTGAGGTAAATGGCCTTGCCGGGGGGTTCGGTTCGATGCAGACTTTCACCTGGTTGGGATCGTGGAATCGAGGTAAGGTGACAGAGTTGGCCGTGCGAGAAGACCGCCGTCTGCAGATCGATTCCAACGTGATCGAACGTCTGTCCTTGCGCCTCCGTCGTTCATGCAGGGGGCACGTAGGTTTACAGCGCCCCCTGCATGAAAATGACAGTGCAGCGTTCATCACAGTTAAAGTAGTGCGTTATATATAAATGTCATTTTTGTCTGTCTGTGTTCACGCAATTGCACTCCTAGCAACGCACACACGATCGATACAAATCTCATTCGCGTTAACAATGCTTAAAAAATATACACACAATGCTGAGGTTCATTCTTTAGTCTTATGTCTCCCACCCCAATGCATGCAGTTACTGCTATAAAGTCCGTAGATATTAATATTAGAGCACTTAGATGGCATTATTGCAGTGCGGGTGGGGAGAGCGGCCCAGCCCCCAGCCTGGCAATGTGTCACCTCCTCCGGCTTGGCAATCTCGGCGAGGCCGCGGGCTCTGCATTGGACTAGGCCTCACCACGGCAATGTGAAGTACAATTTTATTTAATCTTTCGCTAAGAACTCAGGTTTATTGTTTACTATTATGAAACAAATAAGTTGCCAAATATTACAATAAAAATGTTTGTGTGTAGAAAACTAATATTGCACTATTTGGTTGCTAAATATGTTCTTGTTTAGCTGTGTTTCTATGAAGCTGAGACGGTGCACTGCCAGTCCGTGCTGTTGCCTGCTGCCTGCTCGTTAATTAACTTCGGTGCATTGGCACCATTCTGGCGAATTGCCCGATGATGCTGGATGTAATTACTAGCGAAAAGTCGTACTACTCAAAAATTGTAAATGTTGTGGATTCACTCTTCAACACACCGGTGGGCTGAAGTAGGGAACTTTTTGCCTTTTGGCGTCATCTGGTCCAACCCATGTGAGACTAGGCTCTAAGGAAAGCTGTCTCGGGTGTGGACCAATCAACTTCAAGGCCAGTGCACATTATCAGAGTTATGTCTTTTGCTTGTATTATGACTGCAGGTATTGTGGTCTATGCAAACATGACTCCTTGTGGAAAGGTGTCAGTTTTGTTGCCCGATAGAAGGGTAAAAAAACAATTATCATATTTTTACTGGCAAATGAGGTTCCCATGGTGAACTTTTTGTCTTTTTTGCTGATTGGCCGTGTCGGGTGGTGGAGGGTTATGACACGTAAATAATAACGCGATCTGACCCAAAAATGTTTATTATAAATAATATTGGTCGCAAAAACTACATGTTATCTACACTGCTAATTTTGCTTTTGGGCATTGAGTATGCCAGTCTATAATCTGTTGCCTGCTTCTTTACCTCACTCAGTGTACTGCCAGCCTTTCATGTCGACTGTATCCTGCTTTTTCAGCTGCTGACCGTATTGACAGCTTTTTATGTCGACTGTAGCAATGCTTGTGTCATTGAGTCGGCGTACTGCCAGTCTATAATCTAGACTGTCGTCTGCTTCTCAACTTACCTGTACGTACTGCTGCTCTTTAATGTAAACGTATTTCATCTTATTTCTTCAATGCATTTCTATTGTTTCGATTGCGCACGTCACGATATTTACTGATTTGTAGTACTGCGTTGCCGATTAATATGTTATACTGCTAAATACGTTGGACTTTTTTAGCTACAGCCCATTGAATTTCGTCTATCGTTTTGTGACATTCGTGGGAATATCACGCATTTAAATGTTTCCGTACCGCACCTTTCCACCTAAGCGGGGAGCACGCAGGGAGGTTCAATGCCCCAAATATTGTTGACCTTGCTTTCTTACGGTGGGTGAGGAACATTGTGAGAGAGACATTGTTCTTCCATACCAAGAAAACACCATCGCACAATTTCCTGACACTGAAAGAGCATACGATGCCCTACAATAACACATTTTCCTGTCGCAAGGCCAAGATGGGTACCACGTCAAGATTCCTCCAATTACAAAGCTGCAGGACAAAGACATCCTCACAAAACTGTCTCTAAAGAAACTTCTATTCCTTCGTGATTCATCACCTTCACTTGCAATCTCAAATGAAAGGAGTTGCAGGTTTACCTTTATCCAATCCAAAAGCCACCAGACAGACAAGACATGTTAGCTAGGGTCTAAAAACTCAAAGTTTATGAGATGCTTATTATGACTAACGAAGGTGGCGTCTTTGGATAGACAAACAGTAGCTTGCACACCATTGGGTGGCAAAAACGTCGTCCACCTCGTGCTCACATTTCGCTATGGATGAGGGAAACAATTGATGCAAGTCACATTGACACATTTATCAATGCTGAGCTATCTCACCCCCATCCAGACCCTGCCCTTTTTCTATGTGGTCTGCAACCAAATGGTCCATGGCCCATGTGCCCAGTTCTATCCAAATGCGCCATGTGTAATAAAGGACTCGACCACGGTATCTGGTTTGGTGTCCTTTATTCGGGTTCGTATACTTTTCCCACACGGCTCTTCCACTTTCCCGTAGCAGCCTCACTGCTAATCTCCTCGTGCAGCTTCTCCAGCTGCCCTCGTTGCAGCCCCACCGCTGCTCTCTCTTCTCCGAAGCAGTCCCGCTGCTGTTCTCTTCGTGCAGCCTCTCAGCTGCCCTCGCTGCAGCCTTACCGCTGCTCCCCGCTTCTCCGGGGTCGGTCACCGCTGGCCGACGGTGCCCTATCCGTACTCTGTGTGTGTGGCGATCTCGCCACTCTCCCCAGCCTTCGCCCTGCGTGGCCTTACTCTCTCCCAGTCTCCAACAACCTCCCCTCCTCTTCCGGTTTCTCCCCTTTTAGCTCTGAACCCTCTCCCCCACGTGACGTAACTCCTCCCCCCATGACGTCACATCCGGAAGGTCGTTTACGCCCGCATTACACATGTATGCAAGACCACAGGTGTACCAAGAGGTATCCACGGAACTACTTGCAAGACACTCAGTCGGCCCATGATGGCTATCCTCGATATCGTCACAGAAATACTGAGCATGGTGGATTTCAGACAACGCTCAGACCTGCCACTAACTCGCTAATGAAAGTTCACAACCGGTGGATCGTTCCCCACTTTAATGTGAAATTCTGCTATTCTAAAAAAAAGCCATCAAATATGTTTGCCAATACATCAACAAAGGCCCTGACATGGCTGTCTTTGCATTACAAAAGAGAGGGGCAAAGTGTGCATGAGCTCAAACTTTCTTTCCAAGGAAGATACATCAGCAACAATGAGGCCATTTGCTGTATTCTTGGCTTCCCCATCCATGACCGTTCCCCCACAGTCGTCCATTTGGCACTTCACCTCAAAATGGTCAACGCATCTACGTCACCAAAGGAAATGCCCAACAACAGGCCCTGGCTCCACTAGATACCACCCTGATGGCGTTCTTGGTTTTGTGCCCAAGTGACCCATTTGCTGCCAACCTGCTCTACCATTAAGTTCTCTCCTACTATACATGGACTGCTAAAAAAATGGAAGCGACGAGCTGCTGACGGTGAATCTGATGGCTTAGGACGAGTCTACACAGTTCATCCCAAGGCAGTCGCCCTCCAACAACAACGGAGGGTGGAGGAGCGACGCTCACAACAACGAGCGGAGCGTTGGTTGGCTAAAGCACAGCAAGTTGGCACAGTAGGGGGCACAGGTGGTGCATCAGCCAGTCATCTCAGTCGACCCGTGGCACCTGGGTCTCAGTGGCGGCTCCTGCAAAATCTCTCAGGGGGGGCAAATGGCTGGATGATTGATAAGGATAAGGTCCACCCATGCAATGGATAAATTAACAGCTTAAGCATGTAAAGGCAACTTCACTTCTTTAATATTAATGAAAAATAAAGTGACTCTTACAATACATCTCCTTGTTTGTTTCTATACTCACTATTATTACAATCCACTCAGTTTCTTTTATTAAAGATTCCACTAGGTGGCGACAAATAATATTGTTGACTGAAACGTGCTTACGTATGATGACGTAAGCACGTATGATGACGTAAGCACGTTAGTGCGAGCCCTCCCGGAAGCCATAGAAAATGCTTTGCAGCGCCCGCCGTTCGAAAAAAAACATCTTTGAATGTAAGTCTATGGGGCCACTCGGGGCGATTCTCAGCTGGAGGGAAATCGCCCAAAAAGAGGCGGTACTCCACAGAACGTGACATGACGCTGATTGGACTATATCCAGAGGCACAGTAACGGCTAGCGTAACTCTGTGGTTGAATTAGATTGTTAATGTGATTGAAAAAGTCCCTTTCCCAATTTGGTGGTGCGTCGCCCAATCGCCCTAATGAAGAAACCGCCCCTGCTGGGTCTGCTCCGTGACCTGCCGGTGGGCGTTCGACATTTCGCATGGCCTCAAGGTGCACGTGGCCTGGCACAAGCGTCGTGGTGACGTCACCGCCACTTAGTGGCGAATAGCGGTTGTTGTCTCTAACTGCGTATATCCAACCATATTCAACTACTGTCAGTAGCAACTAGCAACACGCAGCTGTTCAACTTCCACGACTACACGCGACTGGAACTGATTTCACACCATACATAGCCAACCGTGCTCATCTATAGGTCTCTGTGTGTATGGTGAACGTCTTTTGCACCATACGTAACCAACGGTGATAATCTATGGATCTCTGTGTGAGTCTGTGTGTATCTAGAACTTATTTCGAACCATGCGTAGCTGTCCCTGCAGAGTAGGAGCGGCTGGTATCTGTGGAGCTGTCGGCTGGGTGCATCTGTCGGCAGGAGCGAGAGACGATGAAGCTCCCAAGCATTCACTCATAAGTCGCTTGCCTAATTGCCTCAGCAACTCAGTGTTTCTATCGAATCTCATCTCAAACGATCTAAAGGTGCCCCCCCCCCTAAGTGGCAGCTGCCCCTGTGTGGCACAAGGTGGTAGCCCTGCACGGACCTGCACGTGGACACGAGTCTGTCGGTAGGGGGCGATCATTGACGCGCCATCTCCATTGTGTAGTTTCTGGATAATGTTTGGCATTACCCCAATGTTGACCGTGACACCAACATGCAGTGACCTGTGCGTTGTGAATGACACGACGCTTTGTTTTACATTTGCCGTTAAGCAGACTGCGCATATTTTTGCGAATGTTACTGGGGTAGCCAGGTGTGCCTGTCGGATTTAAACCTTGAACCTCTGAAAAAAAACAGAGAATGCACTACCATAGTATTGGTTCTTTTGGTAAAGTTACGCAGATAGAAAACGAACAATAATATATAAAATAATAAATAAAATGAAAAAGTTGGAAAATAAATTGGTGAAAAGATGCCATTGGTCGACTGACTGAGATTACTGTGCCCCCCACAGTGTACACACACACACAGTGTACACACACACACAGTGTGTACACACAATGTACACACGCACAGTGTACACACACAGTGTACACACACAGTGTACACGTACACACACAGTGCGTACACTCACACACAGTGTGCACACACACACACAGTGTGCACACACAATGTACACACACACAGTGTACGTACACACACAGTGTGTGTACACACACAGTGTGTACACACACAGTGTACACACACACAGTGTACACACACACACTGTGTGAACACACACATACAATAATGTCCACATTGTTGTTGCTGAGCTCACACTCCCAAGGGGTCTCTGTTCAAGGGAGGGAGTAATGGAAAATGAATCTAAATCAACTTAAACTCCAACCCCGCTTTGTGACGTCACCACTCAGCATTACCTCATCGGCGTGAAACGCCAGCGGGAGGTGTTCCTCGCTAGTGACGTCATGTCACCAAGGTATTCACCCCACCCCACGCGCTGAGTGTGACGTCACCTCTGCCTGGGGTCATTTTCGTTATCTGTTCAAGTACTATCCTTATTTGGGCAAAGCCACACCCAGTGATTGGTGGCTCATTAACATAATTTATTCGTCAAAGCCGTCTCGAGTTCGTTGTGACCGGTTCGGCACCCACGCTCCATCCCTCCACGATTGGGCCAGGCTCATTAACATAATTTATCTAAGTTACAGAGCCGCTCATTGTGGGAGGGGAGTGTCTTTTACCACGCAAGTGACGTCATGTCACCTCCTGCTGCCGCGTGACGTCACGAGGTAACGGAAAGTTGCCGCTCCGCGCGGGAACTGAAATCCACGGTGAGAAATTCTCATCGCGGTTGTGGTGGTGGTTGTGGTGGTTGTTGTGGTGGTTGTTGTTTACCGAGGTAGAGCCTCGCTCTCTCTCTCGTAGGGATGTCAATTGAGTAGCAGCGAGCATGGAAGCGATGTCCAGGTCGGAACTTACAACACGGGGCCTTGCCTCCTGCCCTCGCCTGATGGCGTTTGCTTCAATTCTCTCGCTTAGTTGATCAATCTGTGGAAGAACGCGATCAGCCAGGCCATGCGTCAGTTGTGTGTTGACCGACTCTCTGTGTTGCATTGCATTACATTTCTAATTTTATTAAGTTTGTTTGATGAAGTGCAGTCACCAAACCTCCAAATCTCTCATTGACACAAAGCCGTAATTATAATGTTATAATAATTATAATATATAATAACTATAATATGTTAAAATAATTATAATCAAATATGCTCAAAATGTCCCCCCCCCCCAATATATTGCTATCAAAAATATTTGTAAATAATAATTGCGATGCTATGTTAATAAAAACAACAATTTGCTAAACTTTGGCCACAAAATCTAGACTTGTCTTCATATAACAATGCATAGATTTATGTTCATATGATTGCGTTGTACTTCATGAATCCCTAATCTCTGCCAATACATGCTATGAAACAATAAAAGGTAACAAAGAAAAAACAGAGCAATGTAATACAATACACTATGAGACATTATTGTATCAAATAAAAAAAAATCCATCCCATGTGTTAGTGAATTTAAAAATATATATTTTAGGGAGGAAATGGCAGGAAAAGAGTTTTTTAATTTAGATATTTTTCTAGTGGGGGCCCCAGACCCCCTGGAAGATTTGGTTCCCCCCAATGTTGACTCCATGGCTACGGCCTTGCATTGACATGCTAAGTTCTCTACCCCCCCTCTCTACCCCCCCTCTCTCTCTATTTAAGGCCTCGACACAGAGGCGTTGTTTCTCTGTGTGCCTATGTGTGTCTCTCTCTGTGTGTCTCTCTGTGTCATCTCTCTCTGTGTGTCTATGTGTGTCTCTCTCTCTGTGTGTCTATGTGTGTGTCTCTCTCTCTGTGTGTCTATGTGTGTGTTTCTCTGTGTGCCTATGTGTGTCTCTCTGTGTGTCTGTGTCATCTCTGTCTATGTGTCTCCGTGTCTGTGTTTTGTCTCTCTCAAATTGAGCAATCTTTGGAAGAACGTTATCAACCAGGTGGGGTGTTGGCTTTTGTTAGCCGACTCTCTGTGTTGTATTGCATTACATTTATACGTTTACTAGGTTTGTTTCCTTTTTTATTTCTACCTGATGATGATTGCTTGTGTTTTCAATTGAAACGTCGCATGCAATTATTTAATTTATTATTTCTTTCTACGTGACTTTTCCGAAAGAACCAAAGAATATCTTGCTTAAGTTTAAATTTCTCTGCACCTGTCTCGCTACTTTGTAACTTTGTTTTATTTTAAATATTCACTGTTTTTTCATTTTCTACCAGGCCACGCCCGCTTGAGCTGCTGTACCGCTCTTGTTTTCAGAAGCGACCTGCCCACAACAACAATAACAACAAGGTGAGGCTTGTCAACAGCGTGGTGGTGTTCACTCTAGACGTGTGGCGGTGTTCACTCTAGACACGTGGCGGTGTTCACTCTAGACGTGTGGCGGTGTTCACTCTAGACGCGTGGCGGTGTTCACTCTAGACGCGTGGCGGTGTTCACTCTAGACGTGTGGCGGTGTTCACTCTAGACGCGTGGCGGTGTTCACTCTAGACGTATAGCGGTGTTCACTCTAGACGTAGAGCGGTGTTCACTCTAGACGTGTGGCGGTGTTCACTCTAGACGTGTGGCGGTGTTCACTCTAGACGTGTGGCGGTGTTCACTCTAGACGCGTGGCGGTGTTCACTCTAGACGCGTGGCGGTGTTCACTCTCTACATGTGGAGGGGAAACCCGGGGATCGGGAAGGAAATCCACACGACCACGCGGAGAGAGAGACACACAGCCTCGGCTGTGTTGATTGATCCTCAATGAATTGCTTGGTGGAGTGAGGAAGCATTAATACTGAGCAGGTGAAGGTGGCCAGGCGTGGGTCTGGACACACCACCACCTGTGAACCGTGCCAGTGTGTGACAGTGGTGGAGCCAGTGGGGGTGGGGTGGCACGTGTCCCCCCCAACGATGTTTTCTCGTTCATGTTTTTTGTTTGTTGTGGTTGCATCCGATTCAAGAGCCGAATGGCTCACAGGGCTATACCAAATAAATGAAATGGAAACTATTATTTTTATTTTTATTTTTTTCTACGTGTCTTTACCGAAAGAATCAAAGAGTAATCTTGCTTATGTTTAAATTTCTCTCCACCTGGCTCGCTACTTTGTAACTTTGTTTTATTTTAAATATTCACAGTTTTTTTTCCATTTTTTTACCAGGCCACACCCGCTTGAGCTGCTGTACCGCTCTTGTTTTCAGAAGCGACCTGCCCACAACAACAATAACAACAAGGTGAGGCTCGTCAACAGCGTGGTGGTGTTCACTCTGGACGCGTGGTGATGTTCACTCTGGACGCGTGGCGGTGTTCACTCTAGACGCGTGGCGGTGTTCACTCTGGACGCGTGGCGGTGTTCACTCTAGATGCGTGGCGGTGTTCACTCTAGACGCGTGGCGGTGTTCACTCTGGACGCGTGGCGGTGTTCACTCTGGACGCGTGGCGGTGTTCACTCTGGACGCGTGGCGGTGTTCACTCTGGACGCGTGGCGGTGTTCACTCTGGCCGCGTGGCGGTGTTCACTCTGGACGCGTGGCGGTGTTCACTCTAGATGCGTGGCGGTGTTCACTCTAGACGCGTGGCGGTGTTCACTCTAGACACGTGGCGGTGTTCACTCTAGACGCGTGGCGGTGTTCACTCTGGACGCGTGGCGGTGTTCACTCTGGACGCGTGGCGGTGTTCACTCTGGACGCGTGGCGGTGTTCACTCTAGATGCGTGGCGGTGTTCACTCTGGACGCTTTGTTGTGTTCACTCTAGACGCTTGGTGGTGTTCACTCTGGATGCGTGGTGGTGTTCACTCTGGACGCGTGGTGGTGTTCACTCTGGACGCGTGGTGGTGTTCACTCTGGACGCGTGGCGGTGTTCACTCTGGACGCGTGGCGGTGTTCACTCTAGATGCGTGGCGGTGTTCACTCTGGACGCTTTGTTGTGTTCACTCTAGACGCTTGGTGGTGTTCACTCTGGATGCGTGGTGGTGTTCACTCTGGACGCGTGGTGGTGTTCACTCTGGACGCGTGGTGGTGTTCATTCTGGACGCGTGGCGTTGTTCACTCTGGATGCGTGGCGGTGTTCACTCTGGATGCGTGGCGGTGTTCACTCTAGATGCGTGGTGGTGTTCACTCTAGACGCGTGGCGGAGTTCACTCTAGACGCGTGGCGGTGTTCACTCTCTACATGTGGAGGGGAAACCCGGGGATCAGGAAGGAAATCCACACGACCATGCGGAGAGAGAGACACACAGCCTCGGCTGTGTTGATTGATCCTCAATGAATTACTTGGTGGAGTGAGGAAGCATTAATACTGAGCAGGTGAAGGTGGCCAGGCGTGGGTCTGGACACACCACCACATGTGAACCGTGCCAGTGCGTGACAGTGGTGGAGCCAGTGGGGGTGGGGTGGCACGTGTCCCCCCAATGATCCGATCGAAAATCCCTAATTTCGATAGGATCATTGGGGTTTATTAGTAACTAGCTTCACTACCCGGCTTTGCCCGGGACTTGGATTCTTGTCTTGGATTAATTTCATATTCCCTCATAATTCACTGAAAAACACTGAAAAAATTGATGCTTGCAAGAAAGAAGCCGAAACAAATAAATTTACCTAAATCGGATGTTTTCACTCAAGGAAATTCAACCTTTACCCACTTCTGCGTCAGGTCGATTTTTGCCACTCCGAAAGGGAATGACTTGGCGAGCGGAAAATAGTCGTGTTCACTTAGAAATTCCAGACGGCGTGAGCTGTGCAAATTTCTTGACGCCAGAGCTCAGCGTTGGAGAGTTTTTGCTGCTTCACACAAACAAACATCTGTAGTTTCTGCTTTATATTTAAGATAGCAGTTGTACACGTTCTTTGCACGGATTTGTATTGAAACTCCAAGAAGCCAATGACTTAATCGGCCAGGAGCGAAGCGCCACCTAAAATCTCCCGGCACGCTGTGAACAGCTGTAGAAGTACGGCGCGCGAAGAGCCATGTGGTAGGGGGGTAAGCATTGCAGAGCGCTTCACTCAGGTGTGTTGCGGGTTGACGCCACATACGTCATGGTCATTTCCCCCCCCCCACCCAAAATAGAAAAGTCTATTTTTCTTTCCTGAAGGTATCAACACGTTCAGGGAGCGCGATGACGATCACACGCGTCGAATGAAAAGCAAGGGACAAGTCCTTTCTTACTAACAACTCCTTTCTTACTAACAACTCCTTACTTACTAACAACTCCTTATTTACTAACAATTCCTGTAATTTTTCATTGCTGGAGGGGTTTCCCCCCCTACCTGAAAATCCTGGCTCCACCTCTGAGTGTGACATTGTCAAGTTTGTATTTGCAGTAAAGTCTATTAACTATTGAGCACAGAGGTTATATCAAAACAGTAGTTTATTTTAGTTTTTCCTCTGGAACTCTTTGCAAGAATGGAGTCAGGAAGTTATCACAGCACACGTGCATCTGAAGTCGGAACTGTTCATCCCAGCATTCTAGGACATCTGTGCCTGGCTTCACACCTCTCAGTTGCGATTGAACATTAATTTATGCATTTTGTGCATAACACAAATAGTATTATTTTCAACACCCTTTGCTATGTCAGCTGAATTTAGCTTTCGTAAATATTTATTTTGAAGCCAGACAGCCGAAATTGTGTGCTCTGAATTTTGGGTTAACGTTCATTTTGACGATACGAGGGCTTCCAGGCGTGTTTATGACCATTTGCCATCTCATTGTGTGCCATAACAGCCTGTGTGATGAATTTTGGGCAAGATTTTTTAATATATCATAAATATATTAATAAGTATAGACGCGTAATCTTCTTGGTTCTTTCGGTAAAGTCACGTAGAAGGGAAGTAATAAAATAATAAAAAATAAAACATAATAAAATAATTATCACGACGTTTCGGCCACAACACAAGCAGCCGTCCTCAGGTGAAGACCAGGTCTGTCGAGGCGACAGCGTCTAAAAGAAAACACCACCACGCTTGGAGCGTCTATTTAAGCTGGGTTGGAAGGGGGGGGAAACCCCAGCTTAAATAGATGGGAATTGATTCTTTGCTCCGCTGCAAGCTTCCTACCACCACTCTCCCATTGACATATTTCGTTGCTTCCTCTTAGTACCTTTCACGTGACGGTCAATGGTATAGTGTATAATAATAAATAGTTTTAAAGTGTAATGTTTAATACGATGTATAAGGTAATATATAGCATCGAAATTGTATAGTGAATATACAGCAGTGTGGTATACAGTTGGGTGGGTAGAATAATACATAGTGTAATATTACACTATGTATTATTCTAAGACATAGGGTAGTGTATAGTAATACAGTATACAATTTAATGCTATGTAGTTTATACTTTAGCTTTTTACGTTGTTGTTTAGTTACTGCAGCTACATACTATTAACATTCCTTCCCTTTATTAATGCTACCCCTATCCCCTTCCTTTGATGCTGCTAATCCTGCATAATGCACGGGCATAATATGACTTTGAAAACCCCCCGCCCACCTCCTACGCATTTCACAAGTAGCACTAATCGCATTCCTGCATTTTCCATAAATATGCTAAATTCCTCTTAATATGCAGATTCCTTTGTCAATGCGCATTTTTCACCCCCTTCCAACCCAGCTTAAATAGACGCTCCAAGCGTGGTGGTGTTTTCTTTTAGATGCTGTCGCCTCGACAGACCTGGTCTTCACCTGAGGACGGCTGCTTGTGTTGTGGCCGAAACGTCGTGAGAATTATTTTATTATGTTTTATTATTATTATTTTATTACTTCCCTTCTACGTGACTTTACCGAAAGAACCAAGAAGATGAATCCCTGCAGTCACGAAAGCTTTAAATCGAAATATAGACGTGTAAGTCACGTGTGACTGTATATGCATTCCTCTGTGCCTCTGTACTGATGTGTAGATGGTGTGAATATTCTTTTTTTCTGTCTGCGGCTGTTGCTTCTTCTGCAGAATTGGTCTGATGGAGCAAAGACACTCGGCGCAGCTCGGTACGACAAGAAAACAATGCGATCGGTGTGCATACAGCACGAATTCTACTGCAAATTTGACACGGCACCAGAGAACTCACACAGGAGAGAAACCTTTTAAGTGCAGTGTGTGTGGGAAGGCGTTTATGCAATCATCTCATCTTGTAATACACCAGAGAACTCACACAGGAGAGAAACCTTTTAAGTGCAGTGTGTGTGGGAAGGCGTTTGCACAGTCATCTTCTCTTGTAGGCCACCAGAGAACACACACGGGAGAGAAAGCCTTCAAGTGCAGTGTGTGTGGGCAGGCGTTTGCACAGTCATCTGGTCTTGTAGAACACCAGAGAACACACACGGGAGAGAAACGCTTCAAGTGCAGCGTGTGTGGGAAGGCATTTTTATATCAATCTGTTCTTATAACACACCAGAGAACACACACGGGAGAGAAACCCTTCAAGTGCAGTGTGTGTGGGAAGGCGTTTGGACAGTCACCACATCTTCAAAGACACCAGAGGACACACACGGGAGAGAAACCCTTCAAGTGCAGTGTGTGTGGGAAGGCGTTTTCACAGTCATCTATTCTTGTAAGACACCAGAGAATACACACGGGAGATAAGCCTTTCAGGTGCAGTGTGTGTGGGAAGGCGTTTGCAGAATCATATTCTCTTGTAATACACCAGAGAACACACACGAGAGAGAAACATTTCAAGGGCAGTTTGTGTGGGAAGGCGTTTGCACACTCAATTTCTCTTGTAGAACACCAGAGAACACACACGGGAGAGAAACCCTTCAAGTGCAGTGTGTGTGGGAAGGCGTTTGCACTTTCATCTACTCTTGTAAAACACCAGAGAACACACACGGGAGAGAAACCCTTCAAGTGCAGTGTGTGTGGGAAGGCGTTTGCACAGTCATCTGCTCTTGTAACACACAAGAGAATACACACGGGAGATAAACCCTTCAAGTGCAGTGTGTGTGGGAAGGCGTTTTCAGATTCATCTGGTCTTGTATCACACCAGAGAACACACACGGGAGAGAAACCCTTCAGGTGCAGTGTGTGTGGGAAGGCGTTTGCATGGTCATCACATCTTTATGTACACCAGAGAACACACAATCATCATAATATCCACAAGGAGCAGAGTCTGAAATCAACTTGTGAAAGTCAAAGTTCCGCAATGAGCCCATCCCTCATGAAACAAGAACCGGAAGAAAATCCCAGCTTGGACACTTTTAAAGGTGTCAAGGTGAAATATGAAGAGGTGAAGGTGAAATGTGAAGAAGTGATGGTGAAGAGCGAAGAAGAGAATGTAAAATGTGAAGATGAAGATTCAACTCCAAAATCTGACCTCCACATCGATGCAGGCAATGTGAAGCAGGAGGAGAATTCTGACTGTGAGGCAGAGCGAGGCAACTCCCAGCAGTTTGTGGAAGTGGAGGTGTGGGTGGACTTCCTCTGAGACAGTACAAAGTCGAATGGAGACCCGGTAGATGTGTAAGCCTGAAACGATGTCGCTCCAATAGATGCACCTTTGTCACAGGCCTTTAATGACAATAATGTGAAGTTTAACACTCGGTTCCTAGGTCAACCTGCAGGGTAAGAGCGGCCAGTCTTTGTGGACCTGTGTGTTGGGTAGATCTCTAACTAGGAGCGAGAGCCAATAAGCCCCCAAGCATTCACTATGTTATCATAATTGCATTTATATGGTGCTTGCTTAATCGCCTCTGGCAACTCTGAGTTTTGTATCGTATCTTGTCTCAAACACTCGAAGGGCATCCCAAGTGGCAGCTGCCCGTGTGGCACAAGGTGGTGGCCCTGCACCGGCCTGCATGTGGACAAGAGCCTGTCAATAGGGGGCGATGGTTGATGTGGCATCTCAGTTGTGGAGTTTGTAGGTAATGTTTAGAATTTGCTCAATTTTGATCCAGACGCCAGCATGCAATGGCCGACTCGTTTTGAATGGTGCATTAGTATGTTGTACATACACTGTTAAGCAGACGGTGCGTATTTTTTAAAATTAGCTTCTTGTTAATGCGATGTAACCTAATGCAGTATATTTCAGTGCAGTCTTTCAATTTTGTTAATATGCCTGTCACTAATTTTGAATGAATACTTGTCTGATTGTGTGCGTACATGTACCATTTTGTCTATAAGAGACTCATTGTTATTTTGATATAGGTCAAAGGGTACTTTTGTGTTTTCAGGAAGCATCTCCCTCTGGAGCAACTCATTGTCTTTGAAATAGGGAGCACACTCGGATCGTTTATCAGTTATAAGGCATACCACTCAAAAGTTACACGTAGAGGAGATACATTCTCAACAACACGAATTATAATTTTGTATTACGTGTTGACACATTTCGTCTAACTAAGACTAGAAATGCGTCTTACTGATTAACGTCTGGATGTTTGAAGCTATCGGTTGAAGCAAGCCCGGCTGCTCTTGAGACGCTGTGCACCAATAAGGGTCCACAGGTGGCTTGCACTGAATCATTGACGCACTCCCAGAAGTCTGTGCTTGATATAGTTTATGTAAAACATTCCTTTGTTTCGTGGAGAGATCGATAAATGAAAGATGTCGTGTCTGCTGATCTGCTTCATAGCAAGGAGGTAATTTTAAGAGCACATTTGGAATGCATTTTTGGTACAGATTTGTATTTGGTTACAAGGCTGAGCACATCTAGTAGATACATTCTGCACAACAACACTCATTAGAATTTTGCATGACGTCGTATATGTTGGCGAACTAGGACAAGAAATGGTCCTTGCCAATTAACGTCTGGATGTTCACAACCATGGGTTGAAGCAAGCCTGACCGCCTGCGGTGCCCCTCACAACCATTTACTGCCTTGGGCCAGGAAAGTCACGAAGAAAATTGCACACGAGCGACGCATCCACGCCAACTCCCAATGCTCCGTTTAGAAGTTTTGAATTGAAATAACTTTGAATTGTATTATGTTTTAAATTGTGTTTCTTCAATAAAAGCTTATATCATTTTACATCTGGAAGACTTCATTGAAAACGACATTTCGTGTGAATTTTCTCTAGTCGTTAAGTAGATGGCCTTGCCGGGGATTCGGTTTGATGCGGACTTTCACCTGGTTGGGATCGCGGGATTGAGATGAGGCGACACAGAGCTGGCCGTGCCAGAAGACTGCCGTCTGCCGATCAATTCCAACGCGATCGACCGTCTGTCTCTGTGCCTCCGTCGTTCATGCAGGGGGCGCGTAGGTTTACAGCGCCCCCTGCATGAAAACGATGGAAAGTGCAGCGTTCATCACAGATAGATTAAGTGCGCTTATATAAGAGTACTAGTGGAAAGTACCTGGTGTTGCCCGGCCGAAAGACACACACATGGACTTAGACACACAAACATCGACCCACACACACAAACACATCGACTCACACACACAGACATTCGCTTTAGATACACACATGGAGTTACACAAATCGATGTACACACCTACAGCGACTCGAACACACACACATCGATTTACACACACACATGGACTCGCATACAAATATTGAGGTGCAAATGACGATGCGGAGGCAGGTCTTCAGTTAAGGGCTTGCGCCAGTTATTTATTAAGCGTTTCGGATAACTTCCCCAGGGGTAGGGGTCCTTCACTAGGTTTCTTCACACGAACCTTCACTCTGTCTGTTCCTAGCTCGGCTAGCTCCAGGGCTCTCTCCCTCGAGTCGGATCGGGGGTTCAGCCAACACCGACCAGGGAGAGCAGCACCTTCTATCACTACGGCCGGCTTGTCTCCAGACTCCCTGAGCTCTACCCCTGGCTGGCTCTTCAACCGCTCTCTATCCCGGGCTCCCAAAGTGACCCTACTTTCGTCACGGGGTCCCCCTTAAGTACCTAGAGGAGACATGACGTCATCGCCTCGCCCAGCAAGCATGACGTCACATCCCATGACGTCATCGTACTGGACAGCGAGCATGACGTCACATCCCCATATTACTCCTCTACACATAGACACACACACATTGGCCTACACACACATACGGACTCACACAGACATGGACTTTAGATACACACATATAGAGTTACACATATCGACTCACAAACACATTGGCTTACACAAACATGGACTAACACACACATGGACTAACACATACACATCGACGTACATACACACATCAACTGACACACAGACACACACACACACAGCGACTGACACACATCGACTCACACCGACTTACACAGCAATCCCCGATGATGCCACAGCTAGAGCAATTCTCTCTCTCTGGCGAGCATTTGCGAGTAGCAGTTTTAAAACAAAGGTCTTCCCAGTACTGGCAGGTGCATCAAGGATACAAATGACTCGATTTGTAGTCTCAATGTCTTCCAAGATTTCCGTGTATGCTTCTATTTGTGCATCCATCAGCTTTGGTTAATTTTCCTAAATAAATGTAAGAAGCTGTAAAGCATAGTGTAGTATTTTCCAGCAATGGAGTGCAGTTTGTCGTGAAGGAGGATGAGGGCCTGTTTGAAGATAACATCAGAAAAGTTGACGTCCACGTTTGTATTTTGTTATTGAGCTCCGTGGAGGATGTCCTCCCATTGACATATTTCGTTGCTTCCTCTTAGTACCTTTCACGTGACGGTCAATGGTATAGTGTATAGCAGATTGTATAATAATAAATAGTATAAAAGTGTAATGTTTTATACAATGTATAAAGTAATATATAGTATCGTAATTGTATAGTGAATATACAGCAGTGTGGTATACAGTAGGGTAGGTAGAATAATACATAGTGTAATATTACAAGGTATAGTCTAAGGTATAGGGTGGTGTATAGTAATACAGTATATAATTCAATGTTGGGTTTGTCTATGGCAGTATATAGTACGGGGTAGACCCGTGTGATGTAAGAGAAAAACGTTTAGCTGGAGGCATATTATATTTTTTGCGACATACAATTGTAATGTATGACTTACTGTTAGTAGCTCAGCTTACCATCTTTGTGAATGGGCAGAAGCTTTCAGCCGTTGACAAGTTTACTTACCTTGGTAGTACACTATCTCGCGCTGTGCACATAGATGATGAAGTTAACATCAGGATTGTTAAGGCCAGTGCAGCCTTTGGACGTCTACGTGACTCGGTATGGGAAAGGACTGGCATCAAGCAGGAGACAAAACTGAAGGTCTACCGGGCTGTTGTCTTACCAACTCTTCTGTATGGGTGCGAAGCCTGGACAGTTTACCAGCGCCATGCCAAGAAATTGAATCATTTCCACTTGAGCTGTCTGAGGAAACTGCTGAGGATCAAGTGGCAAGACAGAATCCCTGACACGGAAGTCCTCAGCAAGGCAAATATCCCCAGCATCTACACCTTGCTTGCGAAGGAACAGCTTAGATGGACTGGCCACGTGACCAGAATGCCCTACGCGAGACTTCCAAAACAAGTCTTCTTTGGCGAGCTGAGGAATGGCAAGCGAGCACAAGGTGGCCCCAAAAAGCGCTACAAGGACACCCTGAAAGCTTCCTTGAAGAGCTTTGGATTCGACCTTAAAAGCTGGGAATCCCTAGCACAGGACCGACCTGCCTGGAGAAGAAAAGTACAGGACGGTGCAGTCCTCTGTGAGAGTAGGAGACGCTCCTGTGCTATCTTGAAGAGGCAGCAGCGCAAATCTACCAAGGAAGGACGTGTGGCTGCACCTCAGAGCTCTGCATCCTCCCTGACCTGTCCAGTGTGCCACAGGGAATTCCGGGCTCGGATTGGCCTCTTCAGCCATTTGCGCACTCATCAAAACCCAACATAATGACAAACGTGCCTTGGTCATCATCAACTTTGATGGACGAACAAGAAGAAGAAGAAGCTCAGCTTATTGGAGAGTATATTTAGTATATTGATGATACTGATGTAGTTTATATTTTAGTTTTTTTTTACGTGGTAGTTTATCTGCTGCAACTCCATACTATTAACATTCCTTCCCTTTATTAATGCTACCCCTACTCTCTCCCTTTGTTGCTGCTAATCCTGCATACTGCACGGGCATAATATGACTTTGAACCCCCCCCCCACCTCCTACGCATTCCACAAGTAGTGACTAATCACATACCTGCATTTCCAATAAATATGCAAAATGCCTCTTGATATGCAAATTCATTTGTCAAGGCGCCCTTCCCCCTTTAACCCAGCTTAAATATACGCTGCCAAGCCTGGTGGTGCTCATTCAGACGCTGTCTTTCCGACAGACCTGTTCTTCACCTGAGGACAGCTGTTTGCGTCGTGGCCGAAACGTCGTGAGAATTGTATTTTATTATGTTTTATTTTTATTATTTTATGATTTCCCTTCTACGTGACTTTACCGAAAGAACCAAGAAGATGAATCCCTGCAGTTACGAAATCTTTAAATCATGATGGTTAGGTCATTTAGCGAGTGTCCATGATGGTTAGGTTATTTAGCAAGTGTCCATGTTGGTTAGGTTATTTAGCGAGTGTTCATGATGGTTAGGTTATTTAGCGAGTGTCTATGTTTGTTAGGTTATTTAGCGAGTGTCCATGTTGGTTAGGTTATTTAGCTAGTATCCATAATGGTTAGGTTATTTAGCGAGTGTCCATGTTGGTTAGGTTATTTGGCGAGTGTCCATGTTGGTTAGGTTATTTAGCGAGTGTCCATGTTGGTTAGGTTATTTGGCGAGTGTCCATGTTGGTTAGGTTATTTGGCGAGTGTCCATGATGGTTAGGTTATTTAGCGAGTGTCCATGTTGGTTAGGTTATTTAGCGAGTGTCCATGTTGGTTAGGTTATTTAGCGAGTGTCCATGTTGGTTAGGTTATTTGGCGAGTGTCCATGTTGGTTAGGTTATTTGGCGAGTGTCCATGTTGGTTAGGTTATTTGGCGAGTGTCCATGATGGTTAGGTTATTTAGCGAGTGTCCATGTTGGTTAGGTTATTTAGCGAGTGTCCATGTTGGTTAGGTTATTTAGCGAGTGTTCATGTTGGTTAGGTTATTTGGCGAGTGTCCATGTTGGTTAGGTTATTTGGCGAGTGTCCATGATGGTTAGGTTATTTAGCGAGTGTCCATGATGATTAGGTTATTTAGCGAGTGTCCATGATGGTTAGGTCATTTAGCGAGTGCCCATGTTGGTTAGGTTATTTAGCGAGTGTCCATGTTGGTTAGGTTATTTAGCGAGTGTCCATGTTGGTTAGGTTATTTGGCGAGTGTCCATGCTGGTTAGGTTATTTAGCGAGTGTCCATGATGATTAGGTTATTTAGCGAGTGTCCATGATGGTTAGGTCATTTAGCGAGTGCCCATGTTGGTTAGGTTATTTAGCGAGTGTCCATGTTGGTTAGGTTATTTAGCGAGTGTCCATGTTGGTTAGGTTATTTGGCGAGTGTCCATGATGGTTAGGTCATTTAGCGAGTGCCCATGATGGTTAGGTTATTTAGCGAGTGTCCATGTTGGTTAGGTTATTTAGCGAGTGTCCATGTTGGTTAGGTTATTTGGCGAGTGTCCATGATGGTTAGGTTATTTAGCGAGTGTCCATGATGATTAGGTTATTTAGCGAGTGTCCATGATGGTTAGGTCATTTAGCGAGTGCCCATGTTGGTTAGGTTATTTAGCGAGTGTCCATGATGGTTAGGTCATTTAGCGAGTGTCCATGTTGGTTAGGTTATTTAGCGAGTGTCCATGTTGGTTAGGTTATTTGGCGAGTGTCCATGTTGGTTAGGTTATTTGGCGAGTATCCATGATGGTTAGGTTATTTAGCGAGTGTCCATGATGGTTAGGTTATTTAGCGAGTGTCCATGTCCGTGTGTATGTTGAACTTCTTTCACACCGTATATACCGTACATCCCCTAACCCTAACCCCTAACCCATAACCATAACCCCTAACCATAACCCCTAACCCTAACCCCTAACACTAAACATAACATTGACCCTAATCCCCACCAAATCCTACCCTAACCATAACCCCTAACCGTAACCCCTAACCCTAACCCTAAACCCTGAACCTCATCCCCGAACCCTAACCTCTAACCCTAACCCCTAACCCTAAACCCTGAACCTCATCCCCTAGCCCTAACCTCTAACCCTAACCCTAAACTCTGAACCTCATCCCCTAGCCCTAACCTCTAACCCTAACCCCTAACCCTAAACTCTAACGTTAACCCTAACCCTTAACCCTAAATGACCCTAATCTTAAACCCTAACCCCTACCCCCAACCCCTAACATTCACCTTAACCCCTAACCCCAAACCCCTTGCCCTAACCCCTAATCTCTTCCTCTAACCTCTTACCTTAACCCCTAACCTTCACCCAAACCCAAACACAATTTTGTCCAAAAACGGCATAGATTAGTATGCCAATTTGCTTTTTGGCTAAAACAGGTGTGCCGATTTTCTGTGAGTTGAAAAATGTACCGTGAAATGTTTTATTTTGTACGTAATATGTAGAATACTACAGCAAACACAATGGAGGAATGCACTTGTTGTTGTAAAATAAAGCTATGGGAATTTGGCTCATTTTGGCCATAAACAGCAGAGGTTAGTATGTCGGTTTTTTTGGGACGTGAACATTTAGTCCTAAAATTTTCCACTTTTAATCTAATACATAGCATACTAAGGGTAAATACAATGGATGAATGAACTTTTGTGGAAAAAGAAAGCTGTAAAAATGTGGCTAATTGTGGCCAAAAACGGCAGAGGTTAGTATGCCGATTTTCTTTTTGTGGAACGTAAAATTTTCATCGTAAAATTTTCCCCTTTTAATCTAATACATAACATAATAAGGCTAAATACAATAGAGGAATGAACTATTGTCCAAAAATAAAGCTGTGAAAGTTTGGCCACTATTGGCCAAAAACGGCATAGGTTAGTATGCCGATTTTCTTTTTTTACTTAAAAATTTCATGGTGAAATTTCCAACTTTTTTACGTAATCTATCGGATATATAAGGCTAAACAACTCCAAGGATTGCACTTTTGTTGAAAAAGAAAGCTGTAAAAATTTGGCCAATATTGGCCAAAAACGGCATAGGTTAGTATGCCGTTTTGCTTTTTTTTACATGAAATATTCATGGTGAAATATCCTACTTTTAATGCAATATATAGCATACTAATGCTAAACAAAAGGGAGGAATTCACTTTTTCTTTGGAAAATGTAGATATGAAAATTTGGATGATTTTGGCATAAAACTGCATAGGTGCCCTAATCCTGACTACCCCAACCCTAACCCTCAGCCATAACCCTAACCCCTAAACTTAAACCCTAGCCCCTAACCCTAAAATTAACCCCTAACCTTAACCCTAAACCCTGAATCTCATCCCCTAGCCCTAGCCCTAACCCTAACCTCTAACCCCTAACCCATAACCCTGAACCTCATCTCCTAGCCCTAACCCTAACCTTTAACCCTAACCCCTAACCCTAAACTCTAACGCTAACCCTAACCCCTAACCCTAAATGACCCTAACCCTAAACCCTAACTCCTACCCCAACCTCTAACATTCACCCTAACCCCTAACCCCAACCCCCTTGCCCTAACCTCCAACCTCTTCTTCTAACCTCTTACCTTAACCCCTAACCTTCACCCAAACCCTAACACAATTTTGTCCAAAAACGGCATAGATTAGTATGCCAATTTGCTTTTTGGCTAAAAAAAGTGTGCCGATTTTCTGTGAGTTGAAAAATGTATCGTGAAATTTTTAATTTTGTACGTAACATGTAGAATACTACAGCAAACACAATGGAGGAATGCACTTGTTGTTGTAAAATAAAGCTATGGGAATTTGGCTCATTTTGGCCATAAACAGCAGAGGTTAGTATGTCGGGTTTTTTTTTTGGGACGTGAACATTTAATCGCAAAATTTTCCACTTTTAATCTAATACATAGCATACTAATGGTAAATACAATGGATGAATTAACTTTTTTCCAAAAATAAAGCTGTAAAAATTTGGCCAAATGTGGCCAAAAACGGCATAGGTTAGTATGCCGATTTGCTTCTTTTTTACATGAAATGTTCATGGTGAAATATCCTACTTTTAATGCAATATATAACATACTAATGCTAAACAAAAGGCAGGAATTAACTTTTGTTGAAAAAGAAAGCTGTAAAAATTTGGCCAATATTGGCCAAAAACGGCATAGGTTAGTATGCCGATTTTCTTTTTTGTGGGACGTAAACATTTCATCGTGAAATTTTCCCCTTTTAATCTAATACATAGCATAATAAGGCCAAACACAATAGAGGAATGAACTATTGTCCAAAAAAAAGCTGTGAAAGTTTGGCCACTATTGGCCAAAAACGGCATAGATTAGTATGCCGATTTTCTTTATTTACTTGAAAATTTCATGGTGAAATTTCCAACTTTTTAACGTAATATATCGGATATGTAAGGCTAAACAACCCCGAGGATTGCACTTTTGTTGAAAAAGAAAGCTGTAAAAATTTGGCCAATATTGGCCAAAAATGGCATAGGTTAGTATGCCGATTTGCTTCTTTTTTACATGAAATGTTCATGGTGAAAGATCCTATTTTTAAATCCTTTATATTAAGTTCGCATGCTTGCTTGCTTGCGTGCTTGCTTGCGTGCTTGTTTGCTTACGACCGTGCAAATATTTCGGTCGTTTTTTAACCCACTTCCCGTGATCCAATCGAGCTGACATTTTCCACACAGACTCGTTGTGACAGACAATGTTCGTGAAAAAAAATTCCCAAAATTTTACACTTTTTAGGCAAAATTTTTTATTTTACATATATTCAAATAGAACTCATTCTTGGCTTTGGCTGAACGTCACAGTATAAGAGCCCAGAGCGTAACCCCTCCACAGGCCGTGGCGGAGTAGCGCAGTTGGTAGTGCCCTCGCTTCCCATGCCAAAGGTCGCGGGATCCATCCCTGCGTCCTCCACAGGCGAATATATTTTTAAATCCTTTATATTAAGTTCGCTGCCACGCATATAAAGGATTTATAGTGAAAAACTTTGTTTTTACGGGTTATACTTATTAATGCAATCTATAACATACTAATGCTAAACAAAAGGGAGGAATTAACTTTTGTTGAAAAAGAAAGCTGTAAAAATTTGGCCACTATTGACCAAAAACGGCATAGGTTAGTATGCCGATTTTCTCTTTTTTACTTGACATTTTATGGCGAAATTTCCAACTTTTTTACGTAATATATAGGATATATAAGGCTAAACAACCCCGAGGATTGCACTTTTGTTGAAAAAAAAGGCTGTAAAAATGTGGCCAATTTTGGCCAAAAACGGCATAGGTTAGTATGCCAATTTGCTTCTTTTTTACATTAAATGTTCATGGTGAAATATCCTACTTTTAATGCAATATATAGCATACTAATGCTCAACAAAAGGGAGGAATTCACTTTTGTTGAAAAAGAAAGCTGTAAAAATTTGGCCAATGTTGGCCAAAAACGGCATCGGTTAGTATGCCGATTTGCTTCTTTTTAACATGAAATGTTCATGGTGAAATATCCTACTTTTAATGCAATATATAGCATACTAATGCTAAACAAAGGGAGGAATTAACTTTTGTTGAAAAAGAAAGCTGTAAAAATTTGGCCACTATTGACCAAAAACGGCATAGGTTAGTATGCCGATTTTCTTTTTGTGGGACGTAAACATTTCATCGTGAAATTTTCCCCTTTTAATCTAATACATAGCATAATAAGGCTAAATACAATAGCAGAATGAACTATTGTTCAAAAATAAAGCTGTGAAAGTTTGGCCACTATTGGCCAAAAATGGCCTAGATTAGTATGCCGATTTTCTTTATTTACTTGAAAATTTCATGGTGGAATTTCCAACTTTTTTACGTAATATATCGGATATATAAGGCTAAACAACCCAGAGGATTGCACTTTTGTTGAAAAAGAAAGCTGTAAAAATTTGGCCCATATTGGCCAAAAACGGCATAGGTTAGTATGCCGATTTGCTTCTTTTTTACATGACATGTTCATGGTGAAAAATCCTACCTTTAATGCAATATATAGCATACTAATGTAGTAGGTTCAAATTAGGTGCACACACACACAACTTGGAGGCAACACTATTTATTAAACGGTAAATAATATAACACTCTACATGAGGTGGTGACCACCTTCCTCAACTCACTAACACTCTGGAACACGACACAGACTGGACCAGGCAGGCAACGGCCTGCCTGGCCCAGGACGACGACTCGGGACTTGACGACCGAAGATGTCTTCACCTTGGAGTACAGTACAACAGCAGCCTCGCTCTGCGTTCACACCACGCTTATATTTGGTTTGGCGTGGCTGGCTCCGCCCCGGCGTGGCTGGCTCTCTTCAGGCCACGCCTCCCTTCCCAGGACACGCCTCACTTCCCCCACCTCTGGGAGGGTCCGGATCCCTCCACCACGTGACCCCCCAGGCACCCCCTTTGGGGCCCCCAGCCTTCGTACGGGCCGACACAGTAGTGACCTTTCTCTGTCACTACACTAATGCTAAACAAAAGGGAGGAATTCACTTTTTCTTGGAAAATGTAGCTATGAAAATTTGGATGATTTTGGCAAAAAACTGCATAGGTGCCCTAAACCTAACTTCCCTAACCCTCAGCCATAACCATAACCCCTAAACCTAAACCCTAGCCCCTAACCCTAAACTTAACCCATAACCCTAACCTAAATCCCTAACCATAATTCTAACCCGCACCCTAACCCTAACCCATAACCCTAACCCTAACCCCTAATCCTAACCCCTAGCCCTAATTGCTAATCATAATCCCAAACCCTAATTTATATGCCTTTAAACGCGTCTCAGCGAGATGAGTTGAATTGTATATGGCGCGACTCTGTCGAGTAGAGTCGAAGGGCATACACCACTTGCTTGTTGTGTGACTTGTGGAACCGGGGCGGCATTTTGCATTGAAGTCAATGATGGCTGTGATTGTTGCCGATTTGAAGCGCACTGTTTGGGAATGCAGTGCCTTTCACTATTTCAGCACCGATGTTCACCAAATATGCAACGGTGTAAACGTATAGGACAGCTTGGGATGTCAATGCAATAGTTTGTTACTTGAAAATCCATGAAGAAATAAAGAATTTCAATGCAAATCGGCCACAGAGTATAGTTTTTTTCCCGGCGCTTGACGTGTTACGTGTGCCCTCTGGTGGACAAGTGCAGTACCACAAGTCAAGATTTACTACCACAAGCTTTCAATTCGTGGTGAAGTCTGCTATGCGGTGGACATGTGCAGTGTAGGCCAACACAGATCGCCAGCAGTTGCCGCTGTCAGGCGTCACCCCGCGCGTTCCCCGCAGTTGTGAGTCGCTGCTGCTGCGGCGTCCTGGCGTTAGTCCCAAGCTGGGTTGGCGGCGATGAAGCCGTGAAGACGCCGCACAGCGCCACTGCTGCTGTCACCGCGCCAGGCACTGCAGTGCTACCACGTGACCACACGGTGGCGGTACAGCACCATGTTGGTTTAGTTGTTGAGCAAGTGTCCATGTTGGTTAGGTTATTTAGCGAGTGTCAATAATGGTTAGGTTATTTAGCGATTGTCCATGATGGTTAGGTTATTTAGCGAGTGTCAATGATGGTTAGGTTATTTAGCGAGTGTCCATGATGGTTAAGTTATTTAGCGAGTGTCCATGGTTAGGTTATTTAGCGAGTGTCCATGATGGTTCAGTTATTTAGCGAGTGTCCATGATGGTTAGGTTATTTAGCGAGTGTCCTTGTTGATTAGGTTATTTAGCGAGTGTCCATGTTGGTTAGGTTATTTAGCGAGTGTCCATGATGGTTAGGTTATTTAGCGATTGTCCATGATGGTTAGGGTATTTAGCAAGTGTCCATGTTGGTTAGGTTATTTAGCGAGTGCCCATTTTGGTTAGGTTATTTAGCGAGTGTCCATGATCGTTAGATTATTTAGCGAGTGTCCATGTTGGTTTGGTTATTTGGCGAGTGCCCATGTTGGTTAGGTTATTTAGCGAGTGTCCATGTTGGTTAGGTTATTTAGCGAGTGTCCATGATGGTTAGGTTATTTAGCAAGTGTCCATGTTGGTTAGGTTATTTAGCGAGTGTCCATGTTGGTTAGGTTATTTAGCGAGTGTCCATGATGGTTAGGTTATTTAGCGAGTGTCCATGTTGGTTAGGTTATTTAGCGAGTGTCCATGTTCGTGTGTATGCTGAACTTCTTTCACACCGTACTTACCGTACATCCCCTAACCCTAACCCATAACCATAACCCCTAACCATAACCCCTAACACTAAACCTAACATTGACCCTAATCCTCCCCAAATCCTACCCTAACCATAACCCCTAACCCCTAACCCTAATCCCTGAACCTCATCCCCTAGCCCTAACCCTAACCTCTAACCCTAACCCCTAACCCAAAACTCTAACGCTAACCCTAAGCCCTAACCCTAAATGACCCTAACCCTAAACCCTAACCTCTACCCCCAACCCCTAACATTCACCCTAACCCCTAACCCCAAACCCCTTGCCCTGACCCCCAACCTCTTCCTCTAACCTCTTACCTTAACCCCTAACCTTCACCCAAACCCTAACACAATTTTGTCCAAAAACGGCATAGATTACTATGCCAATTTGCTTTTTGGCTAAAAAAGGTGTGCCGATTTTCTGTGAGTTGAGAAATTTATCGTGAATTTTTTTTATTTTGTACGTAATATGTAGAATACTACAGCAGACACAATGGAGGAATGCACTTTTTGTTGAAAAATAAAGCTATGGGAATTTGGCTAATTTTGGACAATAACAGCAGAGGTTAGTATGTCGTTTTTTTTGGGACGTGAACATTTAGTCCTAAAATTTTCCACTTTTAATCTAATACATAGCATACTAAGGGTAAATACAATGGATGAATAAACTTTTGTCCAAAAATAAAACTGTAAAAATTTGGCCAATTGTGGCCAAATAAGCCGATTTTCTTTTTGTGGGACGTAAAAAATTCATCGTAAAATGTTCCACTTTTAATCTAATACATAGCATAATAAGGCTAAATACAATAGAGGAATTAACTATTGTCCAAAAACAAAGCTGTGAAAGTTTGACCAATATTGGCCAAAAACGGCATAGGTTAATATGCCGATTTTCTTTTTTTTACTTGAAAATTTCATGGTGAAATTTCCAACTTTTTTACGTAATATATAGGATATATAAGGCTAAACAACTCCGAGGATTGCAATTTTGTTGAAAAAAAAAGCTGTAAAAATTTGGCCAATATTGGCCAAAAACGGCATAGGTTAGAATGCCCATTTGCTTCTTTTTTACATGAAATGTTCATGGTGAAATATCCTACTTTTAATGCAATATATAACATACTAATGCTAAACAAAAGGGAGGAATTCACTTTTCTTGGAAAATGTAGCTATGAAAATTTGGATGATTTTGGCATAAAACTGCATATGTGCCCTAATCCTAACTACCCCAACCTTAATCCTCAGCCATAACCCTAACCCCTAAACCTAAACCCTAGCCCCTAACCCTAATCTTAACCCTAACCCTAAACTCTGAACCTCATCCCCTAGCCCTAGCCCTAACCCTAACCCCTAACCCCTAACCCTAAACCTTGAACCTCATCCCCTAGCCCTAACCCTAAACCCTAACCCTAAACTCTAACGCTAACCCTAAGCCCTAACCCTAAATGACCCTAACCCTAAACCCTAACCCCTACCCCCAACCCCTAACATTCACCCTAACCCCAACCCCCTTGCCCTAACCCCCAACCTCTTCCTCTAACCTCTTACCTTAACCCCTAACCTTCACCCAAACCCTAACACAATTTTGTCCAAAACGGCATAGATTACTATGCCAATTTGCTTTTTGGCTAAAAAAGGTGTGCCGATTTTCTGTGAGTTGAGAAATTTATCGTGAAATTTTTAATTTTGTACGTAATATGTAGAATACTACAGCAAACACAATGGAGGAATGCACTTGTTGTTGAAAAATAAAGCCATGGGAATTTGGCTTATTTTGGCCATAAACAGCAGAGGTTAGTATGTCGGGTTTTTTTTGGGACGTGAACATTTAATCGCAAAGTTTTCCACTTTTAATCTAATACATAGCATACTAATGGTAAATACAATGGATGAATTCACTTTTTTCCAAAAATAAAGCTGTAAAAATTTGGCCAATTGTGGCCAAATACGGCATAGGTTAGCATGGCGATTTTGTTTTTGTGGGACGTAAAATTTCATCGTGAAATTTTCCCCTTTTAATCTAATACATAGCATACTAAGGGTAAATACAATAGAGGAATAAACTTTCGTCCAAAAATAAAGCTGTAAAAATTTGGACAATTGTGGCCAAAAACGGCATAGGTTAGTATGCCTATTTTCTTTTTTTTAGTTGAAAAATTCATAGTGAAATTTCCAACTGTTTTACGTAATATATAGGATATATAAGGCTAAACAACACCGAGGATTGCACTTTTGTTGAAAAAGAAAGCTGTAAAAAATTGGCCAATATTGGCCAAAAACGGCATAGGTTATAATGCTGATTTGCTTCTTTTTTACATGAAATGTTCATGGTGAAATATCGTACTTTTAATGCAATATATAGCATACTAATGCTAAACAAAAGGGAGGAATTAACTTTTTCTTGGAAGGTGTAGCGATGAAAATTTGGATGATTTTGGCAAAAAACTGCATAGGTGCCCTAATCCTAACTACCCCAACCCTAACCCTCAGCCATAACCCTAACCCCTAAACCTAAACCCTAGCCCCTAACCCTAAACTTAACTCCTAACCCTAACCTAAACCGCTAACCATGACTCTAACCATAACCTTAACCCGTAATCCTAACCCGAACCCCTAATCCTAACCCATAACTCTAAACCTAATTCCTAACCCTAATCCCAAACCCTAATTGATATGCCTTTAAATGCGTCTCAGCGAGATGAGTTGAACTGTATATAGCGCGACTCTGTCGAGTAGAGTCGAAGGGCATACACCACTTGCTTGTTGTGTGACGTGTGGAACCGGGGCGGCATTTTGCATTGAAGTCAATGATGGCTGTGATTTTTGCCGATTTGAAGCACACTGTTTGGGAATGCAGTGCGTTTCACTATTTCAGCACCGATGTTCACCAAATATTCAACGGTGTAAACGTATAGGACAGCTTGGGATGTCAATGCAATAGTTTGTTACTTGAAAATCCGTGAAGAAATAAAGAATTGCAATGCAAATTAGCCGCAGAGTATAGTTTTTTTTCCCCGGCGGTTGACGTGTTACGTGTACCCTCTGGTGGACAAGTGCAGTACCACAAGTCAAGATTTACTACCACAAGCATTCAATTCGTGAAGTCTGCTATGTGGTGGACATGTGCAGTGTAGGCCAACACAGTTCGCCAGCAGTTCCCGCTGTCAGACGTCACCCCGCGCGTTCCCCGCAGTTGTGAGTCGCTGCTGCTGCGGCATCCTGGCGTTAGTCCAAATGCGGGTTGGCTGCGATGAAGCCGTGAAGACGCCGCACAGTGACACCTGCAGGTGTCACCGCGCCAGGCACTGCAGTTGTACCACGTGACCACACGGTGGCGCTACAGCACCTAGTGGGTTAAGTTGTTGAGCTAGTGTCCATGATGGTTAGGTTATCTTCTTGGTTCTTTCGGTAAAGTCACGTAGAAGGGAAGTAATAAAATAACAAAAATAAAACATAATAAAACAAATTCTCACGACGTTTCGGCTGCAACGCAAGCAGCCGTCTTCAGGTGAAGAATGAGACACTACCAAGCTAGGAGCTTATTTATAAGCTGGGTTGGAGGTGGAAGAGCGCCTTAACAAAAGGAATGTGCATATGAAGAGGAATTTAGCATATTCATGGGAAATGCGTAGGAGGTGGGTGGGGGGGTTTCATAGTCATATTATGCCCATGCATTATGCAGGATCAGCAGCACCAAGGGAGGGTGCAGGGAGTAGCATTAACAAAGGAAAGGAATGTTAATAGTATGTAGCTGCAGTTACTAAACAACCACGTAGAAAACTAAAGTATAAACTACATAAAAAACTAAAGTATAAACTGCATAGCACCATCAGTATACTTACTATACTCTACAATAAGCTGAGTTACTAATAGCAAGTAATACATTACAATTCTACGTCGTAAAAATTATATAATATGCTTCCATCTAAACTGTATTCTCTTACATCACACGAGCATACACCGTACTATATACTACCATAGATAAACCCAACATTAAATTATATACTGTATTGCTATAAACCACCTAACCTTATACATTTCAATATAACACTATGTATTATTCTACCCACCCTAATGTGTATCACACTGCTATATGTTTACTATACAATTACGATACTATATATTACTTTGTACATTGTATTAAGCATATAAATGTTATACTATTTGTTATTATATGCTGTACCATTGACCGTCGTGTCAATGGGTGAGTCGTGGTGGGAAAACTTGCAGCGGAGCAAAGAATCCATTCCCTGCGGAGAATACAATGCCAGTGAGTGGAACGCGGTCTGAAAGTCACCGTAAACGTGAACACAATCAGTTAAGATCCGAAATGGTTTATTACGTCCTTCCAATGATTGCTAAGCCAGAATCCATCTTCTCGGTTAAAATTGTCTCTGTGTTTGTATATGTGGATCGCCTCATGAACGAATCTCTCATGATTTTATTTTTATTATTTTATTACTTCCCTTCTACGTGACTTTACCGACAGAACCAAGAATATGAATCCCTGCAGTCACGAAAGCTTTAAATCGAAATTTAAGATGACACAGATTGTGTAACATTTAATCTCTCACCTTGGGTTTGGCTGGGCATAAATTAAGTTTCTGGGGTGGCTCTACCTGGTGTGCATGGCGCAGTGGCACAAAACCCCATAAAGTTCGTCCACACTTTCCAGCGCGTCCTCCTCCAAACTATCCCACTCATGCCCTGTTCCTCCTCTTCTTGGTTTACGCCCGCTTCGGGCCCTAGCTCCCTGATACACTTCCGATGGGGAGGGGTTGTGCGGCAATCACCAGCGTAAATCACGTGACTGCGACTCTGCTGTTCCACCCCTCCCCACCTCCCTTAACTGTGGCCATTCCCATACTTCTGCTGAGGACCGCCACATTTTCGATCAACATTGAACCTTGTATATTAGGAAAACACATGTAAGGCCTCCAGCTCAGAGTGACTTGGCCTATAAATCTGTGTGGGGGATGGCGGTAATATCATTAATAGAGAGACCGACCCATAAACAACGTCTACCACATTCCGCTTGTCTCGTTGTCGCCAACACAGGGACCCCTAGCCCGAGGTTTTTTTGTTTTCGGTTATATCGTGTGTGGCTGCCATAGCAACTATGGGTAATGTGCTTATGTTAATGTGCTATCGCTGCACCCATTGAGGTGCTTGCCCCGCCCACATCAGCAAATAATATGCAGGATTCTGTGTAACGTTCCACAACCCTAACCCTAAAAAACATATACGCTTTATCAGTGTAAATTTTCAAGCATTTCCGGCCGTTTGTCGTCCGAGAATTGCATGCAATTGTGGAGAGGGGTATCTGTTTTTACATACCCTTCACTCAGACCGTCGAAATCTGTCTAGAAATGCCCGTCAAATTACCGACCATTCACGTGTTTTTCCCGTCATGAATGGGAAAATAATACATATAGAGTGTTTCTCGGAAATAACAAATCTTACTGTTTATGGTATTGATCTCAGCAACGATTTTCACTAAATCTTCAATGTTTTAAACTTGTAGGCCAGCTTGGGACGTCGCTGCAATAGTACGTTGCTTAAAAATCCGTGATGAAAGAAAGATTTGGTCTCGGAGTTTCGTTTATCAACTTTTACCAGCGCTGGACGTTTTGTGTGTTGTCCTCTGGTGGATATTTTCAGTAGCACGAGGTATTCAATACGTGGTTACAATGTATTCAATACCTGGTTCCGTCTGCCATCTGGTGGAAGTGTGCATTATTGACCAGCACAAGACGCCAGCCACGTTATATCACTTTCACGGGAAGGCCAATAACGTGATGAGGTTTTTCTTAATTAGAACACCATATTTTCAGAGGTCACTCACAACAGCCCCACCTAGTGAAAATGTCATGAGCCGCCAATGCTCTGGACCCATCGAGGACCCCCCCGCAAAGACAACACACAGTGCCACAGCTGGCCTTTTGCACTGCTATCGTGTTTTTGTATTGTTTATTGTTGTAAAACGTTCTAACCCGCCCATACTAGACATCTGTGAAAAAAGGGCTTTAAAGCAAATCGGATCCCTCCAGTATAAATAAACTCGCGGTGGCACTGTAGTTGTACCGCGTGGTAGCGACACGTTAGCGCATCAACACAGGGTTTAACATTCCTTGGTGGCACCGCGTTCACTGATACGGTGTCGATGCCCGGGCGCATCTCATTACCCCGAACTACCGACCCGACTTCAATACGCACATATAAACAGCGTAATTGTTGGTTAGGTTATTTAGCGGGCGTCCATTTTAGCAAAGTTATTTAGGGGGCATCCATGCTGGTTAAGTTATTTAGCTGTCGTCCATTTTGGTTAGGTTATTCAGTGGGCGTCCATTTTGGTCATAGGACGAGGCCAAGCACGGGAAGGAAGGTCGTCCCCGAAATATTGCCTGTACGTGATGTGTTTTTTTTAAGGATCATGGATATTGACGAATGTGTGGAGTTTTATCTTGACGGTAACTGGGTTCGTGTACCGCTTCCAAGGTAGCTTCACCAAATAAAATCTGCAACCATAGATTTGTCCACGAGAGGGCATCGTGTGTCCGTGCATTGCAGTGATTAATTAACAGCATGGCCAGGTTCGAGCCAATGCGTTACGGAGTACTGCTGAACTAGGTCCCATATTTAAAAGTGAAATCAATTTCAAGGACAGTGCATACATTATCAGTCGTGTTTTTTGTTTGCATTCCGACCGCAGGTATTGTGGTCAATGCAAACATGACTCCTTGTAAAAAAGGTGTCAGTTTTGTTGCCAGATAAAAGGATAAAAAACCAATGATCATATTTTGCTACTGGCAAAGGAGGTTCCAATGGTGTAAATGCCCAACCGAGCTCTCATACTCTGATGGTGCATTGTCTTTGAGTTGTGTGCCTTTTGGCGTCATCTAGTCCTACACCATGTGAGACTAGGCTCTAAGAAAAGCTGTCTCGGGTGTGGACGAAATCAATTTCAAGGACAGTGCATACATTATCAAAGTTGTGTCTTTTTGTTTGCATTCCGACCACAGGTATTGTTGCCAATGCAAACATGACTCCTTGTAAAATAGGTGTCAATTTTGTTGCCAGATAAAAGGGTAAAAAACCAATTATCAATTAATCCGATATACACCTTCCATTGATAATTTAGGTAATTCGTCTTTAGTGCAAGATACTAGTTTTTTTTATTGTGTACTGTACCAAGGTTTTTTTAAAATTACCTTTTATGGCTACTTCGTTGCCTGGTGACGAGTGTGAAAGGCAGCTGCTGTTTGAGGGGAGGGGGTTCGCATCACCCCCTTTGTGCCCCAAGCGTCACCGTGATTAATTATTAGTAAAAAATATTGGCAGATGTATTATTCTTAATATCATTTTTTGGAAAAGGTTGGAGTGTGAGGTGCGCGTAGATTACCATCTATACGACCGTCATTGTTTACGCGGGCTTTTGTTCGAGTGTGCGCGTGAGTGATTAAGGTGGGGGTCGGGGTGTGCTAAATCCACTCGCTGCCGTTTGCGCGCAGAGTACCATCTCTACGGCCGCTACAATTTGCGAGTGATGTGGGCGTGAGGCGCGTGAGGCGCGTCTTTGCACAAAATAGCCTCAACGGCGAGAAGTGCACCCAGGGTCCTGCCGCAGGTCATCTACTTTTTCGCGTAGCATTACCATCTGTTTGCACAGCGGATTAAGGCTGATCCACCGGAGGATAGGTGTGCATAGTCATACGGCTATTTTTAGCGCTCGCCTTTGTGTGGGGTGGTGGTGTACGTGGGGAGTGTGGGATCACTCCCAGGCGGTGGTGAGCCAGCCAGCGAGCCATGTCCATCAGAGCGGGCGCTGGTGCAGGGGGGCCGATCACCCGATCGTCGGGGGCCCGGCGAGAAGTGGCCGAGGAGGAGGGGGGAGTGGAGGGGGTGGACGTCGCGCCGCTCACGGGGAGCGGGGAGGTGGGCGTCGGCCCCCACACGAGTGCATGAAACAGCTCGACAGACATCGATGCATACATCCCGTACTACTGTATGGTTCAGAGGCATGGTCAATGACAACGTCCCTGAGTAGGAAGCTGGATCCCTTCGACCAGTGGTGCCTGTGACGGATACTCCTCAATAGTCCTCATCCACTTCAGTGAACACATCACCAATGCCGAGGTCCGTCTTCGCACAGGATGCCCAGCAGTGCATAAAACGGTCAGAGCCAGAAAACTTAGGATCTTCGGACACGTTGCCCGGGCGGACGTATCAACAGATCACGCCAGAGCCCTGCGCAAGATCATTGACGGCCCACCACGGGACTGGAGGCGCCACCAGGGCAGACCATGGCTGACATGGACACACACGATTGAGGCTGAACTTTGACAACACGGCCTTCGCTTGCATTCAGCATGGCGGCTAGCGCAGGATAGGATTGCCTGGTGGCGGCTCGTGGGGAGTGTTACGCCCCGAGGGACATGCACATGTTGATGATGAGGCTGCTGGTTAAAATAGTCCATGAAATTCATCGCAACATTGCAATCCACTTTTAATAGTTGTTATTGTATTTTCTATCCAACATATGGCTGCACAATCAATGTATTAATGTTTTCATCCTATAATTCTGCATTCTTTGAACAAAATCATCTTTTCTAGATGCTCCAGGACTCCCCCTCAAATGTAATTCTTTACTTGAGGAAGGAATGTATGAGTATGACATAAATGAGACGATACAAACATGACATCAATTCTATTGGGGCACTGAATCGGTGCATGCCTAATTATCACTATAATTATTACCGTGGCCTGCCTTCCACCATCCTATACACGTGTTCCACCCATAACAACCTACTGATCATGAGAATAGGTTTTCCCCTTTTTTCTGGGAACAAACAGGTGTTAAGATGTTAAAACACCAAACTGAAACCTTTTACAAAGAAAGACCTGCTGATCATATCGACAATTCTTTCTTGCTTCTAATTTCCAACATACAAGTTATTTACCTCATCCTACCATGAAATTCCTAGGATCCGTCCACTGTATTCACATATATCCAAAGGCCAAAATATTTGACAGCTTAACGCTGTGATAAAAAATGCTAGTGAAGCCGTAAACCCTCTGGTATGTTTCCTTTTAAAAGACAATGTCAATGAAGTCGGGGAGGCGTTTTAATTTTGTAGTTGTGGAGTGTTATGTGGCACTGATGTCAGAATACCCGCTGTTACGCAGCACAACACACCAAAGCATTAATCAAAACATATTTCTGCGTACAAAGTGGCCAAGAACACAATAATGTTTAAACCAAACGCCCGACCAATGTTTATTTTACTATATATGTTTAGCTATTGAATAGTAAGGAGATGGATACATACACAGATGGCTATATAGCTAAACACCATGCAGAATGGAGTGAAAGGGCTCAAACGCACGCACAGTCGTTCAATTCCAAAATCTAGCAAACGATAATGTTAACGAGATTCAAGGACTACATGTTTTTTTCTCTTTAGATACATTTACGAGCATACTATGCAGCTACTTACATTATTAATAGCCACCAAAACACATTAATTTGAGCCTTTAGTTTTTGACAGCAGACATTCCGCAAACCCAAAGCTTGGCATGACATTAAAAGGGAGTCTCCATCCAGGGAAAGCTGCCAGTTGTTTCCATTTCCTGAAACAAAAACCGACGTCTATAAAGAAGCTAAGTGTTTGAATATCACACGTTTATATTCATGTGACAGTCCCAGCTCTCGAGAAAAATAACAATTTAAATTCATATAGTTTCATAGGGTCACTCAAAATGTTGGGGGCAGTTTTGCACAGTATATTAATAGTGACTTGGTTTTTCATGCGTAAACCAAGTGAAAAAAAATGTGCATGCAGAAATAAAGTGCCCTGAAAATAAGAGCAGTATGCACACTCTGTAACAACTGAGTAGCTCTACTGGAGCCATGAATGTCTTGTTACATTTTACATTTAAAATGCACATGTTTATGGCCCGATAATTTTGTATTCAGTACTGTGACACCCAATATCGGGAAATGTTTTCTCCTGCCTGGGAAATTGCATATTAATCTTTAAAAAGCCATCTGTGTTTGCAGTGAGTCTTTTCCCAAAAGGCAAAGAAAAGAACTGAGTGTTTCCCTTTAAGCAAGACCTTACAGAGACACATGAATGCCCTTCCATGTAAGAATTAGAAATACAAAAGTACACTTACTGATAAAGCAGCCAGAAAAGTGTTTTAAAATGCACAAATTTATGATAGCATGTGAATAACCCTAAAACACCACAGGAAATATCCAAAAAAGTCAAAAAAGCTGAATAATATTCACAGCCTTCCCAGTAATTTCCTTTTTATTAATCTCAATACCCAGAAAATAAAATATATACGCTGTATATATATGCAATTGATATCGTAAATTAAAGAACGAACATGAAGCAATGAGCAGTTTCTTATGGAAGTCGCGGTCATATCTGCAGCACGTGTTCAGTTCCCCCGTGGTCAATGCTGGGTTTGGCCTCAGCTCTGCTCTGATGACCTCTATATATTCTACAATCCCCTGCTGGATTGCGCATGTGGTGCTTGGTAACTCTGGCGTGTGTGGGTAGTGGAGGAAGTGCACTGTCTGATAAGTGAGAGAGGGAGTGCATACTGTATCTATGAAAAAAAACAAGACTCAAATGGGACACCTTTTCTGAATTAAGCTGTCTCTGTTATTGCATTGTGCTGATTATATTATGTCCTAAGGGTTTACTGATGTTTAAATTTTATATCGGAGCAAAGTAACTTTGCAACTTATAATTTAAATGTAGTTTTGTTTCAACGGAATAATAAACTGGAAGTGTTAAATATTTCCCCGTTGATTAGTATTATCTTTTCTATTTGCTTAGAATTTTTAAAACTTACCATTAAGGTGAAGCGTGTAAATGAAACATGTCCATTTGGTTACATCACACAGCGATTGAAAAGTTTAACCCATTGTATATTTTTCTGCTCCGAAGGGTATACTAAAATCAATGGGTGTTGTTTTTTTATAATGGTAATTATAGTCAAGATCAAAATACATGATACTCTTGCGAATGATGGAAATATGTTCAGGAGCTAAATGCTAATGTCGAGATCTGCTCGCCACGATAGTGCTTCAGGAGTTCGTGTAGTTATGCGATCCCTCCGTTGAAGGAGCGCAGACTACAGTTGTTTACTATATGCTCCATAATTTGGTTGCATGGCCACAATCGAAATGTGGCTGTTTTTTATTTCAATATATTAAGGAGATGTGCACATTACCCTCTTGATGTTATGATGTGGTTGATGGTTACACCAGTGTCTTCGGAGAATGTCAAAGACAGCAGGTGCGATGTTTGGGTATCAAATGAGGATTGGTGGGATATTTGTGTCTGCTTTCTCCACACCTTCCCGCAGAGGGCAGTGTAAGTGTGTGCGAAGTGTTGCCCCTATATGTGAATCTCAAAACGCAGCTGAGTAACCAGTGGCCACTGAGGGCTATTCTTGATGCATCACAAACCGTGTGATGGGGGAATTGCCCATCTCAAAAATTCCATTACAAACTCTCTTTTCACAGGCAGCTAGAAACATCTCTCCGACAACATCACGCCAGTGACAAAACATAAGGACCTAGGGTCACTTTTAATTTTACCCCACTGACAAATGATGAATGTTGGGTTTTCTCTTCCTCTGAGTGAAAACACTCAATATTTTAAAGTCATATTTAACCACACGATGATTGAACTTTCACCTACTCTGCGCATATGACCTGGATTTACATCACAGCAGAGACCATGGTGCTACCAACTGAAACTATCAAAGTTGGTTGCTTCATGTATGTTGAACTTCTTTCGCACCGTACACAGCCAACCGTGCAAATCAAAGGTGCGAATGAATGTACATTACCCTGATTGCTTCGTGATGAACGTACATTACCCTGATAGAACAACAAACCCACTGTGTGTAATTTCTTTAGTTCAATTGTCAATAATTTCCATTAGACATCATGGGAGATTTTTTTCCTAAATCATGGAAGAGAGATGAAAATATATTATCATCCGTGTTGTCTTGTGGTACTGCACACAACACAGGTAAAACCAAGTCGCATGAATGATACATTATCGAATTAATGTCACATAGAAATTGGTTCACATCATGTTTACCCTTAATTCAAATAAAAATGTATTGGGCCAAACTTTTTTCCATTATTATAATGGCAAACAATTGGTAAATAAGTCATGGTACGTCTGAGGTGGATTTATTTTTGATCAAAACCCTATCCCATTGTAAGTGGGGCACCGTGGTGGTGAGATGTTAACTACCACGCCTGGTATACAGAAAGGTCGTGGGAGCGATCCCAACCCTGACGCTTTGACATTTCGAGTTTTCATGTTCTCCCCGTGGCCGCGTGGATTTTTATCCGTGTCCTCCTGTTTTCCCCTCCACATTCAAAAACATGCGTTTAGAGTATTTGGCTGCTATAAATTTCCACACGATAAGCCACTTAGTTGAGCTATCATTTGTGGACAGGTCGCTTCTGAAAAAGAGCTATATAGCTCAGTGGACCTAATCTGGTAAAATAAAAAGGTTAGTTTAGTTTATTGTGTCAGGAGATCAAATGTGAGTGTTATAATTTGTATTCAATATTCGACCAAACTACGAGTTTAGAGATTGGTGTGGAACTCTTTCTCTGGTGAGCCTCCAGGACAGCTCGTGTTTCAGGATTAATCATCGAACAGCAGGGGTTTCATCTGTGCCCCTTCCCCAACCAAAGCCCGTGTTCAAGCAAGGTTTCCATGTTGCCCCTACCACTGTACGTAGCCCTGCCCGCCTGAACCCCCATCCCTCCGCTGCTTCCCCCCACCCGCCACATCTAGACCCAGCTCATCTACCACACGTAGCCATCATCACTCTCATCCTCATCATCTGGGTCTTCCTCTGGTTCCACTTCCACCTCCTTTTCTTGCTCTCTCTCCCGCCCAGCCACTTTCATCTTGGTCAGATCCTCGGCCTCTGGTTTTCCACCCACTCCTTCATTTTCTTTCTCATTTCTATCATCTTCGTTGCCGTCGACATCATCATCATCATCGTCGTCATCTTCATCGTCATCATCCGTCCATTCCGCCACATCCCCGCTGCCCAGGTCGCCAGAGCCTTCCACCTCTTCCTCTTCCTCACTCGCCGTGATCTCCTCTGTCTTTCTTTCACCTGACAATATTGCACCGAGTGAGAATATGATAACGTACAATTTTGACGTGATGATGAAAATTGCTCTGCAATGCTCACAATACGAGGAATTCCTTGATTACATGCTTCTGGAAACATTTTTTGAAAGCCTCAAGGTGTAAACGAATATCAAACTGTGGTAAATCGAATGGGCTAAGATGTGAAAGCTCAGTACAGGATATTTTTTTTGTTTAGAGAACATCTAAATGTAATCGCATCTAAAGATGCTGTATGATATAGGGGACATTAGAAGAGGGGAACAGAGAGACTATGATTTATACCTGACATCTTGGGTCTAGAAACGGTGAAAATTACAAGGACATCTTAGTTTTTTTAAAGTCACAAGATCTGGAATGATGTTGCTCCAGTTCTCCAGATAGAAAAGTCAGACAGACCAAGGTGAACACCTGTGCATGTTGTGGTGCAAGAGTCGATCTGTGAGGTGCTTTAAATATCAGGATTGAAAAGTGGGAACAAACTGAAAAGGCTGTCTGTTACACTGGGGAGAAAGTTAAAGCATTAGTCAACAAGCCACTGGTACAAATACTCTCACTGACTGTTACCCGATTGTAAAACCCACCTCCACCGCTTTGGCAGGGCACATTAGTCGCCTGTTATTGTTGGGAAAAAAAGAGACAGCCTTATCAAACGTACCACAGCTGGGCTCCCCATGCAAGCGAGTGCCCGGGGTCTCCTTGCCATACTGGTCCACGCACCAGCATTGGCCTGTGCTGCCATGGCACTGCTTGGGTCCGTAGTAGCCCTGCTCGTCGCACGTGGGTATGAACCCGCCTGTGGCACAAGTCACACCGGGCTGTCACACACGGGGACGTGCAGACCCAGGCAACAGACGAGGTCCGAAAAAACCGTCGTGAGGAGGGACGAGACTAGAGACTCTGGAGACCAAATTGGACACATTTGTGCGATACAGTGAGATTGCTGCGAAGAGAAAGACTAGACCCAAGTAAGGTGTGATGAGACCATCGCGCTGTGGTCACTCAAAGATGGAAAAATTCACGAGTATTAAACATTGCTGACCATCAGATTAAAATTAGAATACTTTGGGAGCTGGAAGTACAATGGGGCCATTGCCCCTTCCGCATACAGAAATCCGCCTGCGTTACAGATGGGCACGCGCTCCACATGCCGAGCAACATGCCGTCATTGAGAGGCACGACATTTATGAGGTTGCGGACAGTAAACAATTCGCACTGCCACTCTGCAGCGCGTGGCAGTGCCGTGCCTTTCTTCTTGCAGGTTGTCTATGCATGAGTTTTGCATTATGACACAGGGATGAGAATAGTTACATGAATATACATGAGTGTATCGGGAGGATGATGAGGCAAGCAAAGGGGAACAAGTGACAAATGAGTAGGAACAAATGCTGAGAAGTGACATTGAGAGTAACTAAGAATAAATGAGAGGGGGGCACGGGTGGCGGTTGTCACCCAGCAGTGAATGCGTTGTGGGCATGTGTAAACCCATACATGTACTTAACGTAAAATGAAACATTCCCGCGCATTCGATTAAGTTGCCAATACGACCATTATACATAAATCTCCACAATGTCACTGTTCAGCATGTGCTTTAGAATGATCCATTTAAAACTTTTAATTAATATTAGAACATTTACATTACGTATCCATTTTTGACAAGTGCGGCTGATAATAAAGTATTCATTGGAATTAATATTAATATGACTCAATTGAAGACAAATTACATTTGATGAATGTAATATAGGCCTCAAATTAAAAAAAACACTAGACATGCTTCATTTAAGCATTTAATCTTCATTGCATGCCACAGCAGGCAGCCAATCATCATCGCAATTGTAATGTGAATGCATTGTCCTACCCACGAGCTTCTTGCTATGTTGAAGTTTTTCTTTCTCCGCATGGCACGGGGGCTCTGGAAAGCAAGAGAAGGACATTTAAACACGACCGCTCACTAAGTTGGGTCCACTTATTTACCTGCATTGCCATGTGTCCGTCCACACTCACTGAACACAATGCATTGGCACAACACGCCTCTGAATACTGGCAAGAGAGAGCCCCACCGGGCTTTGGCACAAGTTGCCACAGCTACACCTGAGAGTGGCATGGAACACTGGAGGAACCCTCACAGACACGGACACAGAAATTGTTGCCAAAATAAACTAGAGCCATGCCAGATCATAGTGATACATACTGCAGCCACAACAGATGTTGGTACAACAGACCGCACATTTACAGTAGCTGCTGGCACACCACAATACTGCCATAGGTATTGGCAACATTCACCACAACCACATCGATCATTGGCATGAAACGCGATACCCACGCCAGGCACTGGCACACCACATAACAGTCACAACAACTCGTGGAGCAACGCGCCACAGCCACAAAGATAACACTGTATTACAGCAACATTTTGCTGGGAGACTACATTTGGGGGCTGATTCGTGAAAGTGATTTACAGTATAATTGTAAATCTCGAAAAACTACTCATTTCTAAATCTTTTGTAGTCATTTTTGTATTACTTTAGTATAAATACATGTAAAATGTTATTCATATGTTGTTTTTTTCTGACTTTGTGAACGAAAAGACACAAATTCGCCTGTTTTCTCATTGAAAATAGATACATTTCAAAATATCACTGTCCTGGTCACAAAAGCAACGTTTGTGGGGAACAATAGCCATTTTTTTTTATTTGAAGCATTCGTGACTGCAAGGATTCATACTCTTTGGTTTTTTCGGTAAAGTCATGTAGGTAAAAAATAAAATAAATGAAAACAACTAAATTAAATCACGACGTTTCGGGCGCAACACAAGCGTCCGTCATCAGGTGGGAAAGCATGGCCTGCTGCCATGCATGGCAGTAGGCAGTAGGCCATGCATGGCCTACTACCATGCTTGGCCTGCTGCCATGCATGGCAGTAGGCAGTAGGCCATGCATGGCCTACTACCATGCTTTCCCACCTGATGACGGACGCTTGTGTTGCGCCCGAAACGTCGTGATTAAATTTAGTTGTTTTCATTTATTTTATTTTTTACCTACATGACTTTACCGAAAAAAACAAAGAGTAATAGCCATTTGCTATACTTTTTAGGCATAAGCAATTACGAAATAACACTTACTACCCAGGAACAAACATTGTATTACATAGTGTTATCGGCAAGACTCATTACAGTCACACCAGATTCTGACATAACACACTGCAGCCACTGTAGTCATTGGCACACCTACTGACTTAGGCAACAGCACGGCAGTGATGAAAGTGGGAAACGATAGGGAAAGCCTTTGTCCAGTAGCGATTAGACACGGGCTGATTGAAAAACTGACACTGGGCAGCGGCAAGAGGGCGATGAGCAACCAACACTTACTTTGGCGCTGGAAACAAAAGCACCACTCGTTGTTGGAGAGCAGGCTGTCGCTGTAGGTATCGCACTTGTCCAGGAAGGTGGAGAGGCAGGGCTCGTGTCTCTCGGGCGACTCCAGGCCACCCGCGACCCCGCGGCCAAGGCCCATGGTGCTGAGCTCACCCTGGTCCAGGAAGAGGTCGTGGTTGGAGTCCAATCGGTTGAACATCCACCCGACGTGGTCCCGGCAGATGGGCAGCATGCTGGTGTCGAAGGCTGCGCGGGTATGGGAACAGTAGTAGGTGGATATAAGCACACCTTGATAAGGGCACATCTCGGAGGTCAGTTATCTAAAGTGCAGTAGCTGCTAGAATCTTGCAGTGGGTAGAACGCATTGGTGAGATCTTGTGGCATCAGTTGTTTTGTGAACTCATATAAGGAAAGTTCTCACATTCACAAAACATACAGGTATTGCTTTGTGGGGATGCCGAGGCAAAGGGCAACTACTGATATACAAGCACACTACTTCGAACATAACCACACATGGTATGGCTTCTAAGAGGTGCTTATATACAGATGATTCTGCATTAGGAAACCCTATGACACGAGGTGGATCTGCAGCATTGCTCCAAGCGATGCTCATGTTGGCTCGGTTTTCGGTCAATGGCACAGAGTGGTGTGTGGTGCGCTACAACAAAAACTACAATGTGTATTGCAACAACAACAAAATGGAACGGTCATGATTGGGGATGCATGTTTAATTATAACACTGTGTAACAAAAACATTTTTGTTCCTGGGTAGTAAGTGTTATTTCCTAATTCCTTATGCCTCAAACGTACAGAAAATGGCTTATTCCCCACAAACTTTGCTTTTGTGACCAGGACAGTGATATTTAGAAATTTACCTATTTTCAATGAAAAAATGGGTGAATTTGTGTTTTTTCGTTCACATACAGTCCTGGTCACAAAAGCAAAGCTTGTGGGGAATAATATCCATTTTAAATACTTTTTAGGCATAAGCAATTAAGAAATAACACTTAGTACCCAGGAACAAAAATTGTGTTATATAGTGTAATTATTGATTTCAATGAAAGGGAAGCGCCTGAAATGTCACATCCGGCAAAGGACTTGCATTTCTGAGGCTAACACGAAGGTTGGTGTTTGACTCACTTTGGAATCAATGCTTGGGATGAAGTGTTATTTCCCTACGCAGAGTAATTAACGAAATGCCCATAATGCCACACATTGCAGGACCCATTCCACATGGTTACATAAAATTAAATGCTTGGTAATTAGTGATGGCAGCTGTGATGTGTTATAGACCATGGGTTTGTTTGCTCGTGTTACTGTTTCCAATGGCATGGTGAACGATGGGCTGACACTGTGTGCCTGCTAACGTCACCTTCCTTCATTATGGCGATCATCATCTGCACAACACCACGATGCATAACATTAGCAAATCTGTGTGTATTGATAAAAAAAATCTAATTTCCTGCTCTATTTGAAGAAGCAGTGAGAAATAGCCAGCCTTTACAAAAGTCACTTTTGTATTTTGTGTCCAGTGATTAGTTTCGTTGTACAATTTCCTCTCTGTCTTCTTGTTAAATTATAACCGTCGCTTGACTTAAAGCTTTTGTGACTGCAGGAATTCATATTCTTTGGGTCTTTTGGTAAATTCACATTGATAGGTTCAAAAAAAATAAAATGTGTTATTTTTTGTTATTTTGTTTGAACCTATCTACGTGACTTTACCGAAAAACCCAAAGAATATAACCGTTTCGATTTAAAGCTTTCGTGACTGCAGGGATTCATCTTCTTGGTTCTTTCGGTAAAGTCACGTAGAAGGGAAGTAATAAAATAATAAAAATAAAACATAATAAAACAATTCTCACGACGTTTCGGCCACAACGCAAGCAGCCGTCCTCAGGCGAAGAATGAGAACATTATCAAGCTAGGAGCTTATATAGGTGTTGCGAGGAGGAGCGCCTTAACAAAAGAATGTGCATATGAAGAGGAATTTAGCATACCAATGGACAATGCGTAGGAGGTGGGCGGAGGGGTTTCAAAGTCCCATTATGCCCATGCATTATGCAGGATCAACAGCACCACGGGGGGGCGCAAGGAACAGCGTTAATAAAGGAAAGGAATGCTAGTGATATGTAGCTGCATTTACCAAACAACCACGTAGAAAACCAAAGCAAAAACTACATAAAAAACTAAAATATAAACTGAAACTTACTATACTCTACAATAAGCTGAGTTACTAACAACAAATAATAAATTACAATTCTACGTCGTACTGTATATACTAAGAGAATAAAGTTTAGATGGAAGTATATTATATACTTCTTACGACGTAGAATTGTAATTTATTATTTGTTGTTAGTAACTCAGCTTATTGTAGAGTATAGTAAGTTTCAGTTTATATTTTAGTTTTTTATGTAGTTTTTGCTTTGGTTTTCTACGTGGTTGTTTGGTAAATGCAGCTACATATCACTAGCATTCCTTTCCTTTATTAACGCTGTTCCTTGCGCCCCCCCGTGGTGCTGTTGATCCTGCATAATGCATGGGCATAATGGGACTTTGAAACCCCTCCGCCCACCTCCTACGCATTGTCCATTGGTATGCTAAATGCCTCTTCATATGCACATTCTTTTGTTAAGGCGCTCCTCCTCGCAACACCTATATAAGCTCCTAGCTTGATAATGTTCTCATTCTTCGCCTGAGGACGGCTGCTTGCGTTGTGGCCGAAACGTCGTGAGAATTGTTTTATTATGTTTTATTTTTATTATTTTATTACTTCCCTTCTACGTGACTTTACCGAAAGAACCAAGAAGAAAAATATAACCGTTTCTTGCAAAATAGGCATTGCTGCATGGAAGAAACAAAACTGCCATAATCAACGCATATGATCGTTTTAATCCAAGGCACGTTGAGGTTAATGCCATAAAGCTATGCAGTATTAGCATCACGTTTATATAATAAGAAAACGGATTGGGCATATTATCTATTATGCGAGTGTCTGGCTTATAACTTGGGCATTAGCTAATTCCGTACTGGATAAAGTGGTGCATTAATAATTATGTGCAGGGGTAGTGTTATATGTGGCAGATAGGCAGAAGTTAAAGTAGTGGGTAGCCAGTGGATAAAATGGTTTATAGGTTGTGAGTAGAATGATTGGTATGTGTGTTTGGTGGTGGTGAGTGGTGTCTTGAAGTTGGTATATAATGTGGTGGATGGTTAGTGTGTAGGGTGGTAGGTCGGTAGTGGACAGAGTGATGGGTAGTGGGTAAAGTCGTGTATGAGTAGTTGCGAAGGTGGTTGGTAGGTAGGTAGTGACTAGGGTCGTTTGTAATGATTGGGTTATGCGGTGGGTGGGTAGTGGGCAGGCTAGTGCATGGAAATGTAGTGCATAGTTTGTTGGGTGGGTTGTGGAGAGGCTACTTGGCATATATTGAGGTATGGATGAGGGTGGTACAAGATAATTGAGAGTTCCAGACTTTAGGTTAACCTACAGACACGAGACGTCATGACATCAGCTCACAACAACCCACAAATAAAAATGTATAACATGTGAAAAATTATCAGAGAGGGTTGAACAGGCTATGTGCTGACCCTGAGCTCCAGGCAATACAATTTTATTTTGTTACAAAGCATAGTCTCGCTTAATATACTGGCTGTCAGCTTGTTACTTTAATCTTGAAGAGAGTGTGTATATTTGTTTTTTTATGTCCTGGAATAAATTTCAGCCTCGGTAGAAATGTAATTTTGTGCTTTGGTGTTATTTTTGAGTGAATCATAATTAGCACATGACAGCTTTTAACATTTTAGGTAAATGAGACATTAAGAAAACACAAAATAATCAAGGAAAAAAGATTTTTGCATTTAGATCACTGAGCATTCAACATGTCAAAATTTACAATACATTAAATGCAGATTCATTTAAACTTAGTTCATACATATTTCGTTGCATTGAGCCATTCGCGCAAAACTACAATGTTTCTACTCTTTTTACACTCATGTGAATGGAGGGATTGCATACATTATAATTTTATTATAATTTTCCAAAATACCCCACTGCAGGTATATTTTCGTGTTGTCTGCACTCCACTTGTCACCTGCACAAGGTCACTTGCAAATTAGACTCTCCTGTTGTATTTACTTCTGAACTCTCAATCGGAAAGATCTCAAGTTCAATTTAAATTCAGAAATTTACTCAATGCATCATTTCCACAGGCTCAATCAAATAAGTACTACTTTTGGGAACGTCAAGAGCGATTCCCTTATGGAGAGACTGGCCCTTGTTGATAGGCATGTGTGATCTCCGATGCTCGCTCAGGGCCACCGACGGAGATGAATGCCACCCCACACTACATTGAAAATAAAGACACTTTGACAATCAGTGGAGTGTGCAGGCTGTGCAACTGCGCCAATGCCCACAGGCTGGAGGGGCACTGGCACTGCGGTACGTAGAAGGGAGGCGAGGCATACAGGAAGACCCATTTTATGTCTTGCACCAGGGCCCATGCGAACCAAACGATGCCACTGTTTGATGTGATGCCTTTACCTATTCATCCTCTTGCCCTTATGGATAAGGATTTAGTTGTACCTTCCCCACTCCCCTTCTCCCCCAACACCCCCCTCCCCCCCCCACAGGCACTCACCGGTGGGGTCCGTGGGCTGCGCGTGGCCCCCAGTTTCTCTCGCTGCATTGGTGACCGCTTGCTGGTGCAGAACACGGAACCAGTCCTTGAGGCGTGACGCCATGTCCGTCAGCTCACGGTCCGAGCACACGTCTGGTGAGGGGAGATAAATTGTTTTCGTCGGGGAAAGGGGGGCAGAGAAGAATACGGTTCTGATGAGAATGGCCTTGAGATGGTCTGGGGGCTCAGAGCAATGAGCCAGTACCCATGAGATTAGAGGTTTGAATCCGGGGAATCCAGCCTGTGATTAAACCGTGTAGTGCGTATCGTATTACATTTAATTTCTACACTTAATTTGGTTTATTCTAGCTCGTTGGATAACAAAATATATGCTTTTAATTGTCACAGTGTGAACACTTTTAAGGCAGGGTATTTGAAAATGTGCACCACCATCACCTAGCTTGGATGCAAGGCATAATCGCCTCAAATGCACGGACAAGAAGAGAAAGACACCAGTCTATGTCCATATTTTGACTTTGTGCAGCGTGAAAGCAGGGCTGTCAATTGTTATTGGCCCCCAGGAGAAGATAGGCTCAACCGGTTGTTAAGTGAATGACCTTTGACATTTCTAAGGACCATTACATCCTGAAATCGATCAGAGCCCAACGAGCCAGAATCTGCGAGTTTCAATTTCTCAGGTGTTGAATTTGGAATGTTTTAATCACACTTCAAAAGGTAGCCGAGGAAATGTCTGTTAACACTTCCCCTTCAATTACCAAAGCCATTGACTGTTTTTTCTGTGGTATGTGTTTGTGTGTGAGACGTGAATGTTGTGCGTATGGGTGTGTACACTTTTGTGAGTGTGTGATCAGTGTGGGGAGCGGTGGTGTAGATTGGGGTTTTCACTATGCTATGAACCCTGTGAAGTTAGTTTAAGTCCCGTATTTATCTGAACTGGTTCTTGGCCTTCCCAAGGTCAACTCGGCCTCAAATAAGTACCTAGTGCTGTGTTTATGGAGCAGGACTGGGAAGACAGTGGCGGTCCGGGTGTGGCATTGGCCACACCACCCGCTCTCCTGGGCAATACCAGCCGTAAAATAGGTGTTCTTCACTGCCAGAACTTGTCTAAGCAGAATATGTAGGCTATACTATGAATGGACTTTGTCGTTGTGTGTGGTGAGTGTACAGTGTTGTGCTTGTCAGTGTGTCACATTTAATGTTGTGTGGCAGGTAATGAAAAGGAAATCCGCCTAAAATGCCCGAGGAATGACATTTTCAGAACGACCAAATTGATATTCATTACTTTATCCCTGCTGCGCGCCAAATTAGTGTCACGCGATTTTAAACCAGGCGCTGACCTCACATGCACCATGCTCCATTTGCTCATACTGTTTATTTAACCTCCCTGCACAAAACACATCGTTCCACTTGGCATCAATTAAAATCAATTATGTATGAAAGTGTAGAGACACATAATGTGGTCTCTACGCTGTTGCACCAGCCACAGGGCTGGAGGGGCACGGAGCACCGGGAACCTCCATTGGAGGATGAGAGGACACGTGACTGGGAGCGGGGAGCTCAGGTCGGGACACAGAGAGGGGGCGTGGCCAAGGGCGGCAGGGGATAAAGGGGGAGCGCCGAGGGGATTCAGGGCTCGTGTTGGGGGATCGATGCAAGAGGACTCGCGCTACGTTCTTCAGGGGTCCGCTCTTCGTCTTCGCGTAGAGTTAACTAGAAGTCGTGGGTTCTGTAGCGTGTGATTTACAGACCCGTTCGCTAGCTAACTCACACACACATAGTAACCAGTATAGGACAGCATAGCCATACTTGACAGTTTAGAACCCGGTGATCAGTGAGTTGTTTATTAAAATAATTGCTTCTGTCGAACAGTGTGTGTGCCTCAGTAATTGCACATGCTACAAAAGTATAAAAAACTGTACTCTTTTACATAGTGGAATCTGTCAAGCGCAGATTAAGATATGTCTCCACGTTAGATCTCCAGCCATGATTAAGCATATATTCTAATCCAAATGTAGCTCTCTCTAACTCACACACACCAAGAACTCCCTTCCCTTCATCATTTTTCTGCAAAATGGTTAATCATATAGACCTGTTTTGCTGGGAGCATATGTGTATTCCATATGTTGCTCCACAATATTTGTAGAATTGGCATGTTCGTTCAAACCAGTTGTTTTAAACTTGACTCAAATTTAGAGAAAGTGTGCTCATGGAGCAGTAAACGGGTAAATATTTACGGCTTATAATGAGCTTTACAGAAATCTACGACGAAGTAGAAAGTACCCAAATGCAGCCAAAATCATCATCTTCAAAACCACTCTTTTATTTAAAAAAAACAAGTGAGCTCTATAGGACAGATTTACATTTGCATGTTGTCTATATAGAATTGTTTATGAACATTGTATTCAGTCTGCAATTAACTTCCTGAATGAGTAATTAATTGAAACACCAGTTTGTTCTGGCAGCTGGACATGTCTGGTATGGATGGTGCGGTTTAAATATTAAATGATGACAATCATGATAATTTTGAACTCGTGACAAAATGGCCGTTGACATTTACGGCAATGCTGGCGATCAATAAAGTGCGAAAAAGAGCTTCAAAACTCATCCAGTATAAATAATGAATCTGATTCTGATTCAAAAAGTGAGGTTCTTCAACGACACATGAATCGAGCCCCATGCATCTCGATGATCCACAATATGCACCCATGGGAGACTTCTTTCTCAAAGAAGGATTTAAAGTGGGCGATGGCGCAAGAATGAAAAGTGTTAATACATCGTCACCCCAGGTTGGCTGTTTAATTTGGTGTTGGGTTCATATCGATGCGGGGCGACACAGAATCAGCTGATCATTCCAGCTCCCAACAGCAAACATGACCTCAACCCTGAACTGTTCCCACAGTCTATTAAATTCATCAGGCCCTGCGTGGCTGGAAGATCATTAACTTGCAATGGGAGCACAACTCGAGGCGCCGCGGTCGACACAAGTTTCAATAATTCAGCCTGAGGCTTAGAAAAAGCATCTGCATTATTAATTAAAGCTCACTTATTTTCCTGATTAGTTCTAACGGCATTGTATGATTTCATACTTGCTCAAATACTCGTGTAATGTTTTCTTCATTCATTTTGGTTCACTTGATTAAGCAAAAACGAGCAGGAAAACAAAAGCTGGTCATCACTGTCGGAGGCATGCAAAATAAATGGAATGGATGAAAACAGTCGGTGGCCATGCTTATATTGACAAGCCCACAGGACAGAATGTTTTTTTGTTTAAGTGATCGTGGATCAGAATCAGAACCTTTATTTATCCTTGAGAAATCCGATGAGCTATGAAGTTCTTTTTCACAAATGTCCAGTAGGGGTGGGTCAGAAAGTTACAACACAATACAACAAAGTGTTGGAGTGCAAAGTATAAGAAAAGATAGCAAATTACTAAAATAAAATACATATTATAGATAAAGTATATAAGTTTAAAACTGCATAAGTACACCAATTCCCCAAGCTTGGGAAAGGCAACAAAACAACAACAACAACACAGTCCCAGACCACACCAACACATGCACACAGTTTATAAAAAAAAGAATTGCATATTAAAATGTAACTATCGATACATGACTTAAAACTTTCGTGCTTGCAAGAATTCATATTCTTTGGTTCTTTTGGTAAAGTCACATAGATGGAGAAACATGATTTTGGAAATATTTTTTATTACCCCTGCTATGTGTAATAAAGGACTCTTTCACTGTCTGTCTCCGTTGTCCTTTATTTGGGTTCTTACAACTTTGTCCCACACGGCCCTCGCTCAGAGCCTTCCACTTGGCAGCTTGACAGCTGCCGTCGCTCACGTAGCCTTTTCTCCCCGCTCCCGATGCAGCTCCGCTGCTGGCTTCCCTCTTAGCCTCTCCGCCTTTGTGCAGTCTCTCAGCTGCTCTCTCTGCAGCCCCACCGCTGCTCTCCGTCTCCCCCGTGCCCGGACACCGCTGGCCAACGGTGCCGAGTCCCGTCCTGTGGCGATCGCGCCACTCTCCACTCTCTGCCCTGCGTGGACTCCTCCCGTCTTTATTCTTACACTCTCCTCCCGTCTCTTCCGGTTACCGCCCGTAAGAGCTTTCCCCTCTCCCCCACGTGACCTAACCCCTCCCCCCGTTACGTCATATCCGCGAGGCCGTTTACGCCCGCATTACATATGTATGGCAAGGTGATGGTTTTGATAGGATCATCATATGGCTCCTTCCTCATGGTAGGGGTGATGGCTTTGCGGATTGTGTAGTCAGAATATCCATTCGCCTTGAGAGCTTGGTGTACGTGTCTGAGTTCAATGGTTAAGTGTTAATGGTCGGAGATACATTGAGTTCTATGGTGCAGAGTTTTGATGAGGGAATTATTCTGGGATGGATGGTGGTGGGAATCAGGTTTTAGGTAGGCATCAGTATGGGTTGCTTTCCTGTAGACAGAATGGCTCATTGAGCCATATGGTCTCTTTTCGAATAGGACATCCAAGAAGGGTAGATTGCCATCCTTTTCTACCTCCATGGTGAATTTGATAGCTGGGTGTATGGAATTGATGTGGTTGAAGAATTGGTTCAGAGCTGGTCGGCCATGTGGCCAGATGGAAGAGGTACGTGGATGACACGTTTGTCATCTGGCCACATGGCTGACCAGCTCTAAACAACAATGAAAGAGCCATTCTGTCTACAGGAAAGCAACCCATACTGATGCCTACCTAGTACGGTGTAAAAGAAGTTCAACATACATACAAAGCGTTGGTGCTGCAATGGCAAAGGCTTTGTTATATATTCTTGTTCTTGGAAAAGTTAAAAAGCAATTAAATAGACGTCTTAGGTTTCTTGGGTTTGACATTTAAGTTAACTAAGTATCGTGCAGATTTGCCAATAAGGATATTATGAATGAATAGGGTATAATGTAGTTTTATTCTTGCATTTAGTGATATGAGATTTAATTGTAGGTAGAGGTCTCAACGGTGAGTCCTGTATGGTACATCCAGTGCAAATAAACGATTGAATGATAAAGCGGGTGTAGTCTGTTTCGTGTTTCATTTGTAGCTGCTCTGTAAGCCGTGTCAATGTAGTCAACAGTGGTGGAATGATAGCTTAATCAATTTGCAGGTACAAACAAATGGATAAACAATGTTTGTTTCCGTATAAAACCCCAGTTTAAATTTAATTTTATTTGAGATGTGATCAATATGAGGTTGAAATGTAAGTGTTTAATCAATCAGTAAACCCAAGTACTTAAGGCACTTCGTTTGTTCAATAATGTTGTTTCTAATATCCGTAATCGGCGAAGGGCATGAAACTGGATTTTGGTTTGAAAAAAATTACGTGATCTTCATTTTGTATTGATTTAGGCGCAATTTTAATGATGACAATTGATACTGATTTAAGTAGAACTCGTGTTGGAGCCTTTGTTTGACTTTTTTTGGAGATTTACCCGATGCTGGCATGAAAGTGTCATCAGCACAGAGATTTAGTTCAGAGTGATTTAAGTTTAGTCCAAGATTATTTAAATATAAGGAGAACAGAATTGGACTGAGCACGGAACCTTGTGGAACACCCTTTGTTCTTTTTATATTTGTGGTTTAAGAGTTACCTATCAGGCCGTTCTCAAAAGACCAACTTGGTCAATAGAGTCTTGTGAGTAGAATATCATTATCAGCAGTGTCAAAGGTTTTTGACAAGTCAAGGAATGGTGCACAGCAGTAGTGACCCTTATCCAGGTTACTGAAGAGAAAATGAAATAATACATCAACCATTGCTGTGGTGGTGCAGGAATCCTCTCGAAAATAACACTTTACTGTGCAGGAAATATTGTTTTTTAGGCAGCAGTTTATTTGTGATTTGAGTATTTTTTCGAATAATTTAGTAACTGGTGAAAGAATAGAGATTCTTATATAATTATTAGGATCTTCTTTGGAGCCATTTTTATATACTGAACAGATAGGTGAGTACTGACCTACTGTGTTCAGCCCTCCGTCATTCTGTAGTGGAAATCCACATTCCTATGATGGGGGATGAGTCTTTCTATGAAGCAACTGCTGTTAAGTTCCCATGTAGCGGTACCCGTTTAATCACGAAGGGTTAAGTTTGTAGTGACATAGAACGGTCACTACTGTGTTGGCCCGTACGAGGGCTGGGGGCCCCAAGGGGGTGCCTGGGGGGTCACGTGCTGGAGGGATCCGGACCTTCCCAGAGGTGGGGGAAGTGAGGCGTGTCCTGGGAAGGGAGGCGTGGCCTGGAGAGAGCCAGCCACGCCTGGGCGGAGCCGGCCACGCCAAAGCAGATATAAGCGTGGTGTGAACGCAGAGCAAGGCTGTTGTACTGTACTCCAAAGTGAAGACATCATCGGTCGTCAAGTCCCGAGTCGTCGTCCTGGGCCAGGCAGGCCGTTGCCTGCCTGGTCCAGTCTGTGTCGTGTTCCAGAGTGTTAGTGAGTTGAGGAAGGTGCTCACCACCTTATGTACAGTGTTATATTACTTACCGTTTAATAAATAGTGTTGCCTCCAAGCTGCGTGTGTGTGCACCTAATTCGAACCTACTACATTTGGCGTCAGAAGTTGTGGAAATATAAATATTGCTAGGTGTTATCCTAGGGAAGTAAAATGGGCACATGAAAAACAAAGACAAAACTCATCTGGACGCCTTCGTACGACCGGGATGGTGTGACGACCATCCTTCGGACAGCCCCGGGGATGGCAGCCCCGGTGACAGAGAGAGAGAGATGGCGCTGCACGCGGAGCGGCGGGACTGGCATCGCACCGCTGCTTCGCCGCCATCGGGAACGGAGCGATGGAGCCGCGGGGAGAGGACACCGTCGTCTCTGCGGGGGCTGGCGGGGGGAGGCCCAGGCATGCGGGCCACGCGGTGGGGCCGCCAACTCGGCGGCTGATCGTGGCGCGGTTCCCGCCAAAACGCCGCTCCCGCCAACTCGAGGGCTGGTCGGGGCGCGGTTCCCGCCAACTCGAGGGCTGGTCGGGGCGCGGTTCCCGCCAAAACGCCGCTCCTGCTGCCGAAATTCCGCTCCCGCCGACATCAACGCCTGCAGAGGGGGAGTTCCAGCCTTCTGCTCGAGCGCGAGAGGTGGATGGGTTCGCAAGAGCAGGCCGTGTTCACCATGAAAGATTCTTCGGGCTGTTCCAGTGCTCCACCTTGCCGCCCTCCGCTATTCACAGTTTGCCAGGCGAGTCGTGACATGACAAGCACCCGGCCCCAAGAAAAATAATAATAACTTCACCCATCTTGCGTGTGCCGGGTTGCGATCGCGGGTGTTTTTTTTTTAACTCGCTGGTTTGCGGAGTGTGTTTGTCCGGTTGTGTGCGTGATAAATTGACGCGGCTTCCATGCGGGTGTCTGCTTGTAACGGCGTTGTTAAATACGGCGTCGAGATCGGTATCTTCTGGGTGTAGTTAATGATTAATTCGTTGTTGGTGTCCCGAGCTCCGTTGATATGCTGTAGGTTGCCGTGTTAACGACTCGTGTTGTTACATCGTTTTGTTGCGAAATCGCCATTGTTATTGTGTATACTGTATGGAGTTTCGCTCGTGATTGTCACGTGTAACTGTAAGAAACTTTGATCGTCATTGTTGCCAAGGTACAGACCGTATGAAGCTTTGCTTGGAATTGTTAACAGGGTATGGAATGTTGGGTACTTGCTTGTGATTATTTACTATGTACGGATTGTCTGGAGTATTGATTGTGTGTGTTGCCATGTGGGGACTGGATGGAGCATTGCGCCAAATGATTGACTGTACGAACTTCGTATACTACATATACTGTATTAATCAATTCGGCGATTTTTGACGTTTGTGTCTAGTTTTTTTTTGCTCTCAAAATTCGAATGCCCTGAGTCCCATGGTTAATGTTGAAGGGTATTTTGAAATGACAGGTTCGCTTTGTTTCAAACTCACTGGTTGGTTCCTGTCCGTTGTTTCACAGATGATGTATTTTGTGCGGGAATGCTCCTTGTGTAATACATGGATCGGGGGTGCGTTTCCGTTAATTGCCGTCAAATTGCGTTGCTCTCTCCACTCGGTTGGTACAGCTGCATGCTGCAATGCGAGTCTCGGAGATGATGTGTACGGATACGGGATGTGAGGTGTATTGTTGTGACCATTGAATATTCGGGATCGTCACAAATTGTGCTTACCTGTTCGGCATTGGATCAGTTCTGTGGGGGATCATAATTCAAACTGTATGTTGTGATGGTGTTAAATTGTGATGGTGACATGCTGCCAGGGATTTGGAATTGTGCTGCTGGCTGTCACCTATCTTGGGGCGCAGGTCCTGACCAGGATGGCCCAGTGAGTGTTGCGTGTCTAACATGAACATTGTGGTCCCGTCATGCTATGGCTGACGGCTTGACCTGACAGCCCGGAGATTGAAACACTCCGTGGTATGTCTAGCCTAGTGGGCTGTGCGCTCACAGGGCTCGGAGAGTGTGGTCCCGTCATGCAATGGCTGACGGCTTGACCTGACAGCCCGGAGATTGAAACACTCCGTGGCATGTCTAGCCTAGTGCGCTGTGCGCTCACATGGCTCGGAGTGTGTGGTCCCGTCATGCAATGGCTGACGGCTTGACCTGACAGCCCGGAGATTGAAACACTCCGTGGCATGTCTAGCTTAGTGGGCTGTGTGCTCACATGGCTCGGAGAGTGTGGTCCCGTCATGCAATGGCTGACGGCTTGACCTGACAGCCCGGAGATCGAGACACTCCGTGGCTTGTCTAGCCTAGTGGGCTGTGCGCTCACATGGCTCGGAGAGTGTGGTCCCGTCATGCTGTGTTTGACGGCTTGACCTGACAGCCCGGAGATCGAGACACTCTGTGGCTTGTCTAGCCTTGTGGGCTGTGCGCTCACATGGCTCAGGGAGTGTGGTCCCGTCATGCTATGGCTGACAGCTTGACCTGACGGCTCGGAGGTTGAGACCCTCCGAGGCGCGTTGAAACAGTGGGCTGGAGATTCGTAAGGTTCAGGTGGAGTTGTCCTGTTACGTTGAGACTGTATCCCTCAGTTGTTAGGGTGCATGTTGTGCAGTGAGTGAACGATGGGTCGTCTCAGCTCGGTCGGTACAGCTATATGCTGCGATGCAAGTCTTGGAGAGAGACTGGGTTAAAATCCCACCGATATGGCCGACGCGTGCTGCTGGTTGTGACGCCGCGTCGGAAAGGCGGTGGGGTGGTAACATGGAAATTCCCCCCCCGATATGGCCGACGTGGGCTACTGGTTGTGACGCCGCGTCGGAAAGGCGGTGGGGTGGTAACATGGAAATTCCCCCCCCGATATGGCCGACGCGTGCTACTGGTTGTGATGCCGCGTCGGAAAGGCGGTGGGGTGGTAACATGGAAATTCCCCCCCCGATATGGCCGACGCGTGCTACTAGTTGTGACGCCACGTCGGAAAGGCGGGGGGGGGGTGCTAACGGGTGACTGTCATTGCATGCGTGATTCTAACGCGGGGGGGGGGGGGGGGGGGGCTGTGCTGGAGCGTAAGTGGGTTAGCCAGTTTTCATGTATATTTGTTGTTAATTCCCCGTTTTCTATGCGGTTCCCTTTTACCCTCGTCGATTCTGTATATATTACGTGATTGTATTTCTTATCGGTCGCCGGTCATTTATTGATGTTGCTGGTTCGGAGGCACACCTTTTCGATGTTTCACAGTTGTGTTACAGCCGGGGACGGCTGTGTGTTTATACAGGGGGGGGTGATGTAGTGACATAGAACGGTCACTACTGTGTTGGCCCGTACGAGGGCTGGGGGCCCCAAGGGGGTGCCTGGGGGGTCACGTGCTGGAGGGATCCGGACCTTCCCAGAGGTGGGGGAAGTGAGGCGTGTCCTGGGAAGGGAGGCGTGGCCTGGAGAGAGCCAGCCACGCCTGGGCGGAGCCGGCCACGCCAAAGCAGATATAAGCGTGGTGTGAACGCAGAGCAAGGCTGTTGTACTGTACTCCAAAGTGAAGACATCATCGGTCGTCAAGTCCCGAGTCGTCGTCCTGGGCCAGGCAGGCCGTTGCCTGCCTGGTCCAGTCTGTGTCGTGTTCCAGAGTGTTAGTGAGTTGAGGAAGGTGCTCACCACCTTATGTACAGTGTTATATTACTTACCGTTTAATAAATAGTGTTGCCTCCAAGCTGCGTGTGTGTACACCTAATTCGAACCTACTATAAGTTTCCCCTTCATCTACCCAGGATGTTAACGTGCCTTTCCATTTTCAGAGCTCATGAACCTGACAAGAAAATGATCAAAAGTACGTATATTTAACACTAACAGGCAAAAGCCGCCAATTTGTAACACATCTGCCAGCGTAAATCAATAAAAAACAATACAAGGAAAGCGATAGCGACCCACTGTTCATTGAGGACGAGACCACAGGCAGCCGAGCATGGCATAATATATGCAGCTTTAAATTTAAACAAGACACAGGTTTTGCGAACAAGTGAAGCAAAACATAAAAAAATGGTCGAACGGCAGAGCAAAAAGAACCATAAAATATGTGCGTTTCTGGAAATATTTAAAGCTCGCAAAAAGGAAATACACTCATTCAGGGCCTAGGGTTAAGTTACTGAGCAACTGCCCGTGGGACAAAAGTAGAATAAAATTAACCAGCGAAGTGGCGTGTAGCATGGAAATAACAAAACTGTATTCATCGACAGTGACTCTCAGGAACATCGGCAATGACTCACAATGACTATGGGTATAATGGCACTGGATATGGTGAGTTTTACAATTATTAAATAAACATTTGATCCATGGCTCCAACATGCCGGGGCATTTGTTGTCGCTGCAGGATTTGCAGTGAAGGCAACGATCATTACTCAGTGGCATGACACACAGAGTGCGGCGAGTGAGATACACTACCCCCGTGGCGACACCTTGATTCATGCATCCAGACAAGAAGAACAGCCACGGAAATAAAACAAAAGCAAAGGCTGACGATGTTTATCATAACCAATGGCCATGTCGCTCGACTCTCACCATCAACCCCCCCTCGTCTGGGCCGCTGTGCTTGGGACCCCAGTGCAGTTTCTAACGGCAGCCCAGGTGCATAATGGGAATATGGATTTTGTGCAATATAGGGGTAGAGTTAAGCTGGAATAGCCAATCATTTCAGTTATAGATTACTCTACCGATAATGATTTTGATTACTCGTTGGGGAAAAAACGTTCCTCTGTTGCCACGTGCGTCGTTGGATGGGACGTGATGTTTGGGGTTTTGTTGATGTCATCGGCATCATTAGCCAAGTTGCGCTGGGGGCATGGCTAATAGGGGTTTCCTGCCTTCAGGAGGCAGCATGTGGGGGCGCTCACAATATTCTTAAAAGGACCCAAGTAATCAATTACAATAGAGCAGCCGACTACAATCTTTAGTCAATCGATGCAATCTACGATTCGTTCCAAGTCTATATGTGAGGCGGATCATGGCCACGTGATGCATGCGGAGGCACTGCCGCCATGGCTATGACGCAAACATCGCACACCTTTACGTGCGCCCCAACGTCATGCATGCTGTGCATGAGTTGGGCCCAAAAGCGGGATTTGCCATGTTTTTGGAGCATAGTAAATCTGGCTTGACTCAAGGTCAGTCACAAATTGGTGGTGACATTTTGAAAGACATGGAACCATTAAAGCATCATTAGGCAATTGCCTGATGAACTTTGCGACAAGGGATTTCTGATCAAATAGTTATTTTTGTTTGACCTTATTATAAGTCCCCCACCCCAGGCAACCATGAATTCAATTATTAAATTGTTCTTACACCTAAATGCACTGTATGAAAGTTGCTATTCTCAAGTTTAATTTGTCTAGTCAAGTTAAAATTGTCCAGTCGTTATGAATTCAATTACATCCTCTTTATTTCTTTCATGTAACCTCTGAATATACATTTTTCACAATGCATTCTGTCCACCGTAATTTTCCTCGTTGCTACTTAATTGCTTCATGAGTCATCCTTACTTGCCACTATGTGCCAACACATAAGGCCATGTTTGCTCATTTCAGCTTTCCATCACACAACACTAACCGGGCATGCTCACTGTAACTTCGGCATGCCGGCTGTAATTTAACCGCATGCCAAACCGAGACCTCAGAGCCGCCGTGACTTACAGCAGCTCGGAGTGCAGTGATAGATTCATCAGACCGCCAAGAATGAAATCACATTGATTAGTGGAGTCTTTCATCTCACATAATGGCTTTCCCCCTCACTGCCCTGCTTTTGGTCACACACGGGCAATAGTGAACAAAAATGTACGAAATGAGAAAAGACCACTCAGACCATCGAGCTGCCTCCATGGCGGATTGGAAGATGGATTAACACAGTGCGCACTGGCTCCCCACCACACACGGCATTCCCAGGAACCACGGGTAGCGATGAGATTCATCATAATGTACTGTGTGGTGCTGTCACTGACGTGAGCAGCAGAGACAGAATGGAAATTCGTTCCAATCTGATCAAAGAGCAGTGAGTCCAACAATGAGGGACTCACTGTTGGACAACACTGCGCGGGTGATTTGCAAGTCAAGAAATTGGGTCGTGGTGTCACGGTGATACATATGTAGTGACTTAACTCGGAGATGCTAAGAGGTGGAGGCACTTCTTTTATTTAACCAAGCACCCTTTGCACAATACACACTCTACCACAAAAGAGTTTTTTTTTGGGTTAGACCACGTAAATATCTAAATGTGTCATTAAACCCGCCACCACCCGACACAGCCAACTAGAAAGGGTTGTCATGTAAACAGAACGTGCCAATTCGTCAATTGTACAGCACACCGGTATGTTGGAGAGCCAAGCCACAACATTCACCATCTGAGTACGAGGTTTCGCCAGTAATTACAACTAGCTTCATCAGGCGACAGCCAGATTTGTGGAGAAGTCTAACTGTTTCGTTCCTTATATAGAGGCGTAGATGTGGTGAACACGCTTCTGCGCTCTTGTGCCACGTGGGCGGGGGGGATTACTAAGGCAACGTACATTATGCATTATGCTAGCTCTTTGAACATGTCCTTCCACTCTGTTGTGTGTATTAAAATAGCCGTACCAGCTGGTACGGCTCATTTATACATTTATACACAACTCTACGTGGGTTGCTCGCCTATACACAACACTAACCGTCTAACACTGACGGCGCTGAACCGAGACAGCCAACTACCGTCTAACAGCGAAATATCGAGTGAAGACGACAGAGACGATGGCAATGATCTTCAACAGCACGACGGAGATCCCACTCGAAACGACAGCCCCGAGCTCTCGCTCAGGGCCACCTTTATGCTCCCAGGGGCGTGGCCTCGCTCCACTTAGGCCACGCCCCCTCTCTAGAACCTACCAGCGGGTTCCCGGGGCTTCCCCCTGTCCCCCTTCCGTAACCTTTCCCCCAAATATCCCCTCTGGTGTATCCCCTGGCCTGCTGACGTCAGGGCTGCTGTAAGCCGCAGATCTCCTGCCCTGCCAGCAGCCAGCGCTATGCTGCTACATTACTTATTCTATGTCACTACACATAGAGTAGCTGAAGCGCAGGTGTGAGGCTGGCTCTTGTCTGATGTCATCAATGCCTATCAAGGCAACTCAGAGCCAAACACAGCAATGGATAGTCATCAATGGTAACGGACAGGGTGTTGATGATAAGAGTGGTGAGGGGATAGGTTAGTGAGGGATTCAGTTGTGGGGGGTAGAGCGGTAACGAGTATGGCAGTGATTAGTAGGCGGTCAGTAGGTGAGCGCGCTGACAAGCAGGGTGGTGAGGGATATTGAGATGAAGGTTATGGTGGTGAGGAGTAGAGTTCTGAGGGGTTGGGTGGTGAGTATAGTAGTGAGAAGTTGGGTAGTGAAGAATAAGTGCTATGAGGTGGGGTCACGATGGATGGTGTGGTGAGGAGTATACGGTAGTGACTAATAGGGTGGTGAGGAGTCGTGATTGGACGTGTGGTGAGAAGCAGGGCATTAAGATGTTAGAGCAATGCTGGGGCATGGTGGTGAGGAGACGTCTGGTGGGGGTCGAGGCGTTTGGTTAGGGTCGAGGAGGTGGGGAGGAGGTGACGACGCCGCCTTACCTTTGTCGCTTGTGCTGGGGGTGCTGTTCTCCGTGTGGCAGGGGCACGAGGTGGCACACTTCACCGCCATCTGCTTTCTGGTCACACACGCCTGGTACTCCAGCTTGCACTGAAACAACAGCGGGCAAACAAACACCACGCAGTGGTTACGGTTTACTTTACTACCCTCCCACCTTCCTAACGTGCATCCTCTAATTACAAGAAGAGTAACGATGAAGATTTGCATTTATTGAGAGCTTAAAATGCCACGGCATCTCGGAACGCTTATGCAACTCAAAAAAAATATTTAAATGGCCATTACTGTGGAGTGACACAATTTTTAAATGGCAAAGAAATACTCCAAAGGTAATTTTAGGTGTTCCAGGATAGCATTCTCGTGATTTCACTTTAATATCAGACTGAAAAATTGTATTGCGAATGCTGATGTTAGCAGGGCACTGACGGAGCCCCTGACTGATTTTAAGAGTTTCAAATTTTAGTTTATGAAGCTTCATACTCACGTCGGACAGCTGTCGATATTTATTATACATGGCCTTTACAGTAATGTGATATGCTTATGGTATTTCTAAGATATAACATATTCAAATTGAGGTAGCGATGGTGCAGTAGTTTTAGCACACTGTGCTATGAACTAGGCCACCTGCGATTAATTCCTCGTCAGAGATAACAGCAGTGGTATCTGAACCGGTTCTGGGACACAAACCCCTTTCGTGAACTGGTGCCGGCCAGCATGGTGAGTTATGGTCCAACAGCGCCTCATAATAATAGACATTTGCAAGGCGCATTTCATCCACAGATCCCAATATGTCATGTATGGAAAGTAGCAAATAATCAGAACCAGGCTAAACCGACAGAACTTGGGGCTGAAGGCCAGTTTAAAGAAGTAAGTTTTCAAGAAAAACTGAAATAGCCGTAACGACTCTGATTGTCTTATTACGAAAGGCAAAGTGTTGTTCCACAGTCTGGGAGCTGCACTGGCAAAAGCCCCATCACACCAGGAACAGAGCCTTAACCTCGGAGTCCTTAGCAGAGGGTGGTCGCAAGATCTCGGGGACCTCGTTGGAGTGTAAACATGGATCAGTTCCTGCAAATATTGGTGTGCTAACCCATCGAGAGCCTTGTATTATCAGCAGCAGCAGGGTCTTATAGTCTGCGCATGCAAAGATAAGATAGTAGGTGTGATGTTCCTTAAAACGGTGTGCATAAGCACTCTAACAGCAGCATTCTGAACAAAATCCCGAAAAGTACTGTGTTGTGGTCATCAAGACGGGAGAACACGAAAGCATGGACCGGTCTCTCCGAGTCATTAGTTGACAGGAATCAAATAATGCATCGAAACTCTGTCAAGGTCAAATGTGACAACGTGGAGCCAACTGCGCCCCTCCTCCCCCGCTGCACCCCAAATTTCATTACATGCTCGTGAGCATTACTGCCAGTGCAAAGCAGAGTAGCGAGGGTGGCTTGGGAGTGAGGCGCAATGTCTGCCTCCGTTCTTGTCACCGCATGTGGCTTAAGCTGGTACCTGCTGCTGAAAAATGTTCCCCAGGCTCACACCCAGATCTCGGCAGATTACAGTTTGGTCAGAACAGAGGTCAGTGGGACCGACTGGAAGGTTTGTGTCATGCGAGCCATCCCATGAAGAAAAATATCGACTTCCTCTAGCCCCCAGAGCCATACAACCATTTCCTATGACTAATTTAAAAACTCTCTACGAGATCAGTGATTTTCCTGCGTGGAATATGTTTGGTCTAACGCGAATACTGGTCATGTTCCTGGGTGTGCACTTAAACTAATTGGAGCTGTTAAATTGGCACCGCTGTAAGGTGGCAATCAGCATAATTACAACGTTTCCACCTGAGGTCTCCTCTACTTTTTCTAGCTAAGTGTTCAGAGTTATATTTGTGTTAAATAAAAAGCAATACATTGTTACTTTTGAAAAAATGATTTTACCCCGAAAATCACTAATTTTGTTGATTAACCTGGGGGAGGCTTTTCATCAGATTAAAAACGCTAGATCAAAGCAATTATATATAATTTGATTTTTCCAACAATAGCGATGATGCTTGAAATCTTGTAATATGTATCTCCTCCCACTTCCCAAGATGTAGGTATGTGGAACTCCTTTCACACTGTACGTAGCCACAGAGCAGTGTGGAAACATCTCCATCACGAGTAGAAGAAGCAGATCAGGAAACTGAATAAAGCTGAGCAAAAAAAATATTTAAAACCCCTGTCATGATTCCCCAAGCTTTGACATGGGATGGATTAGAAACAAGGCGTCTTGCTTGAAGCTAAACTCCTAAGCTGCAGGCGCTGTTCGTCTGCGAGGGGCGTTGGGGCGCTGCCCCACTAAGCACCTAGAGATGAGAAATTATTTTTGGAATAAAAATACTTTTCTATAAATTGTTTTGTTGTTTAAAAAAAATAAACAAACGTGAATTACCAAAAGAAGATAACATTTTAAGTTGTTCATATTAGAAACCGCTGCAACACAGTCGGATTTGTGCCTCGGGGAGGTCTCTAGTTGGATGTGAAGGCGTCTGAGAGAGAGATTTCCCTTCTTCATTCGTTGCGATTCGCTTCACATCTTAGCCACGCCGTTTGAGACCCATTCAAGGCGGTGAAAAAGGCGCCTATGACTGTAACGACTATGTCACAACGCTAGAATATGGGACCTTTCTTTTCAGTATCAAATTAAAAGAATAGAGTTGACCCTTTCTGGCAAAATAATACAGGCTCTTTTGCTATGGTTGTCCCACCTGATGACGGAAGCTTGTGTTGCCTCCGTAACGTCGTGATTGAGTTATTTTTTAATTTTATTTTCACCTACTTGACTTTACCGAAACAACCAAGGAGTATGAATCCTTGCAGTCACGAAAACCTCAAATCTAGAAGAATAATACAGGTGTTAAGATGTTAGACCAGAGCAGACGAGAAAGCCTTTTGGCTTCGTCTGGTCTAATACTTTGAGACTAGGCTCTAAAAAAAGCTGTCTCTGGTGTGGACCAATCAGTTTCAAAGACAATGCAGAGATTATCGGAGTATGTTTTGTTTGCATGTTAACCACAAGTACGTGTAGTTAATGCAGACATAATTCCTTGCAAAAGGTTTTTGTTTGGTGTCTTAACATCTTAACACCTGTTTTATTGCCAGAAAGGGTAAAACCAATTATTATATCACAACGCTAGGTTGCACTGTGCAAATACAGTAAGGGAAAAAAGTATTTGATCCCCTGCTGATTTTGTACGTTTGCCCACTGACAAAGAAATGATCAGTCTATAATCTTAATGGCAGGTTTATTTGAACAGTGAGAGACAGAATAACAACAACAAAATCCAGAAAAACGCATGTCAAAAATGTTATAAATTGATTTGCATTTTAATGAGGGAAATAAGTATTTGACCCCCTCTCAATCAGAAAGATTTCTGGCTCCCAGGTGTCTTTTATACAGGTAATGAGCTGAGACTAGGAGCACACTTTTAAAGAAAGTGCTCCTAATCTCAGTTTCTTACCTGTACAAAAGACACCTGCTCTCAGAAGCAATCAATCAGATTTCAAACTCTCCATCATGGCCAAGACCAAAGAGCTCTCCAAGGATGTCAGGGACAAGATTGTAGACCTACACAAGGCTGGAATGGGCTACAAGACCATCGCCAAGCAGCTTGATGAGAAGGTGACAACAGTTGGTGCGATTATTCGCAAATGGAAGAAACACAAAAGAACTGTCAATCTCCCTCGGCCTGGGGCTCCATGCAAGATCTCACCTCGTGGAGTTGCAATGATCATGAGAACGGTGAGGAATCAGCCCAGAACTACACTGGAGGATCTTTTCAATGATCTCAAGGCAGCTGGGACCATAGTCACCAATAAAACAGTTGGTAACACACTACGCCGTGAAGGACTGAAATCCTGCAGTGCCCGCAAGGTCCCCCTGCTCAAGAAAGCACATATATATGCCCGTCTGAAGTTTGCCAATGAACATCTGAATGATTCAGAGGACAACTGGGTGAAAGTGTTGTGGTCAGATGAGACCAAAATGGAGCTCTTTGGCATCAACTCAACTCGCCGTGTTTGGAGGAGGAGGAATGCTGCCTATGATCCCAGGAACACCATCCCCACCGTCAAACATGGAGGTGGAAACATTATGCTTTGGGGGTGTTTTTCTGCTAAGGGGACAAGACAACTTCACCGCATCAAAGGGACGATGGACGGGGCCATGTACCGTCAAATCTTGGGTGAGAACCTCCTTTCCTCAGCCAGGGCATTGAAAATGGGTCGTGGATGGGTATTCCAGCATGACAATGACCCAAAACACATGGCCAAGGCAACAAAGGAGTGGCTCAAGAAGAAACACATTAAGGTCCTGGAGTGGCCTAGCCAGTCTCCAGACCTTAATCCCATAGCAAATCTGTGGAGGGAGCTGAAGGTTCAAGTTACCAAATGTCAGCCTCGAAACCTTAATTACTTGGAGAAGATCTGCAAAGAGGAGTGAGACAAATTCCCTCCTGAGATGTGTTCAAACCTAGTGGCCAACTACAAGACACGTCTGACCTCTGTGATTGCCAACAAGGGTTTTGCCACCAAGTACTAAGTCATGTTTTGCAGAGGGGTCAAATACTTATTTCCCTCATTAAAATGCAAATCAATTTATAACATTTTTACATGCGTTTTTCTGGATTTTGTTGTTGTTATTCTGTCTCTCACTGTTCAAATTAACCTACCATTAAAATTATAGACTGATCATTTCTTTGTCAGTGGGCAAACGTACAAAATCAGCAGGGGATCAAATACTTTTTTCCCTCACTGTATAGCAGGTCACGGCCTACATGCTCTCGGCTTTTGGCAGTGTCAAAGGGGTTGTGTAGTGTGGACTTGAGGGTCATGCGGACAACATTTGAGTGCTTTGTTGTTTTGTTTCGTATTGTTTATAAATGCCTACCGTTGGTAGATAAGACAGTTATATCACTTTCACGGGAAGGCCAATCACGTGACGAAGTTTTTATTCATTAGAACCCCATATTTTCCAAGGTCACTCACAACAGCCCCACCTAGCAGATATGTCACGAGCTACCAACTGCGAAGCCATGCATCCAGCCCATCCCATGTGAGTTTGAAGCTTTGTTACTGAGAAAACAAGAGTTGAATATTGCAGTCAGATGCCCGAGTGATGCCACGAGATCGATATTTTGGCATTGCTGGTCATGACCTGAAATACTTTTTTTATTTCTAGAACTTCAGAATTGTGTCAGCATGCCCAGGACAAATAGCCTAGGTGTAATTATTTTAATTTAAAATGTTAAATGCTTTCACACGCCAATACATATATGACGTATTTATATAATTATATATGATGGTAGAATGATTGTCACACAATTAGAAGATTGCGAGTTTAAACCCGAGTTGGGGTGGTGACTCAGCCCATCATCTCTCTAGGGATAATAAAATCAATACCACTTTGTGGGGAACTGAACAGTGGTTGTTCTATGGAGAGACTCGCCCAACGCCATGGGAATGTGGAATATCGACTCTGGTTCAGGGCTGTAAGAAGAAGAAGAGCACCAATTCCTCAATGCTCATTGGAGGAGGAAATATTTTTACTCTGACAGGATGCCAAGCTGTTCTGTTGTTTTTTCTTTAGCCCAGGGATCATTATTTTATACGGTCAATGAAGAGCAACTAATAGAGATTCAGTTCTGAGTAATTTAGCCATTTAGTTGCTTTGTGTGGGAGTTCGTGAATTGCAGACACACCCACTTACCCACCCACTGATTCTTCTACTCGTTCATTCACTCACTCTCTCAACCACTAACTCAATTACTAACTTACTCACTCAACCACTCACTCACCACCCACTCACTCACTCACCCACTCATTCAAGCACCCACCATCCCTTCATATTTATATTCAAAGCAGTGCGAACTACATGCTTTGGTTCATGCTTTCGTGTTTGCAGCCACAGTCGCACACAGTAAGATATTCTTTGATTTTGTAAGGGTTAGAATCTAACCCAGTGATTCTCAATTGCAATATTTGCAACGCCCCATGATCCACATCTTCATGATTACCAATCTATTCTATTCACAAGCAAATTAAGCTATTGTGCACGACGACATCTGTCTGATGGTTGGTAATCACGGAGAGCTGTGGTGTGAAGAGCCACAAGGACTGGAGTCGAGAAACTCTGCTCTCACCCAACACCTCGGATCCTGAGAGCTGCTGCTGAGCAAGAAATTCACGAGAGAACCTTCGTGTGCTATACAAAAAAAAATCCACATGCAATCATCGCTACTCATGAGGATTAATGGAGGGCACACTGAGAAGATATTTGCTACCAATGCTATGAAATTGTTGCGGTCACATTTGGCTTTGGAAAATAATAAATGTATGTGTACGTCTTCCAAAGCTAACCATATTGTGTAGTTGTTTTGTGACTGTGTGGAGAACGGTGAGGCAGTGGCTAGTGTGTGGTGCTACAAACCTGATTACTTGGGTTCGATTCCCAGCCATGGATAACATTAGTGGTGAGTGTTACCAGAACAAGTCCTGGGTTTCCACTCGGTCAACTCAGACTTATATGGGTACCTGGTGCGGTTCGTAAACATCCGCACTAGGGGGGAGACGAAGGCGATGGGCATGATCCTAGTCACTCCCACTCCTTTGTGTATCAATGTTTCTAGCTTGCGATACATGCATCAATTCAGATGTGTGGGAATCAGATTGCTTTCTATTCATATGTTGGATGTAATTAGAATCACATAACCTTCCTCAGCCACGAAAGGCTGCTATGGCCATCACTATGCAAAAAAATAAACGATTATCTAATGGGATCGTAACTTATGATTTAATTGCAATGGAAGTGGGAGCATAATTGTTAAACCCATACTCACAGCGTTTTCCCCAACAGTCGAACCCTAACCAAAGGAACATTGCCTCTATCTTTGTGTATGTGTGCGCATGCACATTTAATGAAATACTCCACATACACACATGTGTTATTGCATTTCAGTGAGCAGAAGCTTATCTGTAAGATCATTGTTTCCGCCGATATAGCGGCACGAGACATGTCCTTTTGAGAATGCATCTTTGGCATGGCCACATGTATTTGGAATGGGCAATGTTACTCAAAAGGTAAAAAGTAAACAACGGAAAATTGGTGCCGTTTAACGGCAGATAGAAGCACGGAGTGTTTGCGGTTGAAGGGGGATGATAAGCTCAGCGGTGTAATAATCCTACCCATACTCCTACCTTGAGGTCCACCTCCCAGCAACTCATCATTGCAATGTTTTAGCAAATTCATGAGCTTATCACACTGAAAGTATGTGATTGGTCCAAAAAAAAAACAGCACCCTCTTTTAAAATGGAAGTTGCTAAAATTTGTAATAAATATCTATGACAACTTTGCCACAAACTATATTGTTTGCTTTGCTATCCTGCATAAAGCAAATTGTTTAATGGGTTGTACTTGAAAGCACAGAGCAAATGATGGCGGGTTTGTTTTGTTAATATGGTATTTTAATTATAATTATGGTGTGCATGTGTTCTGCAGAGATAACGCGTGTGTTTGTGCAATAGGTTGTGTGTTGGTTGCTTAATCCATGGATACCCAGACACGTTTGTGTTCATTGTCGTTTGTCAAATTTGCGAATGGAAGGACACTGATGCCACTTTGTACAGTGCAGTGTTTACCATGTGTGTTTGTTGTGTGCAGGAAAACATGTATCAATTTGTGTTTGGGTGTGTGTGTAGGAACGGTGGTGCAGTGATTAGCCTATTGTGCTACAAAGACCACCGAGCATGGTGTTGGCCACACCATCCCCTTATGTGTCATAAGTGCTCGCTAACAGCACTTGCCCTCACAGCTTGTTAAAGACTAACTTCAAGGGATATTTGTCTATGCATGTGTGTACATTCTAGGGATGAGTTGTGGATATAATAATTTCAGAGATTTCGATTTTCAATGGCAAATTTTAATATTTATTGTAATTTTCAACTTTCGGACGATTCAAATTGTGTACTGCTTAAAAATGTCTGTGTTAACAATTGTGTTGTCACCCAATACCAAGTGACACCACTTTTAGTGGCGAGAAATCGCGGAAGTGTTATACAAGTGATGTTATTAATAAAGGGAGATGTTTGTCTTTTACTATAATTGTGTGTGCTTTTGTTTATATGTATGTGTGTAGTAGGTGCTTCCTTACATGTGTAATGCGGGCGTAAACGACCTTCCGGAAGTGACGTCATGGGGGGAGAAGTTACGTCACGTGGGGGAGAGGGTAAGGGTCTATAAGGGGGGTAACCGGAAGCAGTCGGGAGTGATCGGGGACTGGGAGAAGTGAGAGGCCACGCAGGGCGAAGGGTGAGAGAGAGTGGCGAGGTCGCCACACACCCAAGCCAGGAGGATCGGCACCGTCGGCCAACGGTGACCGACCCTGGGGCAGGAGGAGCAGCGAGGAGGCTGCAGAGAGCAGTGGGTCTGCAAGGGAGGAGTCGGCAGCAGGGGTCTGCACGACGTGACAGCGGCGGGGCTGCTAGGAGGAAGTTGGGCTACGTGAGCGACAGCAGCCTGGGGCTGCAGAGTGTGGGCTATGTGAGCGACAGCAGCCTGGGGCTGCAGGGTGGAGAGTATATAGGGGAGTACCGTGAGGGAAAAGAGATCGAACCCAAATAAAGGACACAGGACAGAGAGAAGCGTCCGAGTCTTTTATTACACTGGTGTCAAAGTGTAACGGTATGGCTAAACAATTGAGAAAAAATAATATTCCGTCTCCGGCATCGGCTTCATCTTCCGACGACGATGACCTTCCTCCTGCGGTGGATCCGACTCTGGCAGAGGAGGAGATCCGTGCTGGAACGAGTGCGGGTCCAGGGGTCCAAGATGTCGCCGCGTCGGCGGACCAGTCTGCACCAAAGGACGCGGATTTGAGATGGAGTCAGATGGCGGAGCAACTTGAGACTCTCAAGAACGTGCTTGCACAGTTGTGTGCGCTTGTTACGCCGAGGACGGCGTCGGAAGGCGATGTTGGTGGTCCGCAGGAGCCCCGGTTGTCTTCAATGTCGACGCCATCAGCCACGCGGCATGAAGACGCCATCTTGGGCGTGGCGCACGACGGAAGGCGGGAAGCCGCCATTTTGGGCCCTCCGCGATGGAAGGCCGCCATCTTGTCGACACCACGCTGCGACGCCATGTTGAACATGCCACCGGAAGAGTCAGCGGCTGGAGGGAACGCGCCAAGGCGTCGCAGTCGTCACCTAACGACTGTCAAGGAATTCTCCATCGGGGGCGATTGGAGTGCGTTCGCCTGCAGATTTTTGACAGCGGTGCGCTCGGCGGGGTGGACTGACGCCGAGGCATTAGAAGTTCTTCCAACTCTCCTTGATGATGAGTCCGTTAGATTCTTTCGCTCTATAAAAGCCGCGAAGAAGAAAACATTGCGTGGTGTGTTCGACGAAATGGCTGATGCTTACGAGCCGCCGGATGACGCTCATCGCCGGTTTGCACAACGACAACGCGCACCCGAGGAGTCTCCGGTGGTGTATAGGGGCGCGGTACTGGAGCTGGCAATGGCCGCATACCCGGAGATGGAGCCTGACCTGTTGGAACCTCTCATCCTTGGGAAGATGTTGGAGTTGTCCCGGGATCTCGGCATTCCCATGCCGGTGTGCGGTCACGAGAAGCTCACATCCCGGGCTGCGGCTAAGTGTCTGGACGCCCAGTTCAACCTGCGCCGGTGGAAGCAGGTTACGGCGTGGACGGGTGGGCCCATCGTCGAAGGGGGAGCCGTTGGTTGGGACCCCAAGAATGCGGTTTATGTGCCGGACGACAGGAGCCCGCAGGAGCTGTCGGCTGCCGCTGCTCCGTGGCCGGAGCCGCGGGCTGCGCCGCCGACACGGCCGCGTCGGGACGGGGCGCCCGCAGCAAGGCGCAACAACATCGACTGCTTTCGCTGCGGGCATAAGGGCCATTATGCCAGGGACTGCTGGGCCCGCGTCCCGGGTCCGCCCCAGCAGGAGGCCTCGACAGCGGCCGCTCCAAGGAAGGATTCGCCAGCACAGGCAAGTCGGTGCGCACTAGACACCCGGCAAGGCTTGACACCTCACTCATCACCGTTGTCATGCGATCCGGGTGTTTTTAATAACGGGAGACCATTGACTGTGCCTTGTCGTTCGGTAAAGCAGTGGCGTAAGTTGGCTCGGCGGGTCGTCGCGGCCGCTACCGGTTCGTCCACCGTACCTGGGTCGATACAAGGGGTGGACGTACGGATTTTGGTAGATTCCGGAGTGTCCGCGACCATTATTTCGGATGTAATATTCCATCTCTTGAACATCCCACCAGGGGCCGTGAGTCCGGCTTATGCTTCCTGCGTCGCCGCGAACGGGGGTAGCATGGGCATTGTGGGCCAGGTGTACGCTACAATTGCTATCGGGGGAGTGTCGGCCTCGGGTATTGTGTTAATTTCGAGGTCTCTTGCGGTTCCTTGTTTATTAGGGACCGATTTTCTGGCCAAAATGCCCATTTTAATTAGAATCAATGAGAACTGCATTCAATTACCGGAAGGCCGTAAAATTGCCTTTTTGCCGTCGCCCTGGGGGCGACCTGCTCCTGTCGCCCAGGTGCATGCGTTGTCCGAAGTGTCTGTGGATATTCCACCTGGCTCACAGATTCTCATTCCTTTGCGTTATCGGAAGCCTGTACCTGGTCGTCAAGGAGCGATTGGGGTTTTGTTGTCACCGTCCGCCACCATCACGGGTGGATCGGCGCTCGTTGGGGCACAAACTATTGTTAGGCCAAACCAGCAGCCGTTTTTGCAGGTGCTTAACACGAGTGCCGAAAGCGTGTGTGTGCCGGCGGGTACCGTTGTGGCACATGCCACTACTGCGTTTACAGCTCATGATGATCTGTCCGGCCGGGGGGTTGTTGGAGGTGTTTCGGGGCCCGGAGCTGTGGATGACCGCTGGATTGCTGAATTGTGTGGGGAGAATTCAGCTCTTTCTGGGGAACAGCGTTGTGCGATTCGTAAATTGTTATCGAGCTATTCTGATGTGTTTAGTTCCGATGATTTGGACTTAGGACGCACCTCGTTGCTTTACCATCATATTGACACAGGGGACGCTGCCCCTATTCGGTTGAACTCGCATCGGATGAGTCCGGCTGAGCGAGAGCATGTTCGAGGGGCAGTGGATGACATGTTGGCTGCGGACATAATATCTCCGTCTAACAGCCCATGGGGCGCACCTGTTGTTTTGGTCAAGAAAAAAGATGGCAAATTGCGATTTTGTGTAGACTTTCGTAAATTAAATAAGGTGTCGGTGGCAGATGCGTATCCCCTGCCGCGTATGGACGACTCTCTCGATGCCTTGTTGGGGGCGAAGTTCTTTTCAACGCTAGATCTCTCTTCGGGCTTCTGGCAGCTTCCCCTCGACGAGTCCTCGCGGGAAAAGACTGCTTTCCGTACGCCGCAGGGGTTATTTCAATTTAACTGTCTTGCGATGGGGCTGAATGCGGCCCCTGCCACTTTTCAGAGGTTGATGGAGTTGGTGTTAACGGGGTTGCAGTGGGAGACATGTCTTATATATTTGGACGATATTATCGTTTTCAGCCGCACATTTGACGAGCATTTATCGCGGTTGGAGGCCGTGTTCACCAGGATGCGTTCTGCTAATTTGAAATTTAAGCCCAAGAAATGTCACCTGCTGCAACACTCCGTACGTTATTTGGGCCACATCGTCAGTGCGGACGGGGTGGCCACGGATCCGGACAAAACTGCGTGCGTCCGTGACTGGCCAACCCCTGCCACGGTGGGGGATGTGCGTCGGTTTTTGGGGTTCGCCTCATATTATCGGAGGTTTGTTCCAAATTTTGCTACGATCGCAAGGCCTTTGCATCTCCTGATGGGTAAAGGACACAAGTTTGCTTGGGGACCCCCGGAGGAGGCGGCGTTTCGAGGCCTACGCGATCTATTGGCTACGGCACCGACGTTGGATTATCCGTATTTTGTGCATCCCTTCATTCTGGATACGGACGCGAGTGACACGGGTATTGGGGCGGTGTTATCTCAGTCCAAAGATGGTGTAGAACGCGTGGTCGCGTATGGTAGCCGGGTTTTGTCTCCCGCTGAAACCCGCTACTGTGTCACTCGCAGGGAACTTATGGCTATTGTTTTTTTTCTCCGCCAATTTCGACCGTATCTGTACGGTCGTTCGTTTATTGTTCGCACGGATCATGCGGCCTTGCAGTATGCTCTTAAAATGGACCAACCATCCGGCCAGCTGGCGCGATGGTTGGACACGCTGCAAGAATTTTCCTTCCAAATTCACCATCGGAAGGGAGTGCGTCACGCTAATGCGGACGCACTTTCCAGGCTGCCGCAGCGATCCCCTTGCGCATGTGCGTCGGGGACGCATAGGTGTGGCCCGATTCAGCACCCCCTCCGCCTGTCGCGCTGGCAGTCGAAGTGCCGTAAGCTCCACTTGAGCCGGGGCCGGCTGATGGGGGACCGGCTGATGGCATTCTACATCTCCCGAGGTCTGTGTGGATTCGGGAACAGATGTTGGATGATTCCTTGGGAACGTTACGTAAGCGGCCTGTCAAGGGGAGTGGGCGACTCTGTGCGGGCGGCGTGCTGGAAACCGCTCTCCGTGATGGCTTGCTGATGTGGAGGGAAGGGATGCAGGAACGCTGGCGTCTGGTTGTACCGGCATCATTGCGGTACGAATTGATTAGGACTCTGCATTGTGACACGCTTTTACATCTGGGGGTGCAGAAGACGCTATTGACGCTGCAGCGAGACTACTATTGGCACGGCATGACGACGGATGTCGTCGGGCACGTTCGCGCGTGTCCCGATTGTGCCCACCGTAAGCCGCCTAAACATCCATATGTACCGCCGATACAATCCATCCAGGTGTCTCGAGTTAATGAGTTGGTGGCGTTAGATATTTTTGGACCCTTTCCGCCATCCGCTAGGGGAAATAAATATTTGCTGGTAGGGGTGGAGTACCTCTCCCGCTGGCCGGTGGCCTGGCCTTTGCCTGACCAGTCAGCGGCGTCTATCACGGACGCCTTTCTTTTTGGGTATGTTATGAACAAAGGGGCGCCGGAGAGGCTCCTTACAGACCAAGGCCGGAATTTTTCCTCCAAACTGTTGGGGGAGGTGTGTGCGGCGCTGGGTACAAAAAAATACGGACATCTCCCTACCACCCACAAACGGATGGTATGGTGGAACGGCTTAATCGGACCCTGTCCGCCATGTTGTGCCATACGGTTAGTGAAAAACAATCGGATTGGGATTTGCATATCCCTGGGGTGCTTTCAGCGTACCGGATGACGCTGCATGCGGCTACAGGATATTCGCCGTTTTTTCTAATGTACGGTCGTGAAAACGTACCGCCGATTAATGAACAGTTGGGAACTGAGGCGAGGGGACCTGTCAAGCCTCTTCCTGATTACATTCAGGACACCGTTCGCCGAGTCACTGAAGCGCGGGTGGAGGCTCGCATGGCTACGGCCAAAGCCCAGGCTCAGAACGAGCGGTGTGCGCGACGTTCAAAAGGGGAATGCCCTTGGAAAACGGGGGACCTGGCCTGGCTCCATTGTCCACAGGTGCGGCCAGGTACCTCTCCTAAATTACATAAGCCATGGCAAGGGCCGGTTCGCCTCATCGAGGTTCCCAACCCACAGTCGGCGCGTGTTCGGTTTGGTTCTCGGCGTTGGTTCGTCCATACATCTCGGTTTAAACCATACGTGGCCCCTCGACCGGATGCGTCATCTCCTGAGGTTGCCTTGCCGGGGTCTGTTGCTGCCGACTCGCCCTTGCCTGTGCCTGCTGACTTTGCTAGAGCGCCTGTCGTGCCTTTCACAGACGAGCCGGCCGTGACGCGGCAGGGGAAAGCGGACCCAGCTCGGGGTGCGCCTACCACGGCTGCGGAACCTTTGAGGCCCGCAGCCCTTCCTACCCTGCCGCGGACACGATTGCGGGACGCCTCTGATGCTGCGCCTTCAAAAACAGGGGACCGGAACGTTGCCAGGTCTCCAATAGCGACAGACGAACTTCAGCCTGTCGCTCTTAAAACCCTGCCATGTTCCCGCTCGGCGGGAGGGCCACCGACCGTCCGGGACGGCCCGGCGACCCGCACCCGCTCGAAATCCCTCACATTTCGTTAATTATTGTGTTGTGTTCTTGTTCTTTCCGTATATTATCGTGTGTTCTGTGTCCTTTTACGTATTCGGTCGTGTTCGCTCGCATTGCTTATTGGAGTTGTGTTCAGCCGAGGTCGGCTGGATTTTCTCTACGGGGGAGGGTGGTGTAATGCGGGCATAAACGACCTTCCGGAAGTGACGTCATGGGGGGAGGGGTTACGTCACGTGAGGGAGAGGGTAAGGGTCTATAAGGGGGGTAACCGGAAGCAGTCGGGAGTGATCGGGGACTGGGAGAAGTGAGAGGCCACGCAGGGCGAAGGGTGAGAGAGAGTGGCGAGGTCGCCACACACCCAAGCCAGGAGGATCGGCACCGTCGGCCAACGGTGACCGACCCTGGGGCAGGAGGAGCAGCGAGGAGGCTGCACGACGTGACAGCGGCGGGGCTGCTAGGAGGAAGTTGGGCTACGTGAGCGACAGCAGCCTGGGGCTGCAGAGTGTGGGCTACGTGAGCGACAGCAGCCTGGGGCTGCAGGGTGGAGAGTATATAGGGGAGTACCGTGAGGGAAAAGAGATCGAACCCAAATAAAGGACACAGGACAGAGAGAAGCGTCCGAGTCTTTTATTACACATGTGTAGTGGCATAGAATAAGTAATGTAGCAGCATAGCGCTGGCTTCTGGCGGGGAAGGGGATCTGCAGCTTACAGCAGCCCTTATGTCAGCAGGCCAGGGGATACACCAGAGGGGATATCTGGGGGAAAGGTTACAGAAGGGGGACAGGGGGAAGCCCCAGCAACCCGCTGGTAGGTTCTAGAGAGGGGGCGTGGCCTAAGTGGAGCGAGGCCACGCCCCTTGGGAGCATAAAGGGAGCCCTGAGCGAGAGCTCGGGGCTGTCGTTTCGAGTGGGATCTCCGTCGTGCTGTTGAAGATCATTGCCATCGTCGCTGTCGTCTTCACTCGATATTTCGCTGTTAGACGGTAGTTGGCTGTCTCGGTTCAGCGCCGTCAGTGTTAGACGGTTAGTGTTGTGTATAGGTGAGCAACCCACGTAGAGTTGTGTATAAGCGAGCGACAGAAGAGTGTGTACCAGTGTAGGGTGTGTATTGTGCAGTGACACAACTGCTGTCCAGCAGCGGCAACTGCGGTGGACAGTTAGTGCACACGCCATTGAGCATATACACGGGTGTGCCAGCAGGGCAGAGGAACTGGGGTAAGGTTCACAGAAGACCTGATAGGGTTCGAGAAGGGAGGCGTGGCTAGGGCAGAGCCAAGCCATGCTGAGTAGAATAAAAGCAGCGGAGAGTGAGAGCTCCAGGCTGCCGTATCTGGCAGTGGACTCGTCTCGTCGTTGCTGTCGTCGCCTTCTTCGTCGCTGCCGCCTTCGCCTGATCATTGCGCGGCCGGACAGTAGTTGGTTGTCTCAGTTGATACCGTCGGTGCAACGCGGACAGGGTTGTGTCTATGCCAGGCCATACGGCAGCGTGGTCGAGAGAGAGAGAGGAGGCCGGAGTTGGTGTGAACGGATAATAAAGAGAGAGATGGTGCCTCCTGCAACTACCTCGTCTCTGCCTGAGTGTGTGCACCGCACACCACACGCACACACACGCCGGGAGGAAGGAGGACACAACACATGTATGTGTGTAGTAAGTGCTTGCTTACATGTATGTGTGTCGTTAGTCCTTGCTAACATGTATGTACGTAGTAGGTGCTTGCTAACAATCAGTATCGATGGCGATACAGAGAACGTACGCATGTCTTTGTCTTTATATGAGGGTGATATAAAAGTTACTTGCTCACTGTACTACGAACCCAGCCACCTGAGTTTGATTCCTGGCCACTAATGACGCCAGTTGTTCGTGGTATCTGAAACTATCATGGGCCTCCCTTGAGTCGATTCAGCCTCAAATGGGCATCTTGAACCAATGTGTTAACATTAGCACCGGGAAAACAAAGTTTGTTCTTGCCACACCGCCACAACGTACATTATGCCAGTCTTAAAGGGCGCTGACTAAAAGAATATGCCACAACGGTAACTATGACTAAATTGGACACCTGTGCCTCTTGGTGGGAATGGTAGTGGTCGTGGCAATGGTATAACGTTATGCACCCAGCGCTGCAATTTCCAGAACCCGACCTCAATTGTTAGTCACTACCGAACGTGACAACGAGATATTGTGCCTGGCATGGGCTTCCATAAGATGACAGCTTAAAATGAGAAATAAGTACCTGGTGAGTGGTGAGATGTTTCTGGTGAGGTGGCTAGACATCGGCAGACAAGCATAGGTCGCCTACCTCATCGTTACTGTATGTATGCTGAACTTTTTTCGCACCATAAATAGCCAACTGTGCACTCACGGGGCAGTGCTATATTATTATGTGTGAAATGTGTGGTTGCGTGTTTTTGAGTGTGTGTTTGCATATGTATTAAAAGAGTGCATATGAATAAAATGGGGCCTTACCACCATCAGCCTCACAAAAAACAAAGCAACTACCTGGACATTTTATGTCATCAAAACTCCCTTGCCTCAACTCCCCATGAATGATGGGGCCATTATGGAGAGAGTAGAGAAGTTTGTGTACTTGGACAGTGTCCTCATGACCAGCTCCGGTTTGGTAGCCAAGGTCTCATTCCAAATCAGTCGAGCGGCATTACATTTTCATCGGCTGCGTAACGCTGTGTGGAAGTTACCTGACCTGTTGCTCCATACAAAGCTCCGTGTCTTCTCAGTCACAGTAATGTCCCCTCTTGCTTCTGCTTGCAAAACGTGGAGCCCTCAAAAGAAACATCTATAGTAGCTTGAAAAATCAACCTAGCCTGGGTTTAACCAGACTGGATTGTGTGAGGAGTTCACAAATGCTTGAAAGATCTGGACACAGTCCCATCAGTGAGCTCCTCCGTCAAGCGAGGTTGCGTTGGCTGGTTCATGTAGATTGCATGTGCAGCCACTGCATGCCCAAGCAGCTTCTGTTCAGCCGATAGATGGGGCTAAATGGGCGTGGCATGGGCTAGAGAAGAAATTGACTGATGTGGTACAGAAGTATCTGGAGTTGATTGGACTTGCCGATTACATGTACCAGCAGTGTCAAGATTGGCTTCTGTGGAGGAGGTTCGTGAAGGATGCTGCTAAGAAGTTGGAAGCAGTTGCCCTCTCGCAATAACCGAGGGCAGAGGAGCGATGCTCACAACAACGAGTAGAATGCTCGGCGGCGGGGAGCACAGTTGGTGCATCTGCCAGTAATCTCAGGTAGTCAACCCATGGCACCTGGGTCTGTTCCATGGCCTCCTGGCAGTGGGCCTTCAACATTTCACGTGGCCTCAAAGTGCACCTAGTATGGCACAAGCGCTGTGGTGATGTCACCGCCATTTAGTGGTGAATGGCGGTTATAGTTGTTGCGTATGTACACAGAGTGATTAGCCGAACTTGGTGAACTGCGTTCAATTTCCGACCACGGCTAAACATGTGTAGAGTAGAGATGTACGCAGTGTGCGCAGTTGAGCGGGTGCAATTGAGGACGGGCAGGTGTGCGCGTTGGAGCATGAGGTTGGCGCCGGAAAGCTGGCAGTAATTAAGGGGAGAAGCGGGTGCAATCGAGGTTGAGCAAGTGCGCGTGCTCGGGCAGGAGGTTGGTGCCGGAGAGACGGGAGATGGGGGCGATGATTAGGGATTAATGAGTGCGAGAGGCGCCGTGGAGGCGACAGCTTAAGTGGAGAGCACGTGATGACTCGGAATGAGGAGAGGTATATCAGCGGGAGTGTGTGTGAGTAGAGAGAGTTGTTCGGGGACCAAGAGAGAAGACATCTCGACGCTGCCGCTCGAGCCGTCAACGGGACCTCGCCCCTCACACCATCGCCGGGTGGGTGTTGGCTGAACCCCCCGCCCAGGACAGACGGGTGAGTGGGTACGGGGCAGCGTAGGAGAGGGCAGCGGCGAGATAGGAGAGAGTAGGTTAGGAGAGAGTAGGTGAGGTGCAGAGTCGGTGAAATTAGAGGAGGTGAGGTGTGGAGTAGATGAGAGTGGGTAGTAGGAGAAACTGAGTATGTGGTGACAGTGGAAGGCAGTCATAGGAGTGCCTATAATGGGTGTGAGAGTATGATTAATAAAGTGTAAGCAGGTGACCTGTTACTCCGTGTCAATGTGAGTAATTTCGAGACATGACACATGGGTGGTGAGTGTCTGATCTGGCTATGGCCTATAATTTTTTGGTTCTTTCAGTAAAGTCACGTAAATAGAAAAATTATAATAAAAATGGCTATGGCCTCGCCCGGATAAACTCAGCCTTGAATGAGTAGCTGGTGACTAGGCGACTCGTAGCCATAGCCATTACGAGAGGTATACTTGATGTGGTGTGCCAGAGGCAGAAATATTTTCTGGCATGTTGACCCAAATAGAAAGATCGACTCGGCAGAAATTATAGATTGAGTGTAAGCCTGCGATGTTGCATTATCATGTTGGCATTGTATGGCCGTGCGTGCGTGTGCGCATAGGAATGTAGCACCACCTGCGAGGAGTAGGTGTGTCCATCCGTGCCGCACACCGGTGATGGCCGCACCACAGGGCAGCTCTTGCAGCCCCCAGGTCCCTCTGCTGGTTCAGCAGGCCGCTGTGCCACCTTGGTGTGTTTCATGCTTGAAAACACGTGCACACGGAGACATACAAGCTGTTAACTATCCTCCGCTAAAGCAGCTTTGCCGAGCGAGTGGTGGCTTTCCATGCTTGTAATCCAGCACTGCGGATGCAGTGAGAGTTGGTGTATTACAAATATGCTGTGTAGTTCCTTTCCAGCGGGCGTCAAGGAGGTGACATACACTGGCTTGCCAAGAGAAGGCGGTCCAGCAAATGTGGAATCCACCTCTTCTATTTGTGAGACAAAAAGAATTGCCCATTGCACGCATGCGATTTATCTGGGTGTTCCGGTTTCTTCCCACATGTAAACACTCATTAATTGGCCGATAACACTTGAACATACAGTTAAGCTGGGGGGTGGGGAGGGGGGGAATTTGGCACTGACTAACTGCCTTTCGCTTTTGTCTGTGGTTCCTCTCACGTTGAGAGTGAGCGAATACTATTTACGTTGCAAGTTTAAATAAAACAATTAATTAATTAATGTACATGCGGGGATTAATGTCAGCTGAGTGTCCGGGTCAGCAACCCGAAAATTAAGCCCTGCTTAAACTTCCATACCCCTTGCTATTGCAGTGGCTATGAGTCACATGCCAACTCCAGTCTACATTATTATTCAGTGAGAAATTTAAGCCATGATTACAACTTGTATAAATATTTCACAGCCATTAGTCACATGCCTATGCCAGAGTTAGATTTCTATTGCATTTGTCTGGGTCAGGGACCCAGAAAATATTTCATAACCCGCATATCACATCCAGTATACCTCTTTGTTTATGGCTGTGGCCAGGAAAATATCCAGTGATAAATTAAACCCTGAGTAGGCAAGCAACTCTTTTGCTGATCCACTTTAGGATTGAGGCCCCCTCCATGCCAGTCCTGGATAAGTGAATTTTGTCTACCCCGGTGAGAACACAAGGGACCATGATTAGTCTAATTTGCAAGAGTGACCTCGGGCATTAGTTTGATAATAGCGAGGCAATGGCTGCTATGCATAATTTATCCGGTTAGTGTGGGTTCTTGAAGCTGGGGAACATAGTGGTGGAAGGTTATAAGTAAATTACAATAATTATTTTTTCTACACTGCCCTCTGCTACCCACCACATAGTGCTGCGAACACACCCATAAAACACCAAAGGCAACGATCCCAGGTAAAGTCTACATATATTTGGTACAAGTGCGCACCTATTTAGGCTGGCATAGTGCATGAGGGGGTGGTGTGATTAGCTAAACGCCTGGCCACCTTAATCTTCCTAGCGCTGATGTTTATATGCCGCACCAGATAATCATTTAACGCTGAGTCAGCCTAGAGCAGACCCAGGACCAGTTTAGGCTGGGAATCCAACTTATGTTGCCAGGTTCATAATTTAGTGTGCTCTATCCATTGTACCACCTCTCCTTAATACACCCACATATAAATATGCAACACACCCATTGACACAATCTTTTAATGCATCCACAACAACAATCACCACCGTTAAACACTAAACGGCGATCACATCACCATGGTGCCTGTGCCCGGTAAGGTGCACTTTGAGCCAAATGGCAAGAGGCCATGAGATAGGCCCAGGCTTATGGGTCAAATGACTGTGACGAATAGCACCCACACACAACCAATTAATTCAATCACACACAGAGACAAATACAAAGATCAAATATCCCCTGTATAGCCTTAACAGACTGTAGGGGAAAGTGCTGTTAGCGAGCACCTATAAAGGCAGAGGCAGGCACGGCACATGAGGGGGTGGGTGGCCAACACCACGCCCGGTCGCCTTTGTCTCCCTCGTGGCGATGTATACACATTGCACCAGGTAATGATTTTAGGCTGAGTCGACCTAGGGGAGGCCCAGGACCGGTTCTAATAATCGTCACCACTGGTGTTGGCCGTGAGCGGGAATCAAACCCGGGTCGCCAGGTTCGTAGCACAGCGCGCTAACCGCTACACCACCACTCCCCACACAGAGATACACACAGCATCTATAAATCATGTATAATAATGCCCTTAATCCAAGAAAGCTCCAATGAATCTTCATACTTTTCAGGATAATCCTAAATTTGAATGTTTGGTCAGTTCCATTAATAAGTATCATGTAATAGAAAGAGTACCCAGAGAAAATACAAACATATGAGGAGATAACACTCAGAGATCAGCACATAACTATTTTATAATCCATGTTCTGTCCTGCCATCTCTTGGCCACTTCACAACCCATTTATATATAAAGACAAATATCTCCCTTAGAGTCTTAACAGACTGTTAATTGGGTGCTGCAAGGGGCATGCTGCCAATAAGGGGTTCCCTAGGCTAAAAACTGTGTTATTGGATATACTGTGTTAGGTAATGGGTGCAATATAAATGCAAGTATTGTTATTCTTATCATCCTAGCACATTTATTCTTAATTATTTTGGGTAGGTGTATTTTGCATGACAGCTTGATGTACTCATACTCTTTGTTTTTTTCGGTAAAGTCACGTAGGTAAAAAAGAAAATAAATAAATTAAATCACAACGTTTTGGAGGCAACACCAGCTTCTGTCTTCAGGTAGAACCGTCACAGCAAAATGACTTATCAAGTGAAGAGAGCTCTAAGAGACACAAGATTATATACAGGTTAAGGGGGGGGGGGGGGGAGGAGCCAGGATGGGCCGTGGGGGGGGGGGCTACGTTAAGCCGCCTTTTGTTATGCTGCAGGGGATTAGGAGGACGGATGAGCGGATGGGCGGAGAGAAGTGTGCCGTGGTTGAAAAAATTACACACATGATGTGTTTTGGCTGTGAAGGATGGTGGACGTTACATAGCTCTAACATTAAACCCACAAGATCTGGTCCAAAATAAACCAATTTGCGAATCACAACATTGATCCTGAAGGAAGCCTACATATGAAATCACAGCGCAGCACACTAAACAATGTTCTACTGCTCTCATGCACACATATACGCCCACTAAATACCACACAGATCCCCTTGTCTTCCATTGATAAAGCAGTTAAAATTATGGAAGCGAGTCCCAATTTTGGAGAGAAAGGCTCACCAAATAATGTGCGTGGCATCACGTAATCCGACCACTTTTTTGTTTTCAGCACAAGATGGCATAGCCTGTATGTCTTAAGGGTAAGGCTACCAAATTTACCAGTTTCAGAAAAGCTGTCCCCCTGATTTTGTGAAAATTATAATTTTGTTTTGCTTTTAAAATGTCTGGCTTGATGCTCGACTCATGATATGGACAAAGGGTAGGGCTACCTGACCAGTGGGTGGGAGCCAATGCTAACCAGAGGAAGCCATTGTGGGCAGGGCTAGCGTTAGAATAGGTGTGGTTATACTCTTTGGTTCTTTCGGTAAAGTCACGTAGATACAAAATAAATAAAATCACGAGGTTTTGGGCGCAACACAAGTGCGCATCATCAGGTGGAACAACCACAGCAATAAACAATTGCTGAAGTGGGCAAAAGGAGGCTGCTAGTGACACGAGGCTATATATAAGTAAGAGAGGTTGGGGGGAAAGCCAGGGAGGAGAGATAGAGAGGGTGGGGGTATGGGGTAGGGGGAGTGGCGAAATGCAAGCCCCAACCCGAGCTCGAGTACAACACAATGCCGGGGCTGGGAAGTGCAAGCTCCAACCCGAGCCCGAGTACGACAAAATGTCGGGTCTGGGAAATGAGCGGGGCTGGAGGGTAGGAGGTTGAAGAAACTGGAGATGCGGATAAGAAGGCAAACCAAGGTTCCAGTGCCTGACACCTTATCAATAATTGAAGATTTAGTCCAACATGGACTGAACCCTGAGGTTCCTACTCTGGTTAGGCAATGCCTTACCAACACTTACTTCACCTGGAATGGTACTTTCTACAAACAAAATGAAGGTACCCCAATGGGTTCCCCCTTATCACCAGTGATAGCGAATATTTTCATGGAGAAATTTGAAATAGATGCCATCCAGACATCCACCCTACGTCCTTCCTTGTGGAAGAGATATGTGGATGACACTTTCGTCATTTGGCCAAATGGCCTGCCAGCATTGAACCAATTTCTAAACCACATTAATTCCATACACCGATCCATCAAATTCACCATGGAAGTGGAGAAGGATGGTAAGCTACCATTCCTGGATGTTTTGTTTCAGAAGAAACCTGATGGCTCTTTGGTACACTCTGTCTACAGGAAAGCCACCCACACATATTCCTATTTGAAACCTGATTCCCACCACCATCAAGCACAGAATAATTCCTCATCAAAACACTACACCATAGGGCCCATTGCATTTCTGACCAACACCACCTAGCCAGTGAATTGGAACACGTACACCAGGCCCTTAAGATGAATGGATACTCGGACCGCATTATCCGCAAAGCGGTTTCTCCAACCATGGAGAAACAACCCCCTAAGACGCCGATCAAAACCATCACGTTACCACACATAGCAGGCGTTACCAAAAAGATTGCCAAAATCTTAAACAAACACAAGATGCAGGTTCGATTCAGTACAGTACACAAAATCCGTGACGTAATCCCAACTGTGAATGATGTCATTCCTGACATGCAATATTCGGGAGTCTACAAACTAAGTTGCTCCTGTGGTGATTGTTACATTGGGGAAACGAAACGGCATGTGTCGGACCGTGTTCGCGAGCACAAGACAGATCTGAAACACGGCAGGACTAATACTTCCGCCGTGGCTGACCATTGTTATAGCGCTGTGGGCTCTCATGATATTGTTTTTTTCGAGACCAAGGTGCTCTGCAAACCTTCGGGCTACTAGCAAAAGTTTGTTCATGAAGCCATCCAGATATATAAACATAGACATAACTTCAACCGAGAAGATGGATACAAATTGAGCAATCATTGGAAGAATGTTATTAACCAGGTAAAACCTTACCTGCTTAAAAGTTTGCCTACGTATCCGCATCTCCAGTTTCTTCAGCCTCCTACCCTCCAGCCCCGCTCATTTCCCAGACCCGACATTGTGTTGTACTCGAGCTCGGGTTGGGGCTTGCATTTCGCCACTCCCCCTACCCCACACCCCCACCCTCTCTATCTCTCCTCCCTGGCTCCCCCCCCCCCCTCTTACGTATATATAGCCTCGTGTCACAAGCAGCCTCCTTTTGCCCACTTCAGCGAATGTTTATTGCTGTGGCTGTTCCACCTGATGATGCGCACTTGTGTTGCGCCGGAAACGTCGTGATTTTATTTATTTTCTACCTACGTGACTTTACCGAAAGAACCAAAGAGTATGGATTCCTGCAGTCACGAAAACTTCAAATCTAGGCGTGGCTATGTAAAAGAGGGTGTGGCTAACAGAGGCAGGAGCTGTCAACTTCACCACGACTTGTCCCAGTCGAGCCTCCCAGATCTGTGGTAACCCTTACTTCAGGGGAGCAATAATAGATGGAGATAGACACCAGTTTGGGATGTGATTGTCGGTCATTATACATGATACGCCATACCTTACCACACTCGCATGAATAGACACACACACGCCAATGTTATCCTTCTCTTTTAAAATTCATCACACGTGAAAAGCACGCTAACGATTTGACAGTAATGATAATTACACATCTACTCGTTTAAGTGGGTTTGAATAATCAATCTGGATTCTCAAGCGGCCCCGTGTTTGCGGTTATTTAAAAAATATAACGAGCGAACGCGAGGACATCACATACAACGCATAAATAAAGTGGGGAAGCAATGCCGAGACTTACGGCTCACAGCAATCGCCTTCGTCACACTTATTGGTGTTGTAATTGCTATCACTATTTTTATTGGTGAAATTATTATTATTGTGGGGGGGGGGGGGGGACTGCAGCAGAGCGCCTTGTAAGCCGTTTAGGAGTAGTTAACACATTAAATATGAAGCAAAAAAAAGAATACATCCCCTCCTCTGTAATTGACCACTACGTTTTTATCTATAAAGTGGTGTTTTCACCTCCTTTCAAAGCTGTTGAATAAAGGAAATTATTTTCTGTTTCTCTGAGAAAGATGGCTTGTTTTGGGGTTTTTGTTATATTTTAATCATTTACCTGACACAAAGGCAGCCTGAGCCGCTTCCGATTGGAATACAACTGAATTAAGCCAATTCAACGCTGCTAAAACCTAAACATTAATAATTATTCATGCAACAACCAGTATCAATATTGTAATACGTTTACAGTAATGTGGATATTAACATGGACAACGATATGAATTTTTACATTAAAAGTACATAAACCTTAACATGGAAAACGCTCAGAATATTAATTGGAATAACCACTGAAGAGTAAACACATTCCTGCGGAGGGAGCTGGTAGGAACGTTGGGTTGCTCGGTCAATGGCCAGGGTCAACGGCGGCGTGGTGTATTCCGCAAATATGCCCGACTGTGAGGGCGGGCACAAGCCGGCGTGAGTAGGTTAAACGTTGAGTTTTATAAGGGCACCACGGGGTGACCAGCCCCTCCCCACCCCCCACCCAGCCTCACCCTCCCCACCCAGCCCCTCCCCACGCCCTCCCCACCCCCTCCCCACCCTCCCCACCCCACCCAGACCCTCCCCACCCCACCCAGCCCCTCCCCACCCTCCCCTCCCAACTCAGCCCCTCCCTCCCCACCCAGCCTCTCCCTGCACGACGGACGGACACAATAATCCCCTGTGGGCTGGTGGAACCAGTGGGTTCCTACGAGTATAACAGGAATAACTTATGGGCAAATATATATTTTAATATTCCGCTTTCCAACACGCAAAATGTAAAATAATGGTAGAAAAAATCGTGAATTGTTCTTCAGTAAGACAATTCAGTGGGCTCACATGACATTGACTTCTCCAAGACAGAGGCTTGCAGAGGTTCTCTGCAAGCCATCTGGCTACCATGAGAGATTCGTTCATGAGGCGATCCACATATACAAACACAGAGACAATTTCAACCGAGAAGATGGATTCTGGCTCAGCAATCATTGGAAGGACGTAATAAACCACTTCGGATCTTAAATGATTGTTGTTCACGTTTATGGTGACTTTCAGACCGCAGTCCACTCACTGGCATTAACTGTGTATCTTGTGTTCTCCACAGGGAAGGCATTATTTGCTCCGCTGCGGATCCCCTGCCACCGTTTTCCCATTCACATGTTTCATTGCTTCTACATACTATTAACATGCCCTCCCTTTGGTGCTGCTGATCCTGCATAATGCATGGGCATAATATGACTTTGAAACCCCCCCGCCCACCTCCTACGCATTTCCCATGAATATGCTAAATTCCTCTTGATATGCACATTCTTTTGTTAAGGCTCTCTTCTTCTTCCACCTCCAACTCAGCTTATATATAAGCTCCTAGCTTGGCAGTGTCTCATTCTTCACCTGAAGACGGCTGCTTGCGTTGTAGCCGAAACGTCGTGAGAATTATTTGATTTTATTATGTTTTATTTTTATTATTTTATTACTTCCCTTCTACGTGACTTTACCGAAAGAACCAAGAAGATGAATCCCTGCAGTCACGAAAGCTTTAAATCGAAATTTAAGACAATTAAAGTTGAGAGTTTCTGAATTCGAACACACTTCAAGACGATGTACAGATATTTTGGCCATGCGCATCGATAAGGCTTTACTTAGACTGTAGCTAGAAACTATCGATAGAGACAAAACGAAAATAGGATTGGACTCAGTGAATATCCCGAACATCATTCAGATAGATGTGTGCAAACGGCACCACATGTAGTGTGGCACAACATTTCCAGCGAGTCCTGGCCTACGCCGACCGCATGAAATGAGAACTTTACAAAAAGTTATCCCTCAAAGAATGACCAACCAGGGACTATTGAAATGGATCTCCATAGGCAATGGATACCCATAGTCATTTATACACATTCATTAACCCCCCCCCCCTCCCCCCACTTTGCGCAAGAGCGCAGAAGTGTGTTCACCACATCTACGCCTCTATATAAGGAATGAAACAGGTGGAATTCTCCACAAATCTGGCTGTCGTCTGATGAAGCTAGTTGAAATTATTGTCGAAACATCGTATTCAGTTTGTAAATGTTGTGGCTTGGCTCTCCAACACAACGGTGTGCTGTACTAATGACGAATTGGCACGATCTGTTTACGTGACAACCCTTACTAGTTGGCTGTGTCGGGTGGTGGCGATCTAACCCAAAAAACTCTATTATGGAAGATACTACTAAAGTCACTAGATAATACTGTAGAGTCAGTAGACACTGATATAGAGCCATTAGATGCTACTATAGCGTCACTAGATATTACTATAGAGTAAGTGGATATTACTGTAGAGTTAGTAGATACTACTGTAGAGTCAGTAGATACTGCAATATAGTCAGTAGATACTATTGTAGAGTCAGTAAATACTACTGTAGAGTCAGTATATACTACTGTAGAGTCAGTATATACTACTGTAGAGTCAGTAAGATACTGTTGTACAGTCAGTGGATACTGCAATAGAGTCAGTAGATACTTCTAGATTTGAAGCTTTCGTGACTTCAATGATTCATATTCTTAGGTTTTTTCGGTAAAGTCACGTAGGTAAAACATTAAAATTAATGAAAGTAAAATAAAACAAAATAAAAAATAAAAATCACGACGTTTCGGTGGCAACACAAGTCTCCGTCATCAGGTGGGACCGTCACAGCCAGATTAGCTGCATCAAGTGAGGCAATGATTCAAGATGCAATCCCTTAAAAGCAAGTTGGAGGGGGGAGGAGAGGGGGCTCATCAGAATGTGGCAGCCAATGAATGGAACGTATTGGGAGGGAGGGGGGCGCCAAGCACAACGCATCGGGAGGGGGAGGGGGGCGGAGCCAAAAGGATGTGCTAGACGATATGCTCCACGGCGCGAAAGCGGCCGCTGCCGCACACGCCAACGCATTGGACAGAGAGGGGGAGGGGAGGCCCAATACACATGATTGAAAGGCACGAAAATGCCCATGTTTATACCAATGCTGGCTGAACAACGAAGAGAGAGCACTGTTAAACAATGGGGATGTTAACACTCGGTAAAGTAAAGTAAAATAGTGTCTGTCAGATAAGATGGTCCAAAAAAGTGTAACTAAGTCTTTTTCGCGTGGTTGATAACATCTTTCCAATGATTGCTAAGTTTGTACCCATCATCACGGTTGAAATTATGTCTGTGTTTGTATATTTGTATGGCTTCGTGTACAAACCTTTGATGGTAGCCAGTAGGTTTGCAGAGAACCTTGGTCTCGGAAAAGACAATTCCATGAGAGCCCATAGAGTGTGTCCTCACCGAACTCCAAACAGATCTCATTTAAAGCTAGCCTATCACTAATCTCGGAGAGAATAAGGTTACTCCGATCTGAACTCGATAATTTAGACAAGACTCTCTTACAAACACATTTAATGTTAACACAAAAAATGTCACCTTCTGATTGGAACCACGTTGATAACATGACTTCTGCTTCTGCTGACTCAATGTCAGCCAAATGCAAAGCTAACCTGATTTCTAAATTCAACCTCCTATCTAAAAAGAAACCAGAGCCACACATCGCAAAGCTGGATGTTAACAAGACCGTGATTAATCAGAGTAACATTCCAATTTCTTACAATCTAAAAACGGTACTGGCCAAAGGACTAAATTTCGCCGTCACCCCTAAATATATACCAGTAGAGGATATGATTTCTCAGATTGATGTAGCCCTCAGAGGCATAGGACACATCCATGCGGATGTAGCAAGAACTGAAATAGCTACTATTCTTAAGAATGCTAAGAAATCCACTAGTAACATCAGAAAAAACGAACGCTCTGAACTCGCGAACTTAAAAAAGAGAGATGATATAGTCATCCTCTCGGCAGACAAGGGCAATGCCACGGTCACCATGGATAAAGATTCATACAACAACAAAATCCTGGACCTTCTTAATGATGGGAGTTACTCCAAAATTAAAAACGATCCCACTAAAAGCCTAACGACAAAAACCAACAGTATTATCACGAGTTCGACTTCCCTAATCGAACCAAGCAAACGTCCCTCTCTAAAACCATCGGCGGCAAGACCTCCCAGACTCTATGGTCTTCCCAAACTCCATAAAGAAGGCACCCCACTACGACCCATCATGTCGACGATAAACTCTCGTACGTACAAACTAGCCCGTTTTCTATCAGATACTCTGCTCCCCTTCACAGGCAAGACCTCTTCGGCAGTACTCAACTCAACCCAATTAGTCTCTATGGTTAAGGACATGTTACTATCTCCTGATGACATCCTCGTCAGCTTTGATGTAGTATCTTTGTTTACCAAAGTCCCAGTACCGGACATCCTAACAATAATTGAGGACTTAGTCCAACATGGATTGAATTCTGATGTACCTGCGCTGGTTAGGCATTGCCTCACCAACACCTATTTTACCTGGAATGGCACCTTCTACAAACAGAATGAGGGTACCCCTATGGGCTCCCCCTTGTCACCAGTTATAGCCAACATGTTCATGGAAAAGTTTGAATCAGACGCCATCCAGACATCCACCCTGCGTCCTTCCCTGTGGAAGAGGTATGTGGATGACACTTTCGTCATCTGGCCACATGGCCTCCCAGCATTGAACCACTTCTTGGACCACATCAATTCTAGACACCCATCCATCAGATTCACCATGGAAGTGGAGAAAGACGGTAAACTACCATTCTTGGATATTCTGTTTAAGAGGAGGCCTGACGGATCCTTGGGACATTCTGTCTACAGGAAAGCCACCCACACAGATTCCTACTTGAAACCGGATTCCCACCACCACCCATCTCAAAAGAATTATCTCATCAAAACGCTATACCACAGAGCCCATGGCATTTCTGACCAACACCACCTGACCGATGAATTAAGACATATACATCGGGCCCTCAGGATGAACGGATACTCTGACCGTACTATCCGCCAAGCTGTCTCTCCCACCACACAGAAACAGCCACATGAAACTCCGACCAAAACTATCACGTTACCATATGTAGTGGTGGTATTGACGTGCGCCGACTGTGACAGTGATGGATCACGGGGCGGCGCGGGGTGCGGGGTTGGGCACGCGTTGTGGGCGTGGTGTGGACGCGCGCGCCGGGAGTGACAGATGACGGGGCGGCGCGGAGTGAGTGGTGAGGCACGATGAGATGTGGGAAAAGAGGATCGTAGCCAGCGCCCGGCGATTGGTCGAATAAGTGGGTGCTCGCAGCGACGTCCGCAGGTGGGGTATAAAGGGGGACGCGCGAGAGCACTCGGGGAGAGTTACCCAGTTGAAGACCCGAAGACGGAGCTGAAGACTTAGTCGCCGAGTAGCTAAGTGGATGTTGGTCATCCGAGTAGCTCAGTGGCGTTAGTCGCCGAGTAGCTAAGTGGATGTTGGTCATCCGAGTAGCTCAGTGGCGTTAGTCGCCGAGTAGCTAAGTGGATGTTGGTCATCCGAGTAGCTCAGTGGGCGTTAGTCGCCAAGTAGCTAAGTGGGTGTTTGTCACCCGAGTACTAAGTGGATGTTGGTCATCCGAGTAGCCCAGTGGCGTTAGTCGCCGAGTAGCTAAGTGGATGTTGGTCATCCGAGTAGCTCAGTGGGCGTTAGTCGCCAAGTAGCTAAGTGGGTGGTTGTCACCCGAGTACTAAGTGGATGTTGGTCATCCGAGTAGCTCAGTGGGCGTTAGTCGCCAAGTAGCTAAGTGGGTGTTTGTCACCCGAGATACAAAGTAGGTGTTAGTCACCTGTAACCAAGTTTGATAAAATAAAGAGTGTGTTACCCGTGAAGTCGTCTCCCGCCGAGTTACTACATTACAACTGGCGTCAGAAGTAAACCTGTCTTCAAGAAGTATGGACACAAGGAAGACTACCCGTACCCACGAGCGAGGTCGGGATGACGACGGCGTACCGGGGACACCGACCTCGGGAGTAGAGGACGAGGAGTTGCCGCCGATGCAGCACTTCGCGGTGATGGCCGACGCTCCGCTTGCCTCCGACACCAGCCTCCAGGACGCGCACTCCCGGTTGGCGGAGTTGCTACTCGCCGCCGCCGCTGTCTTGGCCGACATCTCCGTTCCGGCGAGCGGAAAAAACGGCTGCGGGGGTCGTGGAGGAAGCGACGTTGGAGGATTCCCGCCAAAAGGCGCTTCGCGCCAAAAGTCTGGAAGTTGCCGCCGTTTTTGGGGGGCCGCCACCGATTGGCGGGAAAGACGGACGCCACGTGGCCGGACACCTCTGCGCAGCGCAGCCCACGTCATCAGCGCGCGCCGGAGCCCTCCATTTTGCGCCTGACAACCGAGCCGACATTTTACACAACTCCAGCGGAGCGCGGGAAAATCTCTCCGACGGCGACGACGATCGGGTCCTCCAGCAAAGATTGCCCGCGCTGTCGGCGTTCAAGGCGGATGGGGGCGACTGGGGAGCCTTCCAACGAAGGTTCCTCGCTCATCAGGAGATGTCGGGGTGGTCCGACATCACTGCCCTGCGTGCGTTGCCAGCGATGCTTGACGACGACGCGCTTGCAGCCTTCACATCTGCTGCAAGGTCGTCCCGCTCTACGCTCCAGGCCGCACTACACCTGATGGCGAAGGTGTTCGGGCCGCCCTCCACGTGTCGCCACCAGTTCTACGATCGGCGGAAGGTGGCTGGGGAAACGACGCTAGCCTACTGCACGGCACTACTCGCCTTGGCGGACGCAGCTTTTCCCCGCATGGATAAGGAGGGGAAGGACGCCATGGTGACGGAGCAGCTGCTGGTGTTGGCCCACGAGTTGGGGGTCCCCATCAACGTGGCAGACGAGATGGAGATCTGCTCCCTGGCGATCGCCACGAGCATTCACGCGTACGAGGTCCTCAAACGCAAGCCGGGGGTCGTCTGCAAATGGCCGGGGAACGCGGCACTGGCCGCCACTATCGCCGAACCTCAGCCAGCTGCGGTGCAGGAGCAGGCCTTCGCTGCATCGCGTCCGGGGGAGTGGAGAACGGGAGGTCGTTCGCCCACACGTTCGCCCCGCAAGCTGGAGCAACCGAAACCTACGACGTCCGTCGTCTGCTACAACTGCGGCCTTCGGGGTCACGTCGCAGCCGGGTGCCGGGCCCCGCGTCAGCGCGCCGCAGGACCACGTCGGGACGACGACCAGGGCCACAAGTCATCCCAACAAAACCCGGCAAGTCGCGGCACCTCACACGTTCGGTCCACAAACACGGCACATTCGGGTCGCCGCTTCGCGGTGGGGGGTTCGCGGCTGGGTGCCGGGGGTTCAATTCGGCGAGGGGGGTCCGTACGCGGCCCGCAAGCAGTCGAGTGGTCCGAATTGGCCCACAGGATCGTGGCTGCGTCAGCCGGGTCGTCCGTGGTAACGGGGTTCATTGACGGGGTTGAGGTCCGGGTGCTTGTTGACACGGGTGCGTCGGCCACCATCATCTCGGACCTTATTTATAACATTCTTCCCGTCCAAAGTAGACCCCTTCTGCCAGTAGACGTGCCATTTTATGCGGCGAATGGGGGATCCCTGGGGATCATCGGCCAGATTCGGGCGACTATTTGCATTGGTGACATTAAATTAGCGGGCCCTATTTTTGTATCATCATCGCTGGCCGTTCCCTGTTTGCTAGGTACGGACTTTTTGTCAAAAATGCCCATCAAAATTCTTATAGATCAGGCCTGCATAGAGCTTCCGTCAGGTCGGCGGGTTGCCTTCTTGTCGAGCCCTATCAAAGTGCGCACGGTTTGTGCGACGGTGCAGGCGCTGGCGACTCACACTGTACGGGTACCCCCGGGATCGCAAATGTTAGTACCCCTTCGGTTCAGGAAGCCACTCGAGGTGGGTGCGGAGGCACAGGGGGTGCTGTTGGGGCCGTCAAACAGAGCCAGTAAGGGCCTCGACTTAGCGGTTGCTCAAACCATGGTGAGAGGGGACAGTGAGCCGTTCGTGATGGTCCTGAATACGGGGTCGCGGCCGGCCGTAATTGCGCAGGGAACGGTGCTGGCTCACGCCGCGCCGCTGCCCGTTGAGGAACGGCTCGTGGCTCAAGCAGATTTTACTGTCGAGTCGCATCCTCAAAGTGATGAGGGGACTGAGTGGTTGGACTCGCTGTGTGCGGGTTCTGCTAACTTGTCCGGGGTGCAATTGGGAGCATTGAGGGGTTTGCTCATCGAGTTTGCTGACGTGTTCAGCAAACATAAGTACGATATCAGCTGCACTGACCTGTTGCGCCACCACATAGCTACAGGGGACGCGGCCCCTATTCGTCAGAATCCCTTCCGGCTCAGCCCGGCCGAGAAGGAACATGTGCAATCGGCGGTTAATGATATGTTGGCGGCCGATATCATTTCGCCCTCTTCTAGTCCGTGGGGTGCTCCTATTGTCCTAGTAAAGAAACAGGACGGGTCCTTGCGGTTTTGTGTCGATTTCCGCCGCTTAAACAAAATCTCGATGGCGGATGCGTATCCGCTCCCCAGGATGGATGAGTCGCTGGATGCCTTGGCGGGAGCGCAGTTTTTTTCCACACTCGATCTGCTTTCTGGATTTTGGCAATTGCCACTCGATAACGAGTCAAAACCTAAAACTGCTTTCCGGACACCTGGGGGCCTATTTGAATTCAACCGTTTGCCCATGGGCTTACATTCCGCTCCCGCCACGTTCCAGAGACTCATGGAATTGGTTTTGTCGGGCCTCCAATGGGATACCTGTTTGATTTATCTTGACGATATTATCGTCTTTAGTCGGACTTTCGAGGAGCACCTCCAGCGACTGAGAGCGGTGTTCCTCAGGATGCGTTCCGCTAAGCTTAAATTTAAACCGGCTAAATGTTTTCTGCTTCGGGAATCGGTCAGGTATTTGGGCCATATCGTGAGTCGTTCAGGGATCTCGACGGACCCTGCTAAGACGCATTGCGTCAGCTCATGGCCAACGCCAACCTCGGTCACGGAGGTTCGTAGTTTCATTGGTTTTGCCTCCTATTACCGTCGTTTTGTCAAGCAATTTGCCACCATAGCCAAGCCCCTGCACGCTTTGACGGCTAAGGGTGTGAGGTTTCACTGGGGGGCGGAGGAGGAGGTTGCGTTCTGCTCCCTCCGTGACGCTTTGGTGCAGGCTCCCCCCTTGTGTTACCCCGATTTCACACAACCGTTTTTGCTTGACACGGACGCCAGCAATACGGGTATCGGGGGGGTGCTCTCACAGTTGGTCGGGGGGGTTGAACGGGTGGTCGCCTACGGTAGTAGGGTTCTTTCCCCCGCAGAACAACGCTATTGCGTAACTCGTCGTGAATTGTTAGCCATTGTGTTTTTTACACAGCAATTCAGGCCGTATCTTTACGGCCGTCATTTTACGGTCCGGACGGACCATGCGGCTCTACAATACGCTATGCGCGTGGCACAGCCATCGGGCCAATTGTCCCGATGGTTGGAGGTCCTTCAAGACTACCAATTCATGACGATTTACCGCAAGGGGTTGCGGCACTCAAACGCGGACGCCTTGTCGCGGTTGCCGCCGTGCACGGACTGCACATGTTTGTTGGGATCAGCGCGGTGCAAACCCCCGGTCGCCGGCACCCCGGGAGTTGCGCTCGCCGCCACTGACACCCCGGGAGAGGACGCCCCCACGGGGAGGGATTCGCTGTTGTCGTTGCCCCTCATTGAGTGGGGCCGCCTCCAGATGTCCGACAGCTCCCTACTTACGCTGCGTCGGAAAGTTGGCGCTCCCGAAGAAGGGGAGGCGCGGGTCGGTTCCTGGGTGTGCAGACAGGGCCTTTTGATGAGGTGGGACAACATGTCCCGGCGTCACGTGCTCGTTGTGCCTGTTGCTATGCGGGGTAGGGTTGTTCTGGCAGCTCATGAACGGCTCATGCATCTGGGTTTTCACAAAACGCTCGCCCTAATCCAGCGAGACTATTATTGGCCGGGGATGGGTAACGACGTGGCGAATATTCTTAAGGGATGCGTAGGGTGCGCCAAAAGGAAACCGCCACCATTGGCAGCTAATCCACCGCTGCAATCCATTCAGGTTTCGCGTATAAACGAATTGGTAGCGTTGGACATCTTGGGGCCCTTTCCGGTTACACCAAGGGGAAATAGGTTCCTGCTGGTTGGCGTGGAATACTTCACCCGATGGCCTATGGCATGGCCGCTCGCCAACCAGTCGGCTGCGGCGGTGGCGGACGCCTTTGTCCAGGGTTATGTGTTGAACAAGGGCGCCCCCGAACGCTTGCTGACGGATCAAGGGAAGAATTTTTCGAGCGTTTTGTTGCGCGAGGTGTGCGACCTGTTGGGTACAAAGAAAGTGCGTACTTCCCCCTACCACCCGCAGACTGACGGGATGGTTGAGCGTCTGAACAGGACGATTACGTCTATGTTGTGCCAGCAGGTCTGCGACGATCAGGTTGATTGGGACTTACAGGTGCCGGGGGTACTCGCGGCCTATCGAATGGCCCCTCATGCGGCGACGGGGTTTTCCCCATTTTTTCTTATGTATGGGCGGGAGGCCGATCCGGCCATGGACGTCCAACTGGGGATTTCCCAGCCACGTGCAAAATCTAAATTGGCAGACCACATCAAATTTAATATCGCCAAATTGACTGAAGCGCGCGAGGCGGCAAGGTTGAATTCGCGGTCGCGGCAAATGGCGAACGAGAAATTGCATGAGCGGAGGGTGCATACGCATGATTGGAAACCAGGCGATAAGGCCTGGCTGCATTGTCCACATGCATCGTTGGCTACGTCCCCCAAGTTGTTGAGACCTTGGAGGGGACCGGTGGAAATTGTGCGGGTTGCACGACCCCAGAGTATACAGATTAAATGGGGGAAACGCCGTTGGTATGTGCACCCCTCCCGACTGAAGCCCTATGCGGCACCGTGTGACCCCGTTCTGTGCCGTGACGACCGGGCGTGTGATGTGACCGTCGACTCGGGGAGGGAGGTGTCGCAGGCTGATCCTCACGTGTCTCCACCTGACCCACCCCCAGGTGCCTCGGGCTTGACGGCTGCTGACCGTCGAGAGCCTGAACCCCGGGGCACGCACGAGTCCTCGGTGCCTGGCCGATGTCTTCCTGAACCGCCGGCACCACCGGACGTTCAACCGCGTCTGGTGCCGTACGACGGACCGGCAAGGCGGACTCGGGCTAGGTCTCAACAATTTTCATGAAGACGGTTTTTTGTGCTCTACACCGAGCTCGCCCGGTGTTCCCCTCTGCCGGGGTAATGTCCCGTTGTAGGGACGCTCGGAAGAAAAGGGGACACTGCACGAGTCGAAAGGAAAAAAAAAATTTTCCATTTATTTTTTTTGTATACACATTGCTATTGTCACTCGCCGGTTTGTATATATTGTTCTATTGTCGCGGTGGCATTGGTTGAGGGTTGCGGATGGTAGTGTTCGCGTCGTGTTGTGTTGTTAGCTTAGTTGTTGTTCTTGTTGTTGTGTTGTGTTACGGGGCACACAGGGGGGGTTTGTATATTTTTATAGCAGCCGGGGCGGCTGCGAGCTATGTGGTAGGGGGTGATGTAGTGGTGGTATTGACGTGCGCCGACTGTGACAGTGATGGATCACGGGGCGGCGCGGGGTGCGGGGTTGGGCACGCGTTGTGGGCGTGGTGTGGACGCGCGCGCCGGGAGTGACAGATGACGGGGCGGCGCGGAGTGAGTGGTGAGGCACGATGAGATGTGGGAAAAGAGGATCGTAGCCAGCGCCCGGCGATTGGTCGAATAAGTGGGTGCTCGCAGCGACGTCCGCAGGTGGGGTATAAAGGGGGACGCGCGAGAGCACTCGGGGAGAGTTACCCAGTTGAAGACCCGAAGACGGAGCTGAAGACTTAGTCGCCGAGTAGCTAAGTGGATGTTGGTCATCCGAGTAGCTCAGTGGCGTTAGTCGCCGAGTAGCTAAGTGGATGTTGGTCATCCGAGTAGCTCAGTGGCGTTAGTCGCCGAGTAGCTAAGTGGATGTTGGTCATCCGAGTAGCTCAGTGGGCGTTAGTCGCCAAGTAGCTAAGTGGGTGTTTGTCACCCGAGTACTAAGTGGATGTTGGTCATCCGAGTAGCCCAGTGGCGTTAGTCGCCGAGTAGCTAAGTGGATGTTGGTCATCCGAGTAGCTCAGTGGGCGTTAGTCGCCAAGTAGCTAAGTGGGTGGTTGTCACCCGAGTACTAAGTGGATGTTGGTCATCCGAGTAGCTCAGTGGGCGTTAGTCGCCAAGTAGCTAAGTGGGTGTTTGTCACCCGAGATACAAAGTAGGTGTTAGTCACCTGTAACCAAGTTTGATAAAATAAAGAGTGTGTTACCCGTGAAGTCGTCTCCCGCCGAGTTACTACATTACACATACATAGCAGGCGTGACCATAAAGATCTCCAAAATTCTAAACAAACATAAGATCCAAGTCCGATTCAGTACAGTGCATAAAATCCGTGATCTGATTCCATCTGTGAAGGATGTCGTTCCTGACTTACAGTATCCTGGAGTCTACAAATTGAGTTGCATTTGTGGTAATTGCTACATTGGAGAAACGAAACGTCATGTTTCTGATCGTGTCCGCGAGCACAAGTCAGATCTGAAACACGGCAGAACTGATTCTTCGGCCGTTGCCGATCATTGCTACAACTCTGTGGGCTCTCATGAAATTGTCTTTTCCGAGACCAAGGTTCTCTGCAAACCTACTGGCTACCATCAAAGGTTTGTACACGAAGCCATACAAATATACAAACACAGACATAATTTCAACCGTGATGATGGGTACAAACTTAGCAATCATTGGAAATATGTTATCAACCACGCGAAAAAGACTTAGTTACACTTTTTTGGACCATCTTATCTGACAGACACTATTTTACTTTACTTTACCGAGTGTTAACATCCCCATTGTTTAACAGTGCTCTCTCTTCGTTGTTCAGCCAGCATTGGTATAAACATGGGCATTTTCGTGCCTTTCAATCATGTGTATTGGGCCTCCCCTCCCCCTCTCTGTCCAATGCGTTGGCGTGTGCGGCAGCGGCCGCTTTCGCGCCGTGGAGCATATCGTCTAGCACATCCTTTTGGCTCCGCCCCCCTCCCCCTCCCGATGCGTTGTGCTTGGCGCCCCCCTCCCTCCCAATACGTTCCATTCATTGGCTGCCACATTCTGATGAGCCCCCTCTCCTCCCCCCTCCAACTTGCTTTTAAGGGATTGCATCTTGAATCATTGCCTCACTTGATGCAGCTAATCTGGCTGTGACGGTCCCACCTGATGACGGAGACTTGTGTTGCCTCCGAAACGTCGTGATTTTTATTTTTTATTTTGTTTTATTTTACTTTCATTAATTTTAATGTTTTACCTACGTGACTTTACCGAAAAAACCTAAGAATATGAATCAGTAGATACTACTGTAGAGTCAGTAGATACTACTATAGAGTCAGTAGATACTACTGTCGAGTCAGTATATGCTACAATAGAGTCAGTAGATACTACTGTCGAGTCAGTAGATACTACAATAGAGTACGTAGATACTACTGTAGAGTCAGCAGATACAACTGTAGAGTCAGTAGATACAACTATAGAGTCAGCAGATACTACTGTAGAGTCAGTAGATACAATTGTAGAGTCAGTAGATACAACTATAGAGTCAGCAGATACTACTGTAGAGTCAGTAGATACTACTATAGAGTCAGTAGATACAACTATAGAGTCAGTAGATACTACTGTAGAGTCAGTAGATACTCGTGTAGCGTCAGTAGATACTACTGTAGAGTCAGTAGATACTACTGTGGAGTCAGTAGATACTACTTTGAAGTCAGTAGTTACTACTATATTTAGTAGATACTAGATACTACTGGAGAGTCACTCGATACTACTGACTCTATTGTATGGAGTGTGTGTAGGTGTATATGCCTACAAAATAAATATGTATTAGCATTTTGGAGGGGGGGTCGATCATTTTTGGACACCTTATAGATCAACTATTTACCCCTCACTTTCTATACCTTTTTGATTCAGGCCTTCTGTAAGGCTCTTATAATTTTGTTGATGGACAAATGGACAAACGGAATGTGGGATTTTATAATAGCTTAGTATTTGTGTATGTATATGTTGTGTTTTTTAAGAGAAGGCACGTTTTGAAATATATATATATATATTTCCCTCGGGCAAAGCCGGGTACTTGCTGCTAGTCTTTCGATAAAACACTGAGTTTTCCATTTGATTGCAGACGCTATGGGGTCTTTCTAAAGGTGGTACAGACAGTTTATAATTCCACTGCATTAACGAGACATCATGGTACACAGCGTGCATCCATGACCATGACATCGGCAGTTATGAGGTTAGTTTTCATTCATGCTTGTCCATAAACTACGCAGGGCCATGCGTGTGGCCTTTCATCCGAACAACAAGGTGGGTGTGTCTACCTCGACCGCTGCTTTCAACTGCCATCAAGGTGCTCTCGCTCTACCCTTCTCGTCATCCTCAATTCTACATAGAAGTCTTTACGTTAAACCTGGTCTTCATAGGCGGTCACCGACACGCTTCGGGTAAGGTACAGATGCGGAGCGTGTCAGTGACCACCGTATGAACGATTTTACGCCCGCAGTTCACAGTGTAATGAGGATGTGTCAGCGTGTGAGTGTGTGCGCTAATCAGATGCTAAACTGGCAAAGCGCAGAGAGCCAGAAAATTATGCCTTTAAGTCAAGCTTGCAGGAAAATAAGGTTAATTTAGGTTAACTGATGTAATTAATGTAAAATAGCTTTTTTACCCTACTTTATTTTAATAGCGTTTTGCCAATTTTTGTGTCTTTAACACTTGGTTGGTTTAGTGGTTTCTCACATTAGCTTTCCTGTCAGACATCGTTGTTGAGCAAAAATGTGTAAAAATATGTATTTATTCATATCATTACTTAGTCTCAGCTCATCATCCTTCCTTAGCCAATAAAACGAGTACCAATTTGTAGTAAATCCACAGTGGGTGACTTTGAACAAACTGCTCCCTGCTATAGACATGTGGAATTGTCACCACTGGTTCAGGGCTACATAGAAGAAAAAATACATGTTCTCTGTTCATAGAGTAATCCCTCCTTATTCACGAACATGCTATCCGCGATTTGATTATCTGCGAATTTCATCAGGAACTCTACATGACTGCATCGACAAGAGAGAAAATGATGAGATAAAGTGATGAGAAAGAATGTGATGCCTCGTCTGGTATCTCTTGCTCGTCAATGGACGATCTGCATGACCTCCCCAGTCTATACGGATGTCTTTGTAGGAGCAGTAACGACATCACAACAATCATCATCACCATCATGATCGTCATTCTCATTGTCGTCAGCATCTCCTATTGATCATCCTGTAATGTGAGGGTATATCCGGGTGGTTGATTGATCACACCTCGTTACGATGATTGGCTCTACTGGTCCTGGCCCATAGCCAATGGGGAGAAGTCTAGGGGCGTGGCCCTGACGTAATGGGAAGGTTACATCTGCAAGTAGATGATTGGATCTGCTGGCTTTAGCCACAGCCAATGGGGGGACGAGTCAGGGGCGTGGTCCTGGGATCGTATGATGGAGTTTGGAAGATTCCATAGAGGTTAACCAGGACTGGTGGAAAAGTACCACGTGACCCGGGTATTAAAAGGGGTGGAGACGGACAACACGTGGTCAGATCTGGAACGAACGAAGGGTGAGGCCACGCTGGAGCGGGGGTCCAGGCCTGCCACGTGGCAGCACGAGTCTCTCTCTCCCTCTCACGCTGTCTGTTAGCAGTGTGAAGGAGTAAGACAGGAGTGGAATTTATATGAGGAGTGTTGTGAACGAAAGACAAATGAAGAACCTAATTCGAGAAGTCGCTTCCACGACCTTCATTACATTGGTGACAGAAGTGCTTCTTGAGACCGTTTGGACCATTATTAGAAAATGTCCAAGCACCTCAAGAAAAGAAACCCACCGGATCCTCCGTCGGATGAAGATGACGAGGCAGACGAGGACGAGCTGCTGGGAGCCACGGGTCCTCTGCCGCCATCTGCCGCTCTCCCCGACTCCACGCATCGACGACAGGCCGGCGAGGAGGTGTCTCCGGCTGCGGACGAAGGTTGGCGTCGGGTTGCGGAGCAGATAGAGTCCCTCCGTGCGATCCTGCTAAATCTTGCAACGGCGGTCGCGTCATCTGCGGCCCTCGGTCGGCCGCGTGGAACTCACCCAAGGGCCGACGACCAAGATCTTCAGCGGGAAACGCTCCTGCCGCGGAGGGGGAGGCCTCCATCTTGGGCAGGGCTGCTGCCACGCGGCCGACGGACTCCATCTTTGGCGGGGCTGCTGCCACGCGGCCGCCGGACGCCATCTTTACGGAGCCGCGTGCTGCGCGGGGAGTGGGATCTGACACGCCCGAGGCCTCGGATATTCACCGCGGCCATCGCCTTCCTCAAATAAAAAAATTTGTCGCCGGGGGCGACTGGAGCGCGTTCACGTGGCGGTTCCAGTCAGCCTTCCGGTCGATGCGATGAACGGAGGCAGAACCGCTGGAGGCTCTGCCCACACTATTGGACGACGTCTCCTTGGCAGTCTTCCGCTCCATCCCGGCGAGTAAGAAGAAGACACTGCGTGACGCTTTCGCTGAAATGGCGGAGTTCTACAAGCCACCGACGGCGGCTACCAGGAAATTCATGCAGCGGCATCGAGGAGCGGAAGAATCGCCCTTGGCGTACCGTGGGGCGCTGTTGGCGCTTGCCATAGCCGCCTACCCCGATTCATCAGCCGATCTCCTGGATCCTCTCATCCTTTCTAGGATGATTGAGTTGTCCCAGGAACTTAACATATCATTGCCGGTGTGTGGCCACGAACCGCTAATGTCCCGATGGGTGGCGCGCTGTTTGGATGCCAAGTTCAACCTCAAATGCTGGGACCAGATGGCGGCATGGACGGGAGATTCTGAGATAGACGGGCCACCGTTGGGATGGACTCCACGTCGTGTCTTCCACGTTTCCAATGACTCCAGCGATGACTAGGTGATTGCAGCCGCTCCTCGCTGGGTCCCGAAACGCCGGCCGCGCGAGCAGCATGACGGGGCCGGACATCCATGAGCAGGGACCGGGGTGACCGACCGCCGGGCGGTGGCCACATGTTTCAAGTGTGGCCAATGAGGCCATTTCGCCCGGGATTGTCGGTGCCGACTCCAACCTCGTCAGCTCCCGTCGGGCCGACTTCCATCTCCTCCACTGGACATGGATCCACGACGACACGGATCCACGGCACCCTCGGGGTCCTCGACGGTACGGGGTACTATCGATGGGATCGATGTCCATATTTTGGTGGACACCGGCGCGTCTGCAACCATCATTTCCGATGTTATTTTTCATCTCCTGTAATTCCTACGTCGCGGATCCGACCGGCTAACGATGCATGCATTGCTGCGAATAGGGGTAGCATGGGTATTTTGGGACGAGTGGATGTACGCATTGCTATAGGGAATATCACCGCATTGGGACCAGTTTTGATCCCGGCCCATGCTTATTGGGCACGGATTTCATTCATCGGATGCCCGTTAAAATACTTGTCGATCAAGGTTGCTTGGAAATGCCAGGGGGCTGTAGAATGTCTTTCTTGCCATCCCTGTTGGGCTGGTTGCCCCCAGGAAGCACTGTTAACACGGTTGTTGCTGTCACGGTAGAAATACCATCGGGCACACAAATGCTTATCCCGCTGCATTACCGGAAGCGGTTGGAAGCCACGGACGATGCGACGGGTGTGTTGTTGTCCCCGTCAAACTCTGTGGCTAAATCTTTTCCCTTGTGGCGGCTCAAACTATCGTCCGGCCTGGACAGGCCCCGTTCATACAGGTGTTAAATGGGGGCCCAGACCGGGTGGTCGTTCTGGCTGGCTCGGTATTGGCTCATGCCACTACCGATTTCACCAGCTTTGAGGGTGACCAACCCACAAAAATGGCCACTGGCGTGCCACAATCCGATTGTTCGGAAGATCGATGGATCGCCGAATTGTGCCGTGAAAATACGTCCCTGTCAGCCACGCAGCGGAGCACCTTGCATTCACTATTGTCGAAATACGCTGACGTTTTGAGTAAAAACGATTTGGATTTGGGCCATACCTCGCTCTTGTCGCACCATATCGACACCGGTGCGGCGGGACCGATTTGTATGCACCCGCATCGCATGAGCCCTGCAGAAAGGGAACACGTGCGTGGCGCGGTGGACGACATGTTGGCGGCCGATATAATTTAGCCGTCCAACAATCCTTGGAGTGCGCCGGTGGTGTTGGTTAAAAAGGATGGCGGAATGAGATTTTGTGTAGACTTCCGCCGATTGAATAAGATATCCGTGGCTGACGCATACACCCTTGCCACAGATGGACGACTCATTGGACGCTTTGTCGGGGGCAAATTTTTTCTCAACCCTCGACCTGTCGTCTGGGTTTTGGCAGCTTCCCCTCGATGACGCGTCCAGACTGAAGACGGCGTTCCGCACGCCGCAGGGCCTCTGAGTCTAACCGCCTACCCATGGGCTTGAATGCAGCACCGGCGACGTTCCAACGTCTGATGGAACTGGTGCTAACGGGGCTGCAGTGGGAAACGTGCCTCATATATTTGGACGATATCATTGTATTCAGTCGCACCTTCAAAGAACACCTCCAACGGCTGGAGACTGTCTTTCAGAGGATGCGGTTGGCTGACCTCAAATTTTAACCAAAGAAGTGCCACCTTTTGCAACGATCTGTCCGTTACCTTGGACACATCGTCAGCTCTGACGGTGTGTCCACGGACCCTCAGAAAATGTCTTGTGTCCGGGAGTGGCCCACGCCCACTTCTGTGGGCGACGTACGGCGGTTTATAGGGTTCGCATCCTACTATCGCCGATTTGTTAAGAATTTCGCGACGCTGGCTAAGCCGCTGCATGTTCTGACAGGGAAGAATCAGAGATTTAAATGGGGCCCAGAAGAGGAGCGCGCTTTTCAGTCTCTCCGTGATCGCCTGGCCACCGCTCCGACACTCAACTACCCAGACTTTTCCCAGTCGTTCATCCTTGACACGGATGCTAGCGACATCGGCATAGGGGCCGTTTTGTCGCAACGGAAAGACGGGGTCGAGCGAGTGGTGGCATACGGCAGCAGGGTTCTATCTCCTGCCGAGACACGCTATTGTGTGACGCGACGGGAATTGCTGGCAATCGTCCATTTTGTTCGCCAGTACTGGCCGTACCTGTATGGAAGGAAATTCCTCGTGCGCACTGACCATGCTGCCTTGCAGTATTCATTGAAATTGGAACAACCATCCAGTCAATTGGCTCGGTGGTTGGAATTGCTGCAGGAGTTTTCCTTCGAGATCACGTACCGCAAGGGTACTCGCCATGGCAATGCGGACGCTCTCTCTAGGATGCCCTCGACCCCTCCCTGCGCCTGTCTGACGGGTACGCACCGCTGTGCGGCGCTGCCTACCCCGCCCTGTCCAGTCATGGGGGCGATGTCAAAGGATGAAGGCCAGGATATACCCGTTGGGACCGACGGTACGCTGCATTTGCCGCACTCGGTGTGGCTACGCGAGCAGAAGGCTTATACCTATTTGGCTCCACTGCGGGAATTGGTCGGGAAACCGAGATCTCATTTGGCAGGATGGAAGTGGCAGTTGTTTCAGGGCCAGGCGGGATTACTAATGTGTACGGATGGGTTATCAGACCGTTCACACCTGGTTGTGCCGACGTCCCTTCGCCATGATCTGATCCGCGCGCTGCACGCCGACAAGCTGATGCACCTTGGCGTGCAGAAAACATTGGCCGCGATACAGCTAGATTTCCTTTGGCCAGGCATGACAGCGGATGTCACCAGCTTCATCCGGTCATGCCATGATTGTTACAATCGTAATATACAATATTACGATGATCAATAGGAGCTTATACTAACTTAACATTCTGGGGAAAAAAAGCAAGGGCGCAGTCCACGAAGTTATGTTTGTAATATTCTGTATTTTTCAAATACCTGACAAGTGCAGGTCTTATTTGTGTTTAAATATTGTTTAAGTTTAGTTTAAATTACTCATCATCAGCCATGATCAATCCACTGCTGGATGAAGGCTTCCCCCAAGCCATTACCAACTCTTACAATCCCACGATGCCGCAATCCTCCGCTCTGACGCGTTCCATCCCTTGGCTATGTTTGTTTTACTCCTCTGAATCTGATACGGTAGAGGATTGTTTTGCACACAAAATACACCTCGTGGAGAAGTGACATGGGCGGTTTGTTGTCACGTTTCGTGGGAGCCCGATTGTTTCGTCCAGTCACATGCCCTCAGCGTTTTCGTCCAACGCGACAGTGTGCGCACATGCATGTCGCCGAGCTGCTTCGACAAAAAATGCAATCAGGAAATAAACATTGCGTCGCAATGTTTGTGGTCGGACGTTTTCACTGCCGTAGGTCAAACTCAGCTCTCGCGTGCTGAATATTCAGCATTCATGCCACCTCTACAATGCAGTTCCTGTGCTCCACCATCAAGACATCGTCAATGAAGACAAGAATCTCGTCGGTGGGATATTTGCGATTGTGGCTTTGTTGCCTGAGTGCCACTTTTATTTTTTTCCTTCTTTTTTATTTATTATCTTTCACCGCACATTCTCTCTTGTTGTACAACGTCGTAGCAATTAATTGGAAATTGGTCAATTTAAGTCAGTTGCTGTGTGTTAGTGAAGGGGTAGGGGGGCATAGGGGGTTGGGCTTCCAGAACCAATTCAGATTTAACTTGCCACTGATGTTCGCCACTGATGTTCGCCACAGCCAGGAGTTGAATTCAGATTGGTGGGTTCATGGCGCAGTGCGCAGACCGCTGCCACATCACCACTCCTCGCACTTACGCATACCTCCTATGTTCTGGCGTCGTTGTGAACAACTAGTTGAGAGCCCCTTGAGATGAAAGGTATCTCTTTAAAGGACATCTGGGATTCATTTTATATCCCCCCCTAACTATCATCGTGTAATGTGCCTGGAACGACACGGTAATTGTTTGCTGCTTTTGAAAAGTGTTTAATTCTTGATTTAGTTTTAATTGCTCATCGACTGTATGATCCATCTCCCTCACTCAGAATGAGCCACCATCGCACGCCACACACCTGCTTCATGCCAATCAAGCACCACATTGTTCCTTGCATCAGTGGCTTCCTGGTATTCACTGGATAAAGAGTTCCGATAGCGGATGGATTTTGAGTGATAAAAAAACGAAACGGGGGTTGAGGGGGGAACAGTTGAAGAAAATGCACCGCTCTTTTAGGAAGGAAAGAGAAAAACTAAACACAGGCAAATGTGGGCAGGCGTCCTATTTGTTTACACAACAGCGACTGGTGTGCGATTGACCTCACTCAGGAACGAGCCTCCCCCCGCCGGCCCTCAATAGTGTCTGTAAAAGCTGACCTTCTTAAAGTATCCCTTTCGCTCCAGCTGCCTGTGCTCCACCTGGCCATGCCACCGCAAGCCCCGAAACATTCTTCCGGAGAGGAGCAGCTTATCGTGTTTCCTTCCTTCGCTGTCTCCACTTAAAACACCTGGTTCCTGCCGCCTTTCCCCACCTCAACGCCCGAGCACTCTTTATTTTTATTATTTCTGCCGCTCATGTCACCTTTCAATGGAGCACGCAGGAGCACAACCATTCGTAAAGGGAGTGTAAGAGCGTTTTGGCTTTAAATCAGGGGAAGGATCGGCTCACAGTGCAGAGCGCTGAGCTGTCACCACTGAGATCCTGGGATCAAATCCAGGCAGCCGCCTGATATTAAAGTGTAGCTATATCGTTTGATGCTTATGATTTTATAGAATGCGATAACCAAAAACGTGTACCGTATAAAAAATAAGTTGAGGATATTTGGTACATTTTTGATTGTTCTTGACCAAAATTTTGGCAAAACCTGATGGAATAAGTCCACGACTCTGACTGCCGATGAGGGTCAGAAAGTGGTAACAGGTCCAACAGTAGGCTACTTAGACAAATGCTGTCTGGAAATATTTGTCTCGAAAGCCAATTAACTGATGGACTAAGGTTTGTATTATGTTTGTGGAGAGACAGACGCACGGGTAGTCACGTGTGATTGTGTACGTACTTGTCCATCGAGATGGCAATTGAAGACTGAGAATATGATCAGAAAAGTTTTGGTCGGGAATGCAAATCATTCAAAATAATCTTTTAGCAAATTTCACTTTGAGTCAGCCTCTCAATAAATGTCGTGAATATTGCGGGCGAAAGATAACATTATTCATGCCTTCAGCTGTCACTTGGCAGAAGCAGGGAATGCTTTTGCAAATAGTATCCTCTCTTTATAGGTCCCTCCTTTGCATAAAATAAACCCGTTTTAAAGCGTTTACAAGCTCCTCTCCATTTTAAAACTCTCAGCCTCAAGCAATGGACTTTAATCGCGAGGAGTCAAAATAATGCAGCTTATCTGAATAAAAAATAATTTGCAAATGTCTAGGGGTAACGTTGCATTTTTAAATAACAGAAGAATATTCTTTGGGTCTTTCTGTAAAGTCCCGTAAATAGGTTTAAAGAAAATAATAAAATAACAAAAAACTACGACGTTTCGATCGCAATACAAGCGGTCGTCACCTTTTCCTGATGACGACAGCTTGTGTTGCGATCGAAACGTCGTAGTTTTTTTTGTTATTTTCTTATTTTCTTTGACCTATCTACGTGACTTTACCGAAAGACCCAAAGAATATGAATTCCTGCAGTCACGAAAGCTTTAAGTCAAGATATAACAGAAGAACTCAAGCACGTTCATCAATAATACAGTTTTCTTTGGGTTAGATCGCGTAAATATAAATGTGTCGTTAAACCCGCCACCACCCGACACAGCCAATTAGTAAGGTTTGCCACGTAAACAGAACATGCCAATTCGTTACTAGTACAGCACACCGGTGTGTTGGAGAGCAAATCAACAACATTTATATTTTGAGTATGACGTTTCACCAGTAATTACAACTAGCTTCATACATTTTTAAATTCATGCCTATGCAGGTCACCATACATCAATGAGGATTATCTGTAAGCAGACAATAACAGGTACTGCTATTTTATTGCAAGCAAACAACAGCAAGTACACGAACAATGTGCATGCATAATGTTTGTTGATTACTATATGAATAACCCAACAGGCAATTAATAGCCATTGTAATTCATATGCATTAATTAATGCCCCACACTCTTCGTACATAATGGGCTCACAAAGGACGTCATCTTATCTATCCCTCTATTTAAGGAACGAAACAGGAGGATTTTTCCACAAATCTGGCTGTCGCTTGATGAAAAAAACCCCCTATATTATGAGGATATTATGGATGAACAAGTGATGTGTGATTAGATTTTAAGCCTAGGTCACAAAGGTGGGCCCCCTGCATAGTACATCCAGTGCAAATCGAAGAGCAGAATGATGAAGGGAGTTTATTCTGAGAATAGGTTTTCCCCTTTTTTCTGACAACAAAACAGGTGTTAAGATGTTAAAACACCAAACTGGAACCTTTTACAAGGAATCATGTCTGCATTAACCACAATACTTGTGGTCAGAATGCAAACAAAAAAGTACTCTGATAAGATAATCCTCATTGATGTATGGTGACCTGCATAGGCATGGTCTAACACCATTTTGAGACGAGGCTCAAAAGAAAGATGTCTCGGGTGTGGATCAATCAGTTTCAAAGACAATGCATATAATATCAGAGTACTTTTTTAGTAGCATTCTGACCACAAGTATTGTGGGCACGAGAGCGACCACTGTGGATCAGCTGGAGAGGGGCACCGCTCCTCCGGAGTCGCGAGCTGAGGATGGGTGGCACGAGGTGGTTGGCCGCCTCAACCTGCTCCTCCTGACCATCGGCCAGCTGGTTGTGCAGCTCTCCATATCGGCTGCCTGCCGTTCAGGGGACGGCAAGTGGGCCACGGGGCTCGTCGGAGCTGCCGCCTGCAGTGGTGATTCCAGCGGCGGAGAGCACGCGGTTGCCGGCCGCCATTTTGCTTATGGAAAGCACAGCGGGGCTGGCAGATGCCATTTGGCGTGGGCCACAGGGCTCACTGGTGCTGCCACTGGTAGCAGCGGTTCCCGCGGCGGAGACCACACAGTTGCCGACCGCCCTTTCGGCCATAAAGGGCACGGCATTGTTGGTGGGCGCCGATGAAAATAGGCCGCGGGGCGCGTCAGAGCTGCCGTATGCAGGGGCAATTCCCGCGGTGGAGACCACGAGGTTGCCGGGCGCCATTTTGCCCGTGGAGGGCATGGCGTGGCCGGTGGGTGCCATTTGGGGTGGGCCTTGGGGGGCATTGGAGCTGCCGCCTGCAGCGGCGATTCCCGCGGCGAAGACCACGAGGTTACCGGGCACCATTTTGCCCGCAGAGGGTATGGCATGGCCGGCAGGCACCATTTGGAGTGGGACATAGGACGACGTTAATGCGGTAAGGCAAGAGGCCGTGTGCCGACCACGACGGCTGCCTCGCATTCGGGAGCTCGTGATGGCGGAAGGCAATTGGACGGCGCTCCATCATCACTTCACAGGAGCTTGGTTGTCCATCGGATGGACGGAACAGGAGGCCCTGCAAGCTCTACCGATGGCCCTCAAAGACAATGCGTTGACGGCATTCCAGGCCATCCTGGCAGGTGATTGGTAAAATTTCCAGTGGGCATGTGCCCAAATGGTGGCGGTTTTCGACCTGCCCTACGGTGCCCCTCAGGAAATGTTAACGATGGAAGCGGGGGAAGGCCGAGACGCCTCTCGCTTTTTATAGGGCTCTGCTGGCGTTGGGGCAAGAAGCGTATCCCCACATAGACCAGACAGCACTCGACTCCCTAGCAGTGGAAAGGCTGCTGTTGTTGGCACGGGAGTTGAGGGTCGTCCCGACCATCATCAAAGTGGATGACGAATTGATGTCCTTGAAGGTGGCCCGGTGGATTCAGGCCCACGGAAGCATGCAGAAATTGCCCAAGGTGGCGGCTTGAACAGGATATGCTGAAGCGCAGGGACTTACTTGCCGGAAAGTGGAGTTGGTGGCTGCGGTATGCGGCTATGGGCCGCGTGGGCATCGTGGATGTGCTGTCCCTGATGGGGTTTTTTTTGCCTGTGCAGCATGCTGAGAGTCACGACTGTTGTGTTGTCGGTGCGCAAGTGGCGTCATGGTTGTGCTGTGTGGTTGCACGCGCGCCGACGTGCTCGGAGGGAGCAGGTGTTGGGTTGTGGATGCGCGGGGAGTATCGTGGCTCGGGTTTTGGATAACTGTTGATTTTTTGGTGTTTGTGGTTTAAAGTTTTTGATTTTCCTAGGGTTGTGGGAGTTGCTCTCCCTTTCCACCAAGTTGCATTGCTGTGTATCAGCCGGGACGGCTGTTTTTTTTTTAAAAAGGAGGGGGGGGGAGTGTTTCGATTGAAGGGGCCCCTAGGGGGCATGGTTCTGGTGACTGTCAGAGAGAGGGCAGTTGAGGACGTGACCGTCTAGGTCAGGGGTCTGCAACCTTTAAGACATAAAGAGCCACTTGGACCCGTTTCCGAAGGAAAAAATAAACTGGGAGCCGCAAAACCATTGCAACTATTAAAACAAATATAACACTGCATATATTGTTTCTTACCTTATTGCTATATACAGGATAGTGCAGTCAGCTGTCAATCTGAATAAAAAAATGACTTTTTCACTTAACAATGTAAAATATATTTTTGCAAATTAATAGCTAAATTACCTGGTTAATGGGATTTTTGCTCCTGAACCTCAGTGCACAGTGTCTGCACATCAGGGCTGTAAGACGTCACCTTCATTTTCACACAGGCTTGCAAGCTGTCATCTGTGAGGCGTGATCGATGTTTGTTTTTAATATAGTTCATGTTGGAGAAGACCTGCTCACATACATATGTGGAGCCGAAGATCGACAGGACTCCAAATGCATACTTTTTCATGTTTATATAAGTGTTGGGGATGGCATTCCATGTTTCGAATACAAGTTTGTCCTGTTTGGGAAGGTTTTCAATATCACTCCATTTATGATTCTGAGCCAGAATGGCCTTCTGACGGGCAACATCCTCAAGAGTAGCGGTCAAGCATTTGAACTTGGACACCCATATATCTTTGTCGGCTATATCGGCCAGTTCCATCTCAAGATCAGGTTGACTTACACCTGCAAATGCAGTCATATTCAATAGGGATGGATCGATCGCCAGGGGAGTGACAGGGAAGGATAATGTCGTTTTTTCCTCTCTGAACTCACAGAATCGTTTCCCAAACGAACTTTGCATTGTGGTGATTGCAGACTTGAAATATTCCAAATTTATCGTATCATGACTTTGTTTGAACTCTCTCAAAGAGGGAAAGTGAGACAGTGTACCTCTCTGTAAATCTTTGACAAACACTGTCAACTTGCGCTCGAATGCCAAAACCTCCTCCAGCATGTGCAGGGCTGTGCCTCCTTTCCCCTGAAGGGTTGTATTTAGCGTGTTTAGATGTGCTGTCATGTCTACCATAAAATGTAAATTTTCCAGCCACTCTGGCTGTTCCAGCTCAGCAAAGGTGAGCTCTTTGCTGCCCAGGAAGGTTTTTACTTCTTCCAAACATGTGACAAAGCAACGGCAACGTTATTGCCTGTCACCGGGCGGGCAGTGTGGAGCGGAGCGGCGACCTGTCAGCAGCGGCAACGCCAGAGCAGGTGTCACAGTGCGCCTCCTCCCCTCGCTAGCATCCGCCCCGGAGCCGCGGTCAAGGTTCAAAAGAGCCGCATGCGGCTCCGGAGCCGCAGGTTGCCGACCCCTGGTCTAGGTGAACCTGAGAGGGCACGTGACCAGAACAAAGGTAGCGAGGGGGGCCAAAAGGTGGCGAGAGGGACACGTGATGTATGGCCCAGAACCTTCTGGTAGGATCTAAAAGGGGGCGTAGCCAAGGGCAGAGCCAGGCCATGCTCAGGGGCATAAAAGGGAGGTCCCAAGAGCCGGTCCGGGCTGTCTGTTGGAATGGAACCCGTCAGTGCTACGTCTCTTCGATCCTTGGTCCTCGGTCTTTGGTCTTCGGTCTTTATGCTCGGCATCGTGGGTCAGGTAGCGTGTTACTGACCAACCCGGTTATGTAGTTATCCTGTTGTGGTCTAGTCACCCGTTGTGGTCTAGTTAACCTGTTGTACGTGATGTAATTATCCTGCTCAGGTGTGAGAATAAACGTGTTGCTTCCAAGTTCAAGTGTGTGCCTCCGTGGAACCCAATACATATGTATCGACTGATGCACAGCTGTGGCTTTATACTAAATTGCTTTGATGCTATCTTTTTGTATTGCTATCTTTGTCTTTTATCCTCTATTTGATTTTGCCCAAGTCTCCTTTGAAGAAAATACTTTTCATCTAAATGGGCTCTCACCTATTTTTACATAAAGAGCACACAGTATATGTTAGGAGTGGTGGTGCAGTGGCTTGTGCACTACACTATGAACCCGATACCTGATTGAGATTCCCAGCTATGGCTAACATCAGTGGCAGATGATATCTGAACTGGTCCTAAAATGAACACTTACAGACCAGCATGGTAAAGTATGGTCAATTGCCATGACCGACACTTTGTAGGAAGTCCTATATACAGCAGTGGATTGACAAAGAGCAAAACATTATTATCATGTCTTTTACTTTATTTCATTCAGTTCAATATTCCAAACCACTCAAACCTATTGATTTAATTGTTTTTACCCTCCAAAGCCTTCAATAAGAACAAATAATAGCCAGTAGTTGAGACTAAGAGCAGTTGCAGCTAAGGAGGGAACATCTCCAAGAGGACATTCACCATGGAGATACAGGGATTAAATGAGCCCTTGTTCATGAGCGAGATGAATTATTATATCGTGCGACCTTGAGAGATGACCACGGCAATATGAGATCTTCATCCAGCAATGTATAGAGCACGGGTCATGATGATGATTGTGCCACATTTGTACAGAAAAAACTCACGATGTGCATAAGATGGTAGCCCAAAAAATGATTTAATAATAATGCTTAGAAAAAGTCATGCCGACCGCGAGAAGAATATTATTTTGAAGTCACCTCCCTGTGCAGTAATCATGCAGCGGGTACATGAACGTACATTCACACGGTAGACTGCACTGGAAATGTAGAAAAACAGAGTTGATTTGATTCCCTGAACTTTTTTTGATGGTGGAAAATTAATCCTGAAACTAATGTCCAGGACAAACGTACTCTTGAACATCGCATGCCACAAGTCGATGACACAGGGCGGTGCGAGAAAGCGCACAAAAGGGAAAAATCAAAGCAAGAGAGCATCTCTCTCACTCTATCTCACTCTTTCTCTCCAAGCAATTTATCCGGTGTTTCCATAAATGTCTGTGGTGTATTAATCGCAGGTGCTGCTGACACTTCAATATCAACCACATCGCAAAGTAAACATATTAATAACACTGCATAACCCAATAGTAATACATTTTTGCCAATTTACCCATAGTTATGTTTCCCTTATATGGTTGCAATTGTTGTTCTCGAATCAAAGGATAACAGTAATAATCGAAAACGAGTTGACACAAAAAAAATATTGTAATGATGATGCTATCGAAACGCAATCAAAGCTGTGGTAACATCGACGTAAATTCCGTCCAAAGATTGATGAGGGTCAAGGCTTCATCTTGCAGCAAAGGAAAGAGAAAAGCTGAACAAATCAATATCGGCCCTTTCATATTGATTAACAAAACGCTCACAGAGGCATTGTAGCGAGAGCTCACCAGAAAGCACGGAACAGTCTGATTCTCAACGCACCACCAGGCCTCCAATAGCTCTCAAAGGCAGAGGCTTCTCTCATCCAGGCCACGCTTTGATTCTGTACCACATGCTCCGGCGGATAAAACTCACACGACATTGAATGCACGAGTCGAGTGGACCAGGGTGAGACTGAAACAACTGGCAAGTGGAACAGAATTTACTCGTTGGTTCTTTCAGTAAAGTAACATGTTGTGTGTCTCTCTCTGTGTGTCTCTGTGTTGTCTCTCTCTGCTTGTGTGTCTGTCTGTGTGTCCCCGTGTCTTTGTTTTGTCTCTCTCAAATTTTGCAATCTTTGGAAGAACGTAATCAACCAGGTAAGGTGTTGACTGTTGTGTTAGCCGACTCTCTGTGTTGGATTGCATTGTATTTCTAAGTTCACTAGGTTTGTTTTCTATCTGATGACGATTGCTTGTGTTGCAATCGAAACGTCATATTATTTAATTTTCTTTCTACGTGACTTTACCGAAATAATTCCTGCAGTCACGAAAGCTTCAAACCAGGTACAGAATTTGCCCACTAAGCCAGCTAGAGAGTCGGGAGATCCTAGGTGGGGTGCGGGGTGCTTGGGATGGTTGAGATGGTGGAAATAATTATTGAACATGTAAGAAAACTACAATTTACATTTATTGTAATTTCATTGAATACACTAATCCTCAGAAATAAAAATGAAACCATTCACCTAATATTTATATAATTAGTAATGATTACAGTATTAATATCAGTATCCTCTATTTACCCAGAAAAGGCCTCACCGCGAGTGTGAAGACTCGTTTTCAGGAGTCCTGCAGTGGTGTGTTTGGCACCTGTACTGGGCTATAAAAAAGACTGCATGTTAATAAATGTTCTCAAAAAGTTTTGGGCCATTCCCATATATCTTTGCACATGACTAAAACTCAAAAATAATGTTTGCATTGTGCTTCGGTATACATTTTGCAAACCAAGTTTATATTTTGTGTTTCCAATGGTATTTACCGGTGTTATATTAAACATTTTGCAAAGAGAGGCTTTTACATTTCGCTTTAGCGGTAGCATTCACTGGCGTTGCAGCTATGTAATTGAAAAATCAAGCCTTTAAGTGGCCCCACCACCATCATCATCATTATTTAAAAGTGCAGAATGGCTGAAAATATTTCTTACGCATCGACATGGCTGTATTTTCTGGGAGAATCCTACTTTTTTCAATCTTTGACCTGGACACCCGTACACAGGAGCTGCAACCTTCCGTATTTCACGATTTTAGATCACCGCCAACCCTCGCATCCTCACACCCCTGCGCCACCTCTGGCAGCTGACGGCCCTTGTGAATGGATACAATCGTAATGGCTAGAGATAACTTAAAATGGGGGTTTCATTTGGTGGTGACTTGGCCCAAGCCGCTGATTGCAAAGGTCCGCGGTTTGCACCTGGTGGCCACACTGGTTCTTACCGAAGGTGTATCAATCATGAAAATACTACATGTGCTTCAGAATACACGTCAAAATCCCCTGACGTTATTCAAACTTAGTAGGCCGTTATGTGCCGGGCGTTAGGGTATGAAACTTTCTAAATTATACAAATTACCCGCAAACTACTCAATTGGGATTACACATAGCTATAATCGCCCCACTACTGCCTGATTTCAGGTCAGGTGCAGTCATCGTGTACCCCCTGGGACAGCTGGGACTGGAGTGCTCCATCAAAAACAAATCATGATCATCATTATAGTAGACAAAGCATGCAATCTCACATGTTTTGTGTCATATTCCACAATTTCGTGGTTCATGACCCATTTATTAGTGACCTCATGCCAACTTGTCTGAAATATGATTTACTTATAGAGTGTGAATTAAAAATACAAGCACATATACAAACAGGCAAAAAAGAAATACACACATCACAGCACTTAACTAATGCAGATAATGAAAACCTCATACCTCACAAAGTCGACTATTCATTATGCTATGCACACAGCAACTGTTTAAAATAATTTTATTTATAGCGTTCAAAAGTGCCGTTCGTCCATACCATATAAATAGCAATTACCAGCGTAATTCAATTCTTTAAATAACCCCCCATCTCCCTATTTCTTATTTACAGAGCAATTACTTTGATAAACGCACACAAGATCCACGTACCCTCCCGCATTTAACAAACATAATTTACTCAACAATTCCCTTTAAATGACCAATATCGCCATGTCTACATTGGCTGGCCCTGCACCGCACACCATTTCACAAGGCACAATTCAACTGACTGCGTGGAGCTGGGAGCATGTACATACGTTATATACACGCCTCGCTATGTGATATACTCTTGTGTTGTGTGTGGGCTGTCAAGCACAAAAGACAAAGGGACTACAAGGGCCCATTGTCCCAGCAGTATTGATCTCAGAGCACGAGGAAGTATTTGTTAAACAGCGGGTTGCATTTTCAAAGGTTGAACCAGGTCTGGGATTTGTTCCACGTTGGCGTGGGCAGTTTACAGATGTAGAAGCCCCCGAGGAGGAAAATGTTGCCGTCCTTGCAAACTCGAGTACATGAGCGTGCTTGTGTTTGCCAACGAGCATGTGCATACGTTGGGCATCTGTTGTTTCACGCACATGCGTGTTTGCGCAAACATAAACATGGCTTGTGTAGATCGTAGGCTCTGGCGTGGAATACAGATCACCTATGGTCAAAGAGCAATGCATTCTAGCGCATTTTAAATGCCTCTGCAACTCCCTTGGCAGACCAGATTGTCGTCATCAGCACACTCGGAACGTTTGTCAGGTTGTCAGCCTGAGCGGCACTGTGTCAGCTGGCGCGTCAGTACGTCAATCACTGGCGTAAGTGTTGGTCCGCATTTGCAGATTAATGTGCCCCCCTGGGGTAATCACTGTAACCAGCTCGAGCTGTGGCGTCACGGCGAGGTCGCCACCCCCTGCCACGTGCCAACTTGGCACGGTGTCCTTGCATCCCAGTGTGGGTGAATGTGGGTCAGTGCACACATTTTATTTTCTGTTGCAAGCTAATATAGGCATCCTACCGGGCAGTCCTTGTCTTAGTGCAACATGACAAATGCCTACACCAGCCCAAGCGGCTCAGCTTGAACCGGAACGATCTGCGGATATCAGGAGAGCACGACAGCGAGGGCATGTGGCTAATGTAGTTTTAAGTCTCTCGGGATGCACTGACTATCCCCGTGTCATCCACACACGCAGAAACAAATGTCTGCCGGCAGGTTCGTGGTCAGCACGCTCACCATCCTGCGCCCAATTACTCGATTCGAAGGGCGTTCGATTTTCAAAAATTCCCTGGAAATTTATGATGTCAAAATAAACTTCCTTCGCAAAATGGTGAAGCTTTGCTGCTTATTTCATCGACAAAGTATCAATGGTAACATTTGCCAGAGTAAAAAACACTGCCATTATGTAAAAACCAAAAAGCTGCCCCTTGTAACAATTCTTAGAATGGTCCCCGATGCAAGTTCGTGAACTATTTTCAATAATTTCCTTACGAAGTTAAAACTCCAAAGGACTGAACTTCCACAACGTTTGCAAGAAACACCACATCTGTTCGGGCGACAGCTTGCACCCTCCAATTGGTTGCTCCTAACACTCATAATCTTGATTTGAAGCTTTCGGGACTGCAGAAATCCATACTCTTTGGTTCTTCTGGTAAAGTCACGTTTCGATCGCAACACCACTTGTGTTGCGATCGAAACGTCATGATATGTTATTTTTTGTTTTATTTTATTTTTCTACCTATGTGACTTTACCGAAAGAACACTCATAATCTACTGTATGTCGCAGATGTAGTTTTTCACAGCTTTAACTCACATCCGGCGCCAGCCAAATTGCACATGCATGGGCGCCCACCGTCACGGCGCACTGGTGTCGTCATTGAGGTGCTGCATCTCCCCCACACACCTCCTTTGCACGCGTTAACCGGCCCCTCACCCCCCCTCGTCGCTCACCTGTGCACGAGGCGCTTGCGGCTGACGCAGCTGGCAGAGCTGTAGTCGCGGGCAACGCACACCTTGCGCCGGCTGCATTTGACGTTGCGGCAGGGGTCCTTGGAAGGGTCGAGTCCTGTGCGCGTCAGGAACAGACGACGGGCGGAAGGGATTTTCGTTTCAAGCAATCGCCTAGTTTTACCAGTGCACCGTCGGCCTTGCGATGCAGCTCTTCGTTAATGCAGCCGGCAGGAGAGGTGGGATGAGACGGAGAAAGTGATTTATGATATCTGCGATTTACAGGTTCGTGTGAGCTCCAGGGCACTGTGTTGTGTACTATGCGAGTAACGCCAGACTCAAACCCAGCCTGCTGGCATGCACATCTCCCTCACTCAATGAGAACGTTGGTGTTTAAACCCCAACGTGTGCAGACTCGAGATGCCTAAGGAGTCCCTGTGGCAGTGATTAGTGACACAACTTCTATGTGAACCAACACAAGGCACTCGCTCAACATTGTCACAACCGATATCGAAAATAAACAATTAAACCAGCAATATTAGCTCAAATGTTACTTTTGTAATTCTTGCCCACTCGCTATTATTCCAAGTGCAAATGTGAATGGCCACTCTATCCATAGTGGTCCCATCACAGATATGCTCATTTCCAATCTTCTCTTTTATACATTTACACATTTGTGCTTTTATTGACTTAAAAGGTTGCTTGAAGGACCCGGTCTTCTATTATACTAATGGCTGTGGCAATGACATCCTGGTCTCCATTACCCTCGCGAAGGGAGCGATCACAATTACAGACGAGCTCCCCGGAGTCGCATTGCGGGTAGATTCATTATAGACGTTTACGCCACGCAAGACCTCGGGTGACTTTTTCTTTGTGCGGTTTTCGCTCCCGTGGCAACAGAGAGAACAGCAAACAACGCAGGAGGCGCGATGGTCCTGAGGAGGACTTGATATGCTCTAGATCTCCTCCCTGCACCACCACTACCACCACCATAATAAATGCATTTTTAAAAGGTAAAGGTGCAGTCCTGCAATTGATTCCTCATGTCACTGCTGGTGGAAAGGGTCTGCACATGTATGTATGTTTAATTTTTTTCGCACCATGCATAGCCAACTGTGCTAAACAGAGTTGTAGGGAAAGGACAAGAAACTGAACATAAAAAGCAGTTCTAAAGAAATTCGTTTTCAATTTAGATTTAAAGGTGCATAGCCCCAGTGACTTCCTAATATTGGAAGTAAGAGTGTTCCAGACGACCGTAGATGCACATTTGAAAGCACACGATGCAGTGACCGTCTTTGTTCGATGGTTAGCCATTCGTAGCTGCGAGGATGACTGGAGTTTGTGTGATGGTTTATGCTCCTTCACAAGATCAGCAAGGTATTGTGGTTCATTAATGGCAAGCACTTTGTGTGTAATGAGCGTGACCTTTAATATATTCGTTCAATAACCAAAAGTCAATGCAGCTTGGTGAGCACCGGACGGACATGGTCGGATTTTCCAGTACTCCTCATGACACATGTCAAAAAAATGTGTCCACACTTCAGCTTGCTAATGTTTTTGTCAGACATACATACATACAAAGTGTCAAATAAAAGTAAAAATATGATCCTTCTTAAATAACAATATCTGGTGCTCATCTTCATTGGTGGTCTGACCCAGTGGTGAAAATGCCATATTCCAAATAAAATAAATAAAATAATAATGCCCTTTATTTACTGAGAAAAAGCCTCAATTTGTTAATTTGCAAAAGCTCAATGAGTCTCAAGACTGTTTTCTAGAAGGGAAAATTGCCCAATTCCATTAACAAGAGTTTGGTTTCAAGTGGGAGGAAACTGAGGAACCTAGAGAAAACCCACCATGTATATGGGGGGGGGGGGGAAATTCAATAAAATAATTCATTGGTGAACTGCCACCTACTGCCAGCCTCTTGGAAGGGGGGCGAGGGATCAGCGTCTCTATTGGGACAACTGCTGTGATTTTGGCACGAGCTTTTATGAAAGTAAATTTCCTCAACCATGTCACCAAGACTTCACAACTGCAGCCTCATCGCAGGCCAGCGTCAACACATCGGCAGGGATGACAGTCGCTTACTCTGAGTGTGGCCCTTGTAGGCTTATCATTGCAGAAGTCACAGTGGTATATGCACATTCTGTGCTCTCTATAGGGGAAGGGCAGTGGTGGGGGGGAGTTGGGAGTTTGAGGATGAATGGGTGGAACGGTAAAAAAATAACTAAAATGTTGTGCAACGTTACAGTTCGCAACCCCAAGCCGAGTTTTAACTATCCTATTACTCCCAGTGGACCAATGCAATCATAATAGCCTACGGCCCTTTGTCAATGTATCCACTGGATGAAAGTCTCCTCCACACTGTGGCGGTCACGGGGGTTGGTTGACAATACTTCACAGGGGCCCAGGACTGATTCAGACATCACCGCTGCCGATGTTTGTCATGGCCACGAATTGGACTCGGAATGCCATGGCTCATAGTGCAGTGCCGAACCACTGTCCCCACACCGCTCCCCGCATTACATACATCAAAAATTAATCTGTGTTTTTAGGTGATGAGCATATTATTTTGATAAGTTCTGTATTTTATTGCTTTTAACGTATGTGTTTATGTCTATAAGTCGAGCGATGAGTAGAATGTTTTAACGTAGGACATTGCCACACAGGGCGGTTTTTGGCTCAGGCATGAGCGATAAATTACACTGGTCTACAGCCAAAATTCTTCCGAAATATTTATAGTCCAACTTAACTCATTCTGGGTCACCGAGAATGAAAATGATGCTTAAAATTGTTGATTGGCTCTAGTTTTCAAGATATGCTACTGGGTAAGTATATACGACCCTTGACTTGGGAATGGTGGAGGATAAGTGAGTTATAAAGAGAAGGGATCTCAATGTAAACCATAAATGACTAAAATACATATTTTACTGGATCTATGAATAAATCTATGACTGGCTTTGGACGGTACTTGCTTTTGAGCAAAACAATGAATGATACAATCTGAACCTGGTATTCCATCATACATGATATGAATTACATCACGTTATTCCTAGACGTCATGGATGATGCAATTATAACCAAGCTTATATCCCTCTGCTGAGCAAATATCCCTATATCGGCTCTAGAAATCATACAGTGTCGTGCTCTCATATTTGTCAGTGTTTGATTTTGCAAAGGGACACATTTCTGTTTAGCCAAAGTGAGCAGATATGCCTTGTACTTGTGTGAACAAAGCAGATCACATCTGCTATGTTTGTGGTGAAGTGACGTTTACATCACAAAAGTGCAGTATAACCACTAAGGTTAAGAAAGCTCAACACCTTTATTTTGGCTGCAAAATTGGAGATGAGGACAAGATGCTATTTATGGCAATGATTCTGTACAATGTTCGCTCGGATTATTTAGCGTCCAATTTAATCTGATGCGACTGTGTTTGGAAGTAGGATATCTGGTACAGAATATAACTAATAATTAAAACTGATCTCCATTTAAGTATAACCAAGGGTTGGAACGTGTTCGCTGAGAAGGTGCTAAGTAGATCGTTGCATCGCAGGATCATGAGTGGTGGCAGCAGCTTGGGGAGGCCTTAATCCAGCAGTGGATTGACCATGGCTGATGATGGTGATTAGGACGATGATGTAAAAGTACAAAGAAACAAAATCAAAACATGAATTTAATAAACAACTGACCCTGAGCTGCGAGTGCATGCATGGCCGAATGAGTGCATACAGTACATGCGTGAGTGCATAAGTGAGTGAGTGCGTGAGTGCATAAGTGATTGGGTGCGTGCATGCATATGTGAGTGCGCACGAGTGAGTGCGAACGTATGTGTGTGTATACGTGCGTGCAGGGAGTGTGTGTTTGTACAGCCGAGTGTGGAGTAGTTGGTCCCTTGAAGTGCAGTGTTGCACAGACAGGCGAGGAGCACACGGAAGCATGTACATCACTACAGGATGTTTGCCCAAAATCACTCCTGTCTTTCGCTCCGAGGAAATATGCATGTAACCGTCATTAGTATAAAGCACTGCCATATCATTGTCTCTGTAATCATCATCGGCATCAAAATAACCTTCATCATTATTATCATCCCGGTCAACATAACCTTCTTTATGATCATCACCATGATCATCAGCAACAACACAACCTATTAGGAAGCCACTGAAGCAATGCACTTTTAAATCAAGATTGAAAAGCCATTTCTTTAGAACTGCTTTTTGTGTCTCGTTTGTTGTCCTTCGCCCGCACCTCCGATAATTATCACGGTTGGTTACGAACGGTGCAAAATAAGTTCAACATGCATATATTATCATAAGCTCTATAACCATAATTAATATAATTATCATAATCTTCATTATTTCCTTACAGATAATCACCATCGTCACCACTACCTTCTTCGCTTTGAGCATTGTTGCGATGATGATCAACAAAACCTTTATCATCGTGGATACACAACTGTACGTGAATGGTTACAAACAGTCGCGATTGTTTGAATACACTGCATCTCTATTTTCATTTGTATGGTCTATTTCCCATGGTCTATTTTGTAATGCACGTGTTGTTGTGATCTATGATGATATTTCGATCAATATATTTATTGGCTCATAAAGGTATGTCTGCTCTTTGAGTTAGATCTACATTTTTTATGACATGGTCATGATGTACATGAAATGTTGCAATTCCTGTTATTTTCCTTGAATACAAACACAAAGATTCCCCATATAGCCTTGTAAAGCCTGTTAGGGCAAGTGATGTTAGTGAGCACCTATGAAGACCAGAATGGAACACAAGGGGTGGTGGCAGGCTAACACCACAGCTGGCCACCTTTGCCTCCCCAGTCCTGATATTTACACATTGTACCAGGTACTCATTTAAGACTGGGCCATCCTCGGGGGGGGGGGCAGGACCAGTTCAAATATCCGCCACTTTTATTTGTCGTGAGCAGGAATCGAACCCGGCTCGTTGTTTTCACAGCATAGTATGCTTGACCACAAACGCGGTATATACAGCCCAACCGAATATCCAAACCAGCTTTATGCACCTACACATACAAATAAAGCCTCTTGACAAATCACCCGGAATGCACCCCATCTCATCAGCTCTCCAAAGCAATGCAGAGTGGCGAATGCATTGTGCTCAGATGGGCGACCACCTGACATAACCCATGAGTTCTAGGCTGCAAAACCCATCTTTGTACTGTACTACACTTCAGTGTATGTGCTCCCCACCTTCAACCAACCCGCACTGACCAGCGCGGTAAAGTATATTCAAATAACCCCACTGGACGTGCAGTGTGGCTTGACAAACGGGCTGTGCTTGTCACAAACAGGGGTTCACCAATATGCTTTTTAAAACGGGACCACACGTACACATACACATGCACGCAGCCTCACGTGCGTGTGAACAAAAGGGTTTGGAATAGATTTGCGTAGATCATTCAATAACCTCTGCAAGAAGTAAAAAAAGAGATGCCTTGCACTCTGGGAGGCAAACCCACTGCTTTGTGCGATTTTCAGCTGAGGAAGCGTTTCTCCGGCCCAAGCTCTTCATCACCCCCAGCTCCTCTCCTACCCCTTCCGAGCGCTTGGCAACTCCAATACCGGCGAGTTCAGGGATCTGGATTTCCACCGGGGCCACATAACGATGCATCGATTCATGGCCGAATCTGACTCACACGATGCAATGGGCTGTCATAACCTTTGCAGTCACTATAATTCTTAAATCCCTCAGTCTTTGTGACTGTTGGGTACATCTGCTTCTGCTCTTGCTGCCTCGTTCATCAAATCTTTTGGAGGAGGGAGAATCGTTCCACCCGTACCATCTATCTTTCTCCTGTGCTGGCAACAGCAGTCGACTTGGTAATCATCTCATCTCGAGAGCACCCTGTGCCTTGATCGTGATTGCGGGTATTTAAAATCCCCGGGTCTCCTTTGTGAAAGAGCCACCATATCTCCCCAGTGGCTCTCACCTGGTAAAATGAGCACCGACTAGTAGACTGAGCAATGCTTTTCGTGGACCGGATCAGAAAACGAGGTTTCACCGTTTGTTTATATCAAATGTGACAAAGGTTATCACTCTAGTAATCGCCAGGCACTCCGCGGCAGAGTATTCATGTGAAGGTCAATGTAGAGCTAAGGTGCCATGAAGATAAATGTGTCCCCACATAACAGCACAAACACACACACACCTAAATACCATTCCACTGTAGAGGTACGTTCAGCCCTTTCTTAATCCACTGCTGGATGAACCCAGTACACATGCAACGTTGCGCCAACGTTTGCATGTGGTTGGAACCGTTGGACCAACTTTACTGAGATTGTCTCTCCACACCATGTCAGTCATGGGTGCTATTTGATTATACTTCACCACACTTGGCAGTACAGGTTTGTCATGGTGGGTTAGAACACAGGAACGGTTAATATTACCGTCGCCACTGATGTTCAGTATGACCAGGAATCAAACTCATGTTGCGAGGTTCATAGTGCAGCGCACTACTCTGCCACCACTCCCCACATATCGACATCTAGTCTACGTAATTGTAATTGAATATGGATTAGGTATGAATACGTATATAACAGTACATTTGGCCCATCAGCCAGGCAACCCATTATTCACGCAAGGAGCAATCTAAAAAATAATCACGTGACACGCAAGCCGTGTGGTGCTGCGTGGACAAGTGAGTGATTTTCACGCGAGTTGATTCATCAGAGAGAGATAAATAGAATCAGCCCGGGGTCAGGTGAGTTTGGCAGCACGCGCACATCCATGCACACAACAACATCGCGCATTTACTGTAGGTTGATTTTTAGCTCCTGCGCCAGCAACGACAGCCTCAGCCAAGTCTCTCTGTGTCATTGATGCAAAATTTAAAATACACGTTGTGTTGCCGCATCCCATTTCTCAGAAAATGGCAACATTGCAATTCAATGCGACAGCACAATCTCTACAGTGAGACGCAGTCTTACTGCCAAACTACCGACAGATTTTACCGAACAATAACGTGGGATTGTCATGCGAAGGGCGGAACGTGAATAATTCATCCAATTGATTCCTGATTTGCAGCTTTTTTGTCATCGTTGCATCAAGGACGGACAAGTAGCCTCATGAATTTATGTCCAATCTATGGGATTCACCAGCCTTGGCCAAAGCCACGCTCAGGCTGCTTGCTGTGTCCCTCTTGCAAATTGGCTAGCCCAGCCTGTGCCTCCTTAGTCACGTCTGTCTGTCTGTCACTGGCAAAACAAGAAAGCCAATAGTTTGACAGGCCAGAAACATTTTCTGAAACATAAACAACTAAAAGTAATGGCTCCAGCTCGACCACTTGCACTCTTGCGCAACTGACAATGTCGAGGGTGTTTCTTTTCCATATTTCGCGAGTCATATGTCTTGTTGAGCTGTCTGCAAAGGCATTACGAGCAGCGCGGTTGGCTATCAGCTGCCCTTGAGGGTGTGGATTTTCCGTTCTCCCATTTTCTTTCTCCCTCAGCCCCCACCCTGCCGCATGCCTTTGTCGGTCCGAAAGCAGACGAAGGGTTAATTTATAATTTGCCAGCCGAAGGCACAAGCCAATGGAATGGAACATTCCCGTATCTTTCTTTTCAAGTACAGAGGGGGAAAAAAGCTACCATTGGAAAATGCAGACTCAAGTGGTTACAGAGCTGGGAGGGAGCAAGGTATCTGGGGGCTGCTGGAAACACGATGTGGGAGAGGAACAGTGGAGAAAGCAGAAGAGCCCAACGAGCAGTGTTCGTGAGATTTCACGCATGAGGCAGTCCATGAATAATCCTCGGGTGTCGGCGGCTTGTGAAAATAACAAAATTGTACATGACCCCAACTCACACCCCCTCCACCTACCAACAACAAAAACGAATGAATAAAAATAACATTTAAGAAATATTCCTGTCCTCTAGCTTCAAGGTCATTTTGTGACCGAGTGGGAAACGATGGTCCTGTTCGGTAAAGTGTAATATGTGTGAAATGAAAAGAAACAAGTGTTGCACATTTTGCTGTTGTTTAGACTGGTATTTGTGGTTTCAATATTCATTGGGGGAGTAAGTGGTGCCGTTATTAGCATATGATGCTATACGCCTGGAAACCCTGGTTTGATTCCTGGCCATAAATAACATCAGTGGCAAGTGAAATCTAAGCTGGTTCTAGAAGAGCCTCTCTTTCACCATCCTGCAACTTACATGCATAGTAAGTATGGTTAAACCCTGGGCCATGTGTGACTAGGCACTAGGATAGACAGAAGGGATGTAAGTGAATCATGATAATAATACAAATTAAACGCCTATTTCCTTTTGAAAGTGTTGATCAAATTCGTGTATCTGGATACATCAAGAGGCGCGTGGCAAGAGCAATATAAAACGTTGATGACTGTTAAATTCTCTGGGATGTATGTTGAACTTCTTTTGTACCGTTTGTAGCCAACCGTGGTAAATGGAGGGGTATGTGAGATCCAAGTGAATATATGAGGGTGCCATGGTGGTGAAATGTTAAATACCTCCCCTGGTATACAGGAGGACGTGGGTTCGATCCCGACCCTGATACCTGTATATTTGGAGTTTGCATATCTCTCTCCCCATTTAGAAACATAGGTTGAGAGTATTTCGCCACAAGAAATATCGTGTTTATCATGGCCTGCTGACATGGGTACTGCCATACACCGCAGTTACCCTTTTCTGCCAGCAACCAGCGCGATGCCACTACATCAGTGTAAAGAGGTAACTCCATGCAAAAAAGTGTGACTTTTTACCGATTTTAGATGTAAATAAACGTTTATTCTGGAGTGATATTGCAATGCAAATAGGGAAATATGGATAGCTGCCGCAGTGATAATTGTTCGACACTTGCAATCCCTATAAGTTATCTGTTTGGTTTGCTGGTGTGGCAGTGGAAACAATGGTGCAAATCTATCTTAAATCCACCCCCCTCTATCCACCCATCAATAAAAATGCGTACGCCACCGCGTGCGTTGTGGTAAAGTGTGAGTAGTCCCACCCCTTCAAATACAATTACCCTGAAGAGAGACTGTTTTGAGCGAGCGAGCTCCCTCCTAGTGGATGGAATTCGACCAGCAGTGGTGCAAGCAAAGCAATGTCAGGGGCTGCACTCTTCAACTTTTTTACCTTTCATTTCAGTGCAAGTGTAGCCAATAAGAAGCGAGGTTTAATGTAGGAGCGAGCACCTCCCGAGCGCTTTGACCTGCATCTCGGATCTCATTTCCAGGGCTCAGAGTCAAAAGCGCCGTGCGGGCGCCTCCCGAGACCCATTCATTCAAAACTAAGGTCAGGCATTGCAATTCTGCACGACCCGCCGAACCACGGAGATGCCAGCATTTTTCTCCTTATGCTGCAATTTCGTGTCTCCTTAAAATGAAACATCTCATCAGAAAGGCACAAAAAACCGTGAGAGGGGCGTGCATGTGGGGCCCTTTCTCAGCAGAGAGTGACGGGCGCTCGCGATGGACGATTTGGCAATGAGAGGTGAGTGAGACCCGTGGCTCATGCCCTGCCCCCCAGAAGAACTGTGGACGCTACAAGCCGGCCAATGGGGAAGTCAACAAAGAATGGCTCGACTTGAAAATCAAGGTGGTTGGTCGGGTGGCTTAGAGGTCAGAGAGCTGAGCTGGCAACCACCAAGATCCTGGATTCGATCCAGCCAGCCACCTGCAATTATACCGTGTCATTATTTGACAACCTCTGCCAGGTCACTAACGAATTATTGAAATAAACTATCACGATAGATTTAGTTCTATTCACAATTGGCTAAATTCCAGATCTGTGAGTTAAGATGTAGGTTTGACTATGAATCGATGAACATGACTGTCTTGTGGCAGAGTGGGTAGGAGAGTTCTACCCTCTACTGTGTGGACCGGTTGTCGCGAGAAGAGATCTCAGAGGCAGCTCTGCGATATACGCTTCAGTGGGTAATTCTCTAACACGACGAGTTTAACTCAGTTGAGAGATAATTGATTGGAAAATTAATTAGTCTCATGATATGAAGCTGATCGCGAAATCAGGATAGAATTTGGTGGGGGGGAATGACAATATTTTAAAAATTGGCTCAACGCAAAGTCATGAACCCGCAAGTCATCGCCAACCATGGAGATCGAAAACCTCTTGTCTAAAACAAGATGCGTCTGTCGGGAAGAAGGTGTTCACTTGGCACGAAGCCAGGGATGGTGTGGCACACTTCACTTTCACATTTAAACCCCCCAGGGCTCTAAGAATAATGCCAAAATACACACACCCATGTGGCATGAATTTAGTTCACGCTTTTAGTTTATTATTACACATTCCATATCCAAACACACCTTGTATGTGTAGGGGTGTTAGAGAGAGAGCCGTTATGCATGGCAGCTTATGGGAAACAAACACAGTGGGCGGGGCTACGTGAGTGCACGGGGGGGGGGGGTGCTCTCAACGACGTCCGCACCAGGCAGCCCGGGGCCCCACCCCTCAGCGGGGGTGGAGTATAAAGGGGGATGTGTCAGAGGGCTCGGGGCAGAATGTTAAAGCTAAACCAGTGAAGACCGAAGATCGTCTAGCTAGAGCCCTGGACTCCCCTGGGACGCCGCCCTTGTCAGGGCCGCGCAGGACCGAGCCAGCGGCGTGGTCCCGAGAACCAGAGCTAGTGCTCTGGGACTTCGGGTACCGTAGCCCGACTTACCAGTGTCGGGCCAGACAGCCTCCCCTAGCCCGTTAGTGGAGGACTAAGAGGTAGGTCAGAGATAGCTAGCAGTGTATTCCCAGCTAGCCGGGTGAGGGGGCCGATACCCCCTCTAGTATTGTATGTCCACAGTTGTGACTACTTGTACGGAATAAATACGTGTGCCTCACCAACGGTGTCCAAGAGTCATCAACGGTACTTCATATGTGCCTAGTGTGTAATTTTTAATGCAGAAGAGCGTATTGAGATGTGTGCAGGTGCACTGACAAGCAGGGGGCTGTGATTGCGAGAGCCATGGGTTTCACAGCGTAATCGGATGGACGCGAGGTGCATTCTATGGAGCTGGGTGATGGCAGCATGTGCTCCAAAGCCTGTTTGCTGAAACTCCCATTGCCCCCCCAGCCCCCTCAAAGAGGGAAAAGAAAAGTTGACAGATTTACTTCTCCAGCACACAATAACAGTCGCCATTTGCCGCTGAATGGCGGTGACGTCATCATGGCCAGGATCACTTCCATCGGGAGGTCACGGGAGAGACCCGGGTGTTATAGGTTAACTGACAGGATGCGCCACCTGCAGTCTCCACTGCAGCACATACAGACCACAGGTGTGTGTGCTGTGTTATACATTAATGATGAATTATATAAAATGTATTCCTTTATCAATCCAGACACCTCCTCACACCGTATTTGTCATGGAGGTTGCTTGACCATAATTCACCACGTTGGTCAACGTGGACTGGTGAGAAGGTTGGGGAGGAAGGGGGGGGGTCGGTTCAGATATCATTAGTCACTGATGTTAGTCGTGGATGGGAGTTGAACTCAGATCGCTGGGTTCACAGTGCAGTGCCTGGTGAGCCACCCTGCCACCACTCTCCATGCTGCGCTTATGGTTTTAAATATGAAGAAAATAACCCACGTATAACAAAAGTAAAAAATACTAATGCTTGACCCTTTATTAAGCCTCACATTTGAGTTGAATATATTGGAGTCAATTACAATGTACAATTGTAGAGGTTACTGCACTGATAATTATAATTAAACATCATTAAGTTACAATCAGCATGTGCCTTTCATAAATTACTTTGAAAATATCTACATTTTCCCAGGGATATTATATGTATTTACATAATTAGTGAATGATGAGTGCAACTTTGATTCACATGCAACGAAACGATAATGAATTTGGGAAAACCGTTACGACATTTGTGGTCAACGCCGTGGCGTCGCTGCTCGAAGCGACCACTTCCCGTTTCCCCCGACGGTGCCTCCTGCGTCGCTCGTCTGTGGACAGCGACGGCGTCATGTTGCCGCGGGCCATTCTGTTGCCCGCGCTACTCGTCGACGCAAAAAAAACTCGGTAAATCAGCGCAGACTTGATTGACGGAGACGTTAAAGGATTTGACGAGAGATTATGCATCGCACGGCTTTTAATTAGCGCCGTCTCAGAAGCGCCTTCTAACGAGGCTTGGGATGTGATTTAGTAAGGTGCCCACTTGAGTTTACAAAAGAATGTAAAAAAAAATCAAAAACCAATGCCTGTGCCAAGAGTGGGCTAACTGCTGACCAGCTGTTTAGTATTATCCCACTTGCTCTTTACACCTGCGGTGCGTTTCCCAAACGGCCAGACCAATAGCAGGTTTTGGCATCCTATTGAAGTGTACACACGGGGCCCTCCAGCTGGCACCTTTCTTCCCAACAAAGAACCCAATCTTCTGCTTGGTCGTGTCTGAGGGACAGATCATTAACCCTAGAGGAAACGCGACCCCCTCCGCCTCGTTACCTCGGGGCCTTCCTGCAGCGCCCACATCCCCCCTCCAGCCCCACCGCCAGCCAATATTTCAGAGCCCCAATGGCCACCACCGCGACCACGACCGTCGCTCGGACCACGCAGACATCGCGCAGTGATGCGCGGCGGCACAAATGCCAAGCGCAGGGTGCTCGGCGGGATTAGTATCACCGCTGACATTTCCAATCGGCCCGCGTGAAAGCTGCACTCGTCATTGCCATTTGTAATGAGTTCAGGGTTTTTTCATGCCAACTAGCCATATATTGCACGTCGCAGGGCATGTCGCACATGCATTAAAATTCATTTTGGGGGACTTTGTTGAGGATGGATGGGAGCAATGGCGCGCTGGTTACTGAGTCGCGTTGATTAATTATCGTCAACGTCCAATATTGGTGGCGAGTGACATTAACAGGACCTGCCCCCACTCCTCTTCTCCGCACTGGCCAGCGTGAAATGTGACCAAGAAGACCTCGCCATGCCAGGGAGATCTATAAATGATGAGGGTTGTAAATTACAATCAAGCTAATATGTTTATACTGGTGGTAGCTAGTCTAAGCTAAATGCAAATCAAATGATACACTTATTTACATTTTATTGCTTGAATAAAATGTATGTCCACATTTTACAGTCACTTGCATCTTGTACAATCTACTTATTTTAGCCTTTTGTCATTTAATTAAAAAAAAATATTCTGCTCAACTTGCATTTCATTTTTGCCATTGATTTCAGCGGCACATCCATTGAATCATAAATGTTTGCTACCCAAACATTTATGGTTCTGGACATAGAAATCAATTATATTCTTGCATATGGCAATATGTTCAGGAGCTACATGCCAATGTCAAGATCTTCTAGCCACAAAAGGGCATCAGGATAGAGTTTGTATCGTTTTATGGACCAGATAGTAAACCACTGTAGTCTGCACGCATTCAACAGATGGGAAATACTCTTTTTTTCCCGGTAAAGTCACGTAGGTGAAAACAAAATAAAATAATAATAAAACAACTAAATTAAATCACGACGTTTTGGAAGCAACACAAACATCCGTCATCAGGTGTGACTGCTCCAGCAAAATTACTGTAGCGTATGAAGAGAAATATTTAGAGACACGTGTTTATATAGATGAGAAATAGTAAAACTACAGGGATATATGATTGGTGAAAATTATGGTAATGATGGTGATGACATTGATACTCCTGGTTTTATAACCCAGGTCCCAAATGCAAAACAAATGTCGTCTCAAAGGGCTCTCAACGAGTTCTCTCAGTAAAATGAATTCATTAACGGATTAATCGAGGGTTTTTGAAGGGTTATATCGCGTAAATATATAAAAAATATTTTCAGCAGCTCTCCCGCGATATTTCTCTCCTGATGACGATTGCTTGTGTTGCGTTAGAAACGTTATTATTTTATCTATCTACGTGGCTTTACCGAAAGACCCAAATAATATAAATATATAAATTAAAACCCGCCACCCACTGGCGGCCAGTGGGCGGGTGGGGTGGCACGTGCCCCCCCAATGATCCGATCAGATCATTATTAGTAATAAATCAGAATTTTGCGACCCCCACTGCCACTGTGTCGCATATTATTACGTGCCAGGGACTCCATAAGATGATAGGACAATAGTCTGAGTCCATAAATGGCAATAAGTAGCGGCAAAGCAGTTTTACGTAAATTGTGCGCAGTTTCGTATACAGTACACGACTTCCCTGAAGGCATTCACCTTCAGCGAGCGCGATGCCAATCACACAACGCGGTTCGAATTCGACCCTCGATCGATGGCTGAGCCATTGCCGCACACGCGTCGAATAGAAAGCAAAGGACAAGTCTTTACTTACTAACAACTCCTATCATTTATAATTGCTGGAGGGTTTGCTCCCCCTACCTGAAAATCGTGGCTACGCCATTGCCGCCACCACCCGACACAGCCAACTAGTAAGGGTTGTCACGTAAACAGAACGTGCCAATTCGTCACTAGTGCAGCACACCGGTGTGTTGGAGAGCCAAGCCACAACATTTACAATCTGAGTACGATGTTTCGCCAGTAATTACAACTAGCTTCATCAGGCGGGTTTAAACGACACATTTATATATTTACGCGATTTAACCCAAAATAACTTTGTTATGGATATTGGTCGCGAAAGCCTACGTGTTAAATTAACCGATTGATTGACCGATTAATTTTCTGGAGCACGGGCAGCACGCACAGAGCCACGGTGATGGCGTGCTCAAGCAATGGCTCGTAATGATTCACGGCGAATTTGTAATTTAGATTTGCGCAGATTGTGACCCTATCGAATTCACGTTTCCAATTAAGGGCTCCGCGCACGCAGGCCCAACACGCGCAACCGGGCGCCGGCGGTCAGGTGAGGACGCCCTCCCTGGGATGCTTTGCGGCCTAACAGATGGGGCCCACCGCGCATCACGCGCCTACACCCGGGGGCATCGCGGGGGGTCGAGGGAACATCTGAGTCCCGCGCCTCGCTCTCTCAAAGTCATCCCATTCCAAATAGAAAAACTATCCCAAAAACAGACAACAAACCGAGATCCGATGTAAACCGAAAATAAATAGGACTATTTAATTTAGCCGTCTGTTAAGAGGTTTCAGAAACGAGGTTGAAATATTCTACAATGATCGGCGCATACAAGAATCGCCCAATCGATGCGTATGGATTTTAATTATCAGTGAAAATTAATTATTTATCTAATGCTTTGGCTCCTGTCCTGGACACTAAATGCTTTATTGTCAGTCTGTGGGATTTACATGGGAGAAGGCGCACTACAGACGTTAACATTGACTGCCAAAATTATCCTCGCGCTGGCAGCACAAGATCCTGGATGCCTGGCATGGTCGAACTCCATCTTGTTGTGCGGCACACAAAGGGATTTTATGTTATTTTATTGCGTGCGGCACTTCACCAGTGACATTATGTGACGAGGCCTAAATCCTGAAACGGACGTGTGAGGCATCCAAAACAGCTCGCGAGTGGCAGCGGGGGTAGCTGTGGTGGTGGCGGCGGCTGCAGCAAGTCGTTCAACAGGACGATGGAACCGGCCCTAATCCGAATATTATAGAGCAATATCACTCACACTCGCACTACAAAAGAGCATGCCGGTACGGGAGCAGCCACGCAGCTGCACAGCCGGTTATAAAACAAAAAAAACAAGCCAAATGCTGCCTCATTGTTATTCCATGGCCATTGCAAAACTCGGGGGCACTGCTATCTCTTTCCAGCAGCCTCCGCTCCACCACCGCACCCCACCGCTGGTGGTCCTGTGCTATCGCCACCTCCTCCTCGTTGCCTATCTTCATCACGTTCATTATTTCAATGGAAGAATAATTTCAGCCGCTAGCAACAGCACAGCAGAGCCTACCGGTTTCTTCATAGATCTCAGTTCTAATGACATTCAGTAATTAGGCCGGACACATCCCAAGTCTCTGCAGGAACGATGCGCGACTTTATTAACAAAGCGTCGTGCACAGCTCCAGCTACGGAATGAGATCTCGCCCTGCTGAGTGTAGGTGTGCGTGCTCGACAGCCAACAAAGGTCGCGATGGGGGGGGGCAGAAGGGGCAGCCTGCCCTCCCTGGCTATTGAATGTGATTTTTTTTATACTTTATAAATAAGGTTGAAAGCATAGTATGCATTAGCTCTGTCCGTATGTCCGTCTATAATGGGGAGGCACTATTACCCTCATAAGGAGAATTCAGTGTCTAAAACTGGTTATACACTCAACAAGACTTGAGTATAACGTTGTGCTGATATATGAACTTAAAAATCAAGATGTCATCATGGCCAAACTCAATGATGTCACCACACCGCCAAGCGCTGTCTACTTTTGCCAGAACCAGCAGCTCCCGCAGCTACTGCACAGTAAACACGTGACCTCCAGGATCCACCCAACTCTTTCGTCTGTGGACTTACTACTATTTTGAAAACCGGTCCAATTCATCAAAGGGTTGCCCAAAACTTGAAGGGAAAAACTGGACGACTGTAGAAGAAACTGGACGACTGTACTTGCAAATACACAGTGTTTTGCCCTGAGAGGTGCCCAACTTCGGTACCACTAATTCAATTGTGCTGAAGACAAGCACATGTTTAATAATGTTACATAATCCACGCATATGCATCATATTTCTAAACCCGTTTTTATTGTTGATGGTTTGCATCCTGTGCACTGGTTTTAATGTAATGGGAGCATGCGTTGACTCACAGTGATACGGGCAAGAAAGGTCCAATATCGTAGCTGCTCACCCCGAGCTATAAATGCCCTGACAGTGGCATTGTCTTGTGCTGTTCGCCTTTTGGCGTTCTCTGATCTAACACTTTGAGACTATGCTAAAAAGAAAGCTGTCTGGTGTAGACCAATCAGTTTCAAAGAAGATGCATATATTATCAGAACATGTTTTATTTGCATGTTCACCACAAGTACGTCTGCTTAATGCAGACAGAATTCCTTGAAAACGGATTCTGTTTGGTGTTTTAACATCTTAACACCTGTTTTATTGCCAGAAAGGGTAAACCCCATTGTAATAGCAAAAATGTGTTCAACGCTAAGACCAGTAGACAAAAGAAGGCAATAACTGATGCAAGGATTAGGCGTCGATTTAATTGCGTGGACCCGATGTGTAACGTCTTGTTGAAGGGAAGATGCAAAGGTGGACAGTACGATACAAATGCAGGAACAATTCACCAAGGTCCAACATTTTGCACAAAATTATCCACTTCACGCAACAACAAAAAACAAATAAGCAGCCAAAAATACTTTTAAAATATTTAGCGCAGAAGCCAAGACTAAAATATGTTGGCACGTGCACATATTTTAAAGTGGAACACATATGCCATAGGTGTTCATGTGGAATTCTAAGTGTATGTAGAGCGCTTTGTAATTCCACAAATAACAAACAAAAAATGCCTCTCCATATCGTTTTGTTTATGGGGCTCTTTTCACCAGACTTCACCACGCTGGTGAGTGTGGGGTGTGGGTTGGTGAATTGGGGGGGGGTGGAGGGGAGGTGGTGAGGGCCATGACCGGTTCAAATATCACTCTTAACCGATGTTAGCCGTGACCAGGGTTTGCCATATTCACCAATTAATTTGGTGCGCTAACCACCACACCACCGTTCTGCTGTTAATTGTCATTGCTCTGCCATTAATTTTTTAGTGAGTCGTTTCAACTGGAGCAAACGTGAGACGGTGACGCAAGCACGTGCGTCACTTCTCGGAGGTGCGTCGCCATCTGCACTCGCACGTCGTCCCAGGTGGTCAGCATCAGTAGCAGCAGTCTCGTTATGCGCGATTGAAATAAACGCCACCACACATGACACCAAAATGAGAAACATCCAAGAGATGCCAAAAATCTCCCCGGCGACTCACCGTCAGATATTTCACCAACAAAATGATACCAGGGCTCACCTTGGTCAAATGGCTTGGCTTGCTCCCAGGAGCGAAAGTAATCCTCCTGAAAAACACCGACATCCACGTTCAATATGTGCACACATTATGTTCACTCATGGTTTTGCGAATTTGCCTTTTCGCAGAATAAAAGCATTCTGGTGTCTCCTATAACTAATGGTAATAATTATTTCAAATTGTAAAGTGCTGCACAGTATTTTGTCACTCTCAAAGAGAAACTCATAGGCACGAGGAGGAACTAGGCAGGCGGGAAAGGCAGACAGATGGTGAGATGATGCCAAGAATTTCTCAAGCTCTGCAGTCATCTATAGATGAAGGTGTTATCGGCCAATTAATGAGTGTTAACATGTGGGAGACAATCGAAGCACCTGAAGAAATCCCATATGTGTGAGGTGGCAACGCTCTATCCCCCATACAGAACAGAACCGGCTAAGTCAACATTTTTACTGTTCCAAATTCTTCTGGAGAGCAAAGGTATGGAATCTCGATGCCCACGGAAAGGTGTTTCGCAACATTTGTGCAATCCACGAACCATTGGCTCCACAGTGCTGGATTACAAAGCGTGTGCTACCACTGCTCACCAACATGGCAAATAGCAAAGCTGATGCGTTTCGCCTTTTATGGCAAACTATGAACGTGTGGTCTATTGCATTAAAGAACCATCGAGGGCAACAATCGCTTTATAATTTTAACTCAGTCAACGTAAAGGGAATGTTGTACTTGAGGTATTTTATGCAACCAGCTACTGAATCTTAAGACAAGACAAAATCTCATATATACAAACGCAAAGATCCCCCAAATAGCGTCTATGGGTCAAGTGCTGTTTGAAAGTACCGATGAAGACTGGCAGGGTGCACGAGGTGCTGGTGTGACCAGCACACTGCGCCATATACTACTTTATTCTAAAAAAAAACATACTACTTCATTCATGAAGAGTTGATCTAGGGGAGACTCAGGATTTGTTCAGATAATCTCGCCACTGATGTTAGCTGTGGCCAGAAATCGAACACAGGTTGATGACGTGTTCATACCCTAGTGCGTTAACCTCTAAGCCACCGCTACCCAAACACACATACACACACACGTACGCGTACACACTCACATGCAGATCAACGCTGGCTTATTTTTAAAAAAATGTCGATGCTAACATTAAAAGATTGGCATTAACATCACGCTTATTGATATGGATTTTGCAACAAAACTCAATATGGCAATACAGGAGGTCCCATGATGATATGGCAATATATGATAACCGAGGCATTAGGGATTAATGCTTGATTTGAAGCTTTCGTGACTGCAGGAATTACCCTTTGGCTCTTTCGGCAATCTTTGGAAGAACGTAATCAACCAGGTAAGGTGCTGACTGTTCTGTTAGCCGACTCTCTGTTTTGGATTGCATTGTATTTCTAAGTTCACTAGGTTTGCTTTCTACCTGATGACGATTGCTTGTGTTGCAATCGAAACGTCGTATTCTATTATTTCATTTATTTTCTGTCTACGTGACTTTACCGAAAGAACCAAAGAGGATGAATGCTTTAAACATGTTTTTTTGTCAAGACCAAGAGTGATTATAAATAGATAATAACCTTGCCAGCTGTAAAGAATCGCGTAGTTAAAATATAATCATTGCACCCGCACACTTAAAAAAATGTGAATGAATGTGAAAAAAAATCTTAATTAAATACTGACCTCCACCTCCTGATCAGGCCAGCAAGGACAAAGATAACAAACCATTAAAACGCGGGCGATCGTCGAGCAGCAGGCAACATCCAAAGGTGTGCAAGCGTAATACAGGCCCTATGGGGAAGTTGCTCTCTCGATTTAAAGCCTGATTACCTACAAATGCAACGATTACATTCATTCCGTGTACATTTTTCCTTCACCTTAATTCTTTCCATGGACGTTTTCAAAGTAGAGTTTACCGAGCAAACATGTCAAAGGGCATTGCATTTTATTTTAAATTGATGAGCGTTTATTTATTTCTCCCTGGAAAGTGCTTGCTCTGCTCGGATTTGGTTCTATGTCACTCACTCTCCATGTTGTTCTGTTCCATGTTACTCACTCTCCATGTTGCTTTGTTCCATGTTACTCACTCTCCATGTTGCTTTGTTCTATGTTACTCACTCTCCATGTTGTTCTGTTCCATGTTACTCACTCTCCATGTTGCTTTGTTCCATGTTACTCACTCTCCATGTTGTTTTGTTCCATGTTACTCACTCTCCATGTTGCTTTGTTCCATGTTACTCACTCTCCATGTTGCTTTGTTCCATGTTACTCACTCTCCATGTTGCTTTGTTCCATGTTACTCACTCTCCATGTTGCTTTGTTCCATGTTACTCACTCTCCATGTTGCTTTGTTCCATGTTACTCACTCTCCATGTTGTTTTGTTCCATGTTACTCACTCTCCATGTTGCTTTGTTCCATGTTACTCACTCTCCATGTTGCTTTGTTCCATGTTACTCACTCTCCATGTTGTTTTGTTCCATGTTACTCACTCTCCATGTTGCTTTGTTCCATGTTACTCACTCTCCATGTTGCTTTGTTCCATGTTACTCACTCTCCATGTTGTTTTGTTCCATGTGTAATAAACGACTGGACCACGATGTCTGGCTCAGTGTCCTTTATTATTCGGTTCGTGCTGTACACCCACACGGCTGTCTTTACTCTGTAGCTTCTCCACGGTGCTGACTCCAATGTCGGCCCGATCCACAACAGCAGCTCCGCTGCTGTTTCTCTCACACAGCCCCCCTTGGCTGTACTCTCTGCTGCTCTTCTCCCTCCGCAGCTCTCACAGCTTCTTGCTCTCTCTCTCTCCCTCCGCAGCTCCTCCTGGCAGCCACACCGCTGCCTCTAACAAGCAGCCCCCTCTCTCTCTCTCTCTCCGCAGCTCCTCCTGGCAGCCACACCGCTGCCTCTAACACGCAGCCCTCCTGGCTGTCTCCTCCCCAGCTGCACACCACTCCGCAGCTTCCTCTTATCTTCGGGGTTGGCTCCCGATCGCCGTCGGCGCCTCCCCTCTCCACACTTGCCCGCGTGGCCTCACTCTTTTCCGCTCACACCCCGACTACCTTCCCCTTCCGGTTTACCCGCTTAAAGCCCCGAACCTTACCCCCACGTCACATGACTCCACCCCCCGTGACGTCACCTCCGGAAGGTCGCTTACGCCCGCATTACACCACCCTCCCCCGTAGAAAAATCCCAGCCGACCTCGGCTGACCAATAGCAAATCGTAATGCGGCGACCCGAGCTTCCCCCCCTAAAGGACACTAAGCATATAATGTAACAACAAGAACAACAACAACGCAATGAACATCAACGATCGTACAAAAGCATGCAATAAATACAACTGTAAGAAAAAAATAACAAGACAGCAACAATCAACGAAACGTAAGCGATTTGGAACGTGTGCGGGTCGCCGGCCCGTCCCGGACGGTCGGCGGCCCACTCGCAGAACGGGAACGCGATGAAAGTCGAGGAATGACAGGGGGTAATCCCCCTGTCGCAGCTGGAAGTCCACCGACGTCCCGTGTCCCTAAAGAGTTAGTCTTGGGCTTGTCCTGTGACCGTGCCCGCAGCTGGGTCGGAAGGGCTGCAGGGCTCGAAGGTCCCGCAGACCTGGCAGGCGTCCTCCGAGCAGGGCCCCTCGTCCCCCGCAATGTCACGGCCGGCCTGTCTGGAACAGGTACGACAGGCGCTCCAGCGAGATCAATGGACGCAGGCAGGGGAGAGTCAGCAGCAACAGACCCCGGCAAGGCAATATTGGGGGATGACGCATCATGTAAGGGAGCAACATATGGTTTCAAGCGCGACGTATGCACAACCCAGCGACGAGACCCAATCTGGACGCATGCTGTCTGTGGGTTGGGAACCGCAATGAGGCGTACGGGACCATGCCAGGGTTTGTGCAATTTCGGCGAGGTCCCCGGACGTACCTGTGGACAATGAAGCCAGGCTAGGTCCCCAACCTTCCAAGGGCACTCCCCCTCAGACCGTCGCGCATATCGCTCGTTCCGGGCCTGGGCTTTGGCCGTAGCCACGCGGGCATTCTCCCGCGCCTCCGTGACTCGGCGAACCGTGTCCTGAATGTATTCAGGAAGTGGTTTACGAGGTCCCTTCACCCCAGTTCCCAATTGCACATCCACCGGCGGCACGTTTTCCCGACCATACATAAGGTAAAACGGCGAATATCCTGTAGCCGCATGAGGCGTCATCCTGTACGCCGAAAGCACCCCGGGGATGTGCAGATCCCAATCTGATTGTTGTTCACTCACGGTGTGGCAAAGCATGGCAGACAATGTCCTGTTCAGCCGTTCAACCATACCATCCGTCTGCGGATGGTATGGGGATGTCCGTACTTTCTTAGTCCCAAGGCCCGCGCACACTTCCGCCAATAATTTAGAAGAGAAATTCCTGCCCTGGTCCGTGAGGAGTCTCTCAGGCGCCCCCTTATCCATAATATACCCAAACAAAAAGGCGTCGGTAATGGCCGCGGCCGACTGATCGGGCAACGGCCAGGCCATCGGCCAACGGGAGAGGTACTCAACCCCTACCAGCAAATATTTATTACCCCTCGCCGATGGTGGAAAAGGTCCCAATATGTCCAGTGCCACCAATTCATTGACTCGAGACACCTGAATCGACTGGAGAGGCGGCACGTAAGGATGTTTCGGCGGCTTACGTTGTGCACACGCAGGGCACGCGCGCACGTGCCCTACGACATCTGTCGCCATGCCGTGCCAAAAATAATGACGTTGCAACGTCAACAAGGTCTTCTGCACCCCTAAATGTAAGAGAGTGTCACAATGGAGGGTTCTGATCAACTCGAACCGCAAGGACGTTGGTACCACCAGGCGCCAACGTTCCTGGAACCCCTCCCGCCACATAAGCAGACCATCTCGGAGAGCGGTTTGCGGCCCCACAGCCGTACTCGGACTCCCATCGTCCTTAGCAGACCGCTTCCGCAAGGACACCAATGACTCATCCATCATCTGTTCCCGGATCCAGACAGACCGCGGCAGATTCAAAACCCCGTCAGCCGGTCCCGGTTCCATCGGAGTGTCCGACTTCTCGACGGCCAACGTGAGCGGCTGAGGGGGGTTTGGAATCGGCGAACACCTATGCGTCCCCGACTCACATTTACAAGGGGCGCGCCGCGGTAATCTGGAAAGTGCGTCAGCGTTCGCATGGCGCACTCCCTTCCGATGTTGAATTTGGAAGGAAAATTCCTGTAGCGTGTCCAACCAACGTGCCAACTGTCCGGATGGCTGGTCAATTTTAAGGGCATATTGCAAGGCCGCATGATCCGTACGCACAATAAAAGAACGACCGTAGAGGTATGGTCGAAATTGCCGTAGGAAAAAAACAACCGCCAATAGTTCTCTGCGAGTGACACAGTAGCGGGTTTCCGCAGGAGACAAGACTCGGCTACCATACGCCACGACACGCTCTACACCCCCTTTAGACTGTGATAACACCGCCCCAATACCTGTGTCACTCGCGTCCGTATCAAGAATGAATGGGTGATCGAAATCGGGATAATCCAATGTTGGGGCCGTGGCCAATAGATCACGCAGACTCCGAAAGGCCGCCTCCTCCGGCTGTCCCCAAACAAACTTCCGTCCTTTACCCGTAAGGAGATGCAAAGGCCTCGCAATCGTCGCAAAACCCGGCACGAATCTTCGGTAATACGAGGCAAATCCCAAAAACCGCCGAACATCCCCCACGGTGGCCGGAGTCGGCCAATCCCGGACGCACGCCGTCTTTTCCGGATCCGTGGACACTCCCTCAGCGCTCACAATGTGCCCCAAATAGCGGACGGACCGTTGCAGTAGGTGACATTTCTTTGGTTTGAATTTCAATTTGGCAGAACGCATCCTCGTGAACACTGTCTCCAGCCGCGTCAAATGTTCATCGAATGTGCGGCTGAAGACAATGATATCGTCCAAATATATAAGACATGTCTCCCACTGCAACCCCGTCAAAACGAGCTCCATCAATCTTTGAAATGTAGCAGGGGCCGCATTCAATCCCATCGGGAGACAGTTGAATTGAAATAACCCCTGCGGCGTACGGAATGCGGTTTTCTCCCGTGAGGACTCGTCAAGGGGAAGCTGCCAAAATCCCGAAGAGAGGTCCAGTGTGGAAAAGAACTTAGCCCCCGACAATGCGTCGAGGGAGTCATCCATACGCGGCAGGGGGTACGCATCTGCCACCGATATCTTATTCAATTTGCGGAAATCAACACAAAATCGCAATTTGCCATCCTTCTTCTTAACCAAGACGACTGGAGCGCCCCATGGGCTGTTAGATGGCGATATAATGTCCGCAGCCAACATGTCTTCCACTGCCCCCCGTACGTGTTCTCGCTCCGCAGGACTCATCCGATGCGAATTTAATCGAATAGGGGCAGCATCGCCCGTCTCAATGTGATGGTAAAGCAAGGAAGTGCGGCCCAAATCCAAATCATCGGAGCTGAACACGTCGGAATATGTCAACAACAATTTACGCAGCGCACCACGTTGCTCCATGGACAGGGAAGAATTTTCGTCACATAATTGAGCAACCCAACGATCATCCGAACTCCTTGGCTCGGAAACCCCAGCAACAACTCCCCGGCTATGTGGACAATCATGGGTCGCAAACGCCGTAGTGGCATGTGCCACAACCGTACCGGCCGGGACACGGACGTTTTCTCCCCCCGCATTAAGCACCTGTAAAAACGGTAATTGATCCGGCCGGACGATGGTCTGTGCCCCCACTAACGCCAACCCGGTTGTTATCGTGGCGGACGGTGACAACAAGACCCCTACTGCTCCTAGCCGATCAGGCAGGGGCTTCCGATACCGCAAGGGTATAAGCATCTGTGTACCAGGTGGGATGTCCACAGATGCGACGGACAGCGCCTGCACTTGTACGGCCGAAGCAGGTCGCCCCCAGGGCGACGGCAGAAACGAGATTTGACGGCCCCCCGGCAGTTCAATACAATTCTCATTGATTTTGATCAAAATGGGCATCTTAGCCAAAAAATCGGTGCCTAACAAACAAGGAACCGCCAAAGATCTCGATATCAACACAACACCCGAGGCCGACACATCCCCAATAGATATCTTAGCATCCACCTGACCCACGATACCCATGCTACCCCCGTTCGCAGCGACGCACGACCCATAAACCGGACGCACAGCCCGCGACGGAATGCCCAACAGATGGAAAATGACATCCGATATAATAGTCGCAGACGCGCCCGAGTCGACCAAAATGCGCACGTCCACACCTTGTATGGACCCCGGTACAGTGGACGAACCCGTAGCGGCCGCGACAACTCTCCGTGCCAATTTGCGCCACTGCGTAACTGAATGACAAGGCCCCGTCGATGGCCTTTCTTTAACAACAACAATAGGATCGCGCAACACAGGTGGTGGGTGAGGTGGAAAGCCTTGCCGAGTGTCTGGTGCGTGCCGACATGCCTGTTTCGGAGGATCTTTAGCCGACTTGACCGGTGCCGAGGCCTCCTGCTGCGGCGGAGCCGGGAAGCGGGCCCAGCAGTCTCTGGCGTAGTGGCCCCTACGCCCGCAGCGGAAACATTCGGCCTCGTTGCGCCGAAGCGCAGGCCTCGCCTCCTGACGGCCCCGTTCTGGTAGCACCGCGCGCGGTCTCGGCCCGCCGCGTCCCGTCCATGGAGCGGAGGCGGCCGTCAGTTGTTGAGGGCCCCGGTCATCCGGAACATAGACGGCCTGCGCAGGGTTCCACCCCAGCGCCTCCTCTTCTTTGACGGGCTCCCCCGTCCACGCCGTCACTTGTTTCCAGCGACGGAGGTTGAATTGCGCATCGAGACACTTAGCAGCCATCCGGGAAGTTAGCTTCTCATGCCCACACACAGGCATGGGGATCCCTAGATCCCGAGACAGCTCCAACATTTTCCCTAATATGAGAGGCTCCAGCAGGTCCTGTGGCGTCTCCGGATAAGCTGCCATGGCCAGCTCCAGCACCGCACCCCTGAACGCCACGGGCGACTCCTCTGGTGCTCGTTGTCGTTGAGCGAATCGCCGATGCGCATCATCTGGTGGCTCATAAGCATCGGCCATTTCTTGAAAAACACCACATAAAGTTGCCTTCTTATCGGTCGCTATGGAACGGAAGAATCGGACAGATTCGTCGTCCAGGAGAGTCGGCAACACCTCCAAAGCCTCCGCATCGGTCCATCTTGCTGTGCGTACCGCCGCCAAGAAGCGGCAGGCGAACGCGCTCCAGTCCCCACCGACGGAAAATTCTTTAACTGTTGTAAGGTGGCGACTCCGACTCCTCTTCCCGCCGTCTTCCAATGGTGGTGGTTGTGATGGCAAATTCAAAATGGCGTCGGCCCGCGGCGTGGCCAAGATGGCGGTTTGGCGCCACGGAGCGCGCAAAATGGCGGCCTCTTGCCGCGTGGGCAATGGCGGCGGCAGGACAGGCAACGTGGCGGCCCGCGGAGCACCACTTGCATCATCCATCGTCCCTGGCGCGACGAGATGGCATAGATGCGCCAGGACGTCCTTAAGTGCCTCCAGTTGTACCGCCATCGCTTGCCATCGTTGATCCGCGTCTGATGATGTCGACGGACCCGCCACCGCGCCAACATCCTCCACTCCCGTTCCCGTGGTCTCCTCAGCCGGGCTCTCCTCCACCACCCCAACAGGATCCGCGGTTGGAGGGAGTTCGTCGTCGTCGGACGAAGAAGCCGATGCAGGCGCCGGATTAACTTTCTTCCTCACTTGTTTCGACATGCCGTTGCACTTCCGACACCAGTGTAATAAACGACTGGACCACGATGTCTGGCTCAGTGTCCTTTATTATTCGGTTCGTGCTGTACACCCACACGGCTGTCTTTACTCTGTAGCTTCTCCACGGTGCTGACTCCAATGTCGGCCCGATCCACAACAGCAGCTCCGCTGCTGTTTCTCTCACACAGCCCCCCTTGGCTGTACTCTCTGCTGCTCTTCTCCCTCCGCAGCTCTCACAGCTTCTTGCTCTCTCTCTCTCCCTCCGCAGCTCCTCCTGGCAGCCACACCGCTGCCTCTAACAAGCAGCCCCCTCTCTCTCTCTCTCTCTCTCCGCAGCTCCTCCTGGCAGCCACACCGCTGCCTCTAACACGCAGCCCTCCTGGCTGTCTCCTCCCCAGCTGCACACCACTCCGCAGCTTCCTCTTATCTTCGGGGTTGGCTCCCGATCGCCGTCGGCGCCCCCCCTCTCCACACTTGCCCGCGTGGCCTCACTCTTTTCCGCTCACATCCCGACTACCTTCCCCTTCCGGTTTACCCGCTTAAAGCCCCGAACCTTACCCCCACGTCACATGACTCCACCCCCCGTGACGTCACCTCCGGAAGGTCGCTTACGCCCGCATTACACATGTTACTCACTCTCCATGTTGCTTTGTTCCATGTTACTCACTCTCCATGTTGTTTTGTTCCATGTTACTCACTCTCCATGTTGCTTTGTTCCATGTTACTCACTCTCCATGTTGTTTTGTTCCATGTTACTCACTCTCCATGTTGCTTTGTTCTATGTTACTCACTCTCCATGTTGCTTTGTTCCATGTTACTCACTCTCCATATGTTGTTTTGTTCTATGTTACTCACTCTCCATGTTGCTTTGTTCTATGTTACTCACTCTCCATGTTGCTTTGTTCTATGTTACTCACTCTCCATGTTGCTTTGTTCCATGTTACTCACTCTCCATGTTGCTTTGTTCCATGTTACTCACTCTCCATGTTGCTTTGTTCTATGTTACTCACTCTCCATGTTGCTTTGTTCTATGTTACTCACTCTCCATGTTGCTTTGTTCCATGTTACTCACTCTCCATGTTGCTTTGTTCTATGTTACTCACTCTCCATGTTGCTTTGTTCCATGTTACTCACTCTCCATGTTGCTTTGTTCCATGTTACTCACTCTCCATGTTGCTTTGTTCCATGTTACTCACTCTCTATGTTGCTTTGTTCCATGTTACTCACTCTCCATATGTTGTTTTGTTCTATGTTACTCACTCTCCATGTTGTTATGTTCCATGTTACTCACTCTCCATGTTGCTTTGTTCCATGTTACTCACTCTCCATGTTGCTTTGTTCCATGTTACTCACTCTCTATGTTGCTTTGTTCCATGTTACTCACTCTCCATGTTGCTTTGTTCCATGTTACTCACTCTCTATGTTGCTTTGTTCCATGTTACTCACTCTCCATGTTGCTTTGTTCCATGTTACTCACTCTCCATGTTGCTTTGTTCCATGTTACTCACTCTCTATGTTGGTTTGTTCCATGTTACTCACTCTCCATGTTGCTTTGTTCCATGTTACTCACTCTCCATGTTGCTTTGTTCCATGTTACTCACTCTCCATGTTGCTTTGTTCCATGTTACTCACTCTCCATGTTGCTTTGTTCCATGTTACTCACTCTCCATGTTGCTTTGTTCCATGTTACTCACTCTCCATGTTGTTTTGTTCCATGTTACTCACTCTCCATGTTGCTTTGTTCCATGTTACTCACTCTCCATGTTGCTTTGTTCCATGTTACTCACTCTCCATGTTGCTTTGTTCCATGTTACTCACTCTCCATGTTGCTTTGTTCCATGTTACTCACTCTCCATGTTGCTTTGTTCCATGTTACTCCCTCTCTATGTTGCTTTGTTCCATGTTACTCACTCTCCATGTTGCTTTGTTCCATGTTACTCACTCTCTATGTTGCTTTGTTCCATGTTACTCACTCTCCATATGTTGTTTTGTCGCCCTTAGTCATTTTAGTGACCCAGGTCACTCTTGCCAATGAGGCTATATTTTCATATCTGGTTAAACAAAATAAATTAAAAAGGAATGTATCTTCAGAAATACATTTTAAGTAATCGAAATATGCATTTAAATGTATAGAAAAGAAATGTTTCTGCATTTCATGCTTTGCTGCCTCTGCACTTCAACCCGGTGGCCTTACATTTTATTCACGCATTTTTTGTCTCTACCTTCAACATTTTCTTGGGCATTTTAAGACGTTTTTTTCAGTAACTTTTCCATTTCTATCGTTTCTTGCAATTATTCTATACATATTTATTGGCTTAGTTTGGTTTGCACCCTAGATGGAACACTTGTTCAGCACTGTCATTGCCAACTGGTGACTTTGAAGGCCACCAGAGTGCTGAGCATCACAATCACCAACCCTCCACTCCAGCAACTCACTCGTGGTTTCTATTCAAGTCGCCCATTTAACTTCAATACAGTGGGAGATCACTTATTCTGCTCTGTTGCTCCCAGCATTCTGGAACTCCCGACCGCAAGTCATTCGTGCTGTCGAATCCCTGCCCCTGTTCAAAGTTCAGGCTCAAGACCTTGCTTCTTTCCCTCTTCCTGTGACTGACCTCCTCTCGAAAGAGAATAAATATTATCACTGTTTCAGTCAGGAATCTTGAGATGTGGCTGCATTTAGATGTGACATTTAGAAACAATGTATTGTATTGTCCCAGCTCATAATGTCTCTCGCCTAACAATAACAAACACACTTTTTATAAAGCTCATTGTAACCACAGTTCAATTCCTGGCCATGGTCATTAGTGGTCAGTGATCTTGCAACTGGTCCTGAGCCCTTCTTCACCAACTCGCACTGACCAGTGTAGCGAAGTATTTACCACAATCACCATGACAAAACACAGTTCGGGGAGGCCATTATCCAGCAATGCATTGATAAATAACTGTAAAAAGATTGTACACACCACATATTGTGTGTACTAGCGCACCTTATTCGCCAGCAAATCTAAAAGTAAAGGTGATTTCCTGCTCAAATTAACATTTGAGATGGTGCCCATCTTCTTTTTAAAGCTCTGAGCCAGTGATTAAAATGATCCATTCCTACGGACAACCACTGTGGATTTCCTTGGAGGGCAGGGCAATTCCAACCAGAATTGTGAACTCGCAATCTTACGATTTTGAGAGGTGCACGTTACCACTGAGCCACCTGGCTGGTGGGCAGTGTGTGCCAGCGCATGCTGCTAAGTGGTGAATGACATGAAGCTTAAAGTGAACAGCAGCTAAGTCTTATGTTACGCATAGCAGTATCTGTAATACACTCGTAATTGCATGAGTAATTACTTAACACACACTGGGTACGCACTGCATCATGGAAGGAGAAATTATTGTCACTGCTGGAAATCCTTACTTCTAAATTTTCAGGACCGTTTTGTGCACACAAAGACACTGGAGCAAATAAAAAAAATCCCATGAGATATCAAAACACAATCGGCACAAACGACAGTTTCACCACAGCTCTACGGCTACGACTTTTCGTTTGTTTATATATATATATTTTTTCAACACAATTATGCAGAATCCTTCCTTGTTGTCACTGACTATAATGGTGGTGCAGTCCTGTCTCTTGCCAGTGCCTGGTTATGGCATTCTCCTCTCTGCCAGCGAAGGGACTCCCTAATTGCCTCCTGAGAAAATTTCATGGCCGATTAGCATGCCATGCTTAGCCATATGTTACAACGGATCCTCACCCTGACTGGTGACTTTGCTTGGAAAAAAGAAATTCGTAAATAAGCAGAATCAAATGCATCTGAGCATTTAATAAAGTGGCGCCTGATCTGTTCTGGCTCCTGTGTTTTTTTTTATCCAGGGCTGATGTAAGCACTCAGCAAGACAACACAAAACGGCTGAGCACAGTCAGTGCCACCCCCGGAGGGCACCGTGTCAGGACGGATTATTCCACTGATGGGTAGAGACAGCCACAGAAATGGAGACCAGACACTGGAAAGCCACGGTGTTAAGCCACACCGGCATGAAGGTTTTTGCATCGACATGAGCTATGGGAGCTGCATCGCTTCAAAAGGGCGCTTTTGCCACAGAACGTGAATTGGTGCGTGCGCATGATGCCTCTGTTCACTTTCTGGGCAATAAAGGGAAAGTTGACATAACATTTACGTTGTGAGGGCTGATCAGGTGATGAATGTTGTGGAGGTGTGACGCTGTGCCTGGCAGGTAAATATCACGGCTTGGTTGCGCAGTGCCCCCAGTGCAGGGCTCGTCTAGGTAAACACTGAGCTACGTCGCTCGTTCGCAGAAGTGACCTGGCCACAAATGACAGCCCAACGAAGTGGATCATCATGTGGACATTTATAGCAGCCAAATACTCGAAACACTTGATTTTAAAAGTGAAAGTTAAAACTGAAGACCCGAAGAAATGATAATAAGCATCGGCTGCATTGGGATTCAGCTATGGTGCAGATTAAATTAAATCGCCCTTCAGTGTACCTGATTTTGTGTTTTTTTTTAAATAATATATGCTACTTATCATAATAATAGCAATATAGAATGTCTGATTTGGCAGTGCCTTCCTGATAGATTCGCAGATACTAAAGGGCATAAATATTGTTATATTGTATTCATGCAACTGTTGTGTGGCGGTTAGGTTTTTATTTAATTATTTTATTCTCTTTTTTTATTCGGGTCTTGGTTTGTAATGGCTTGAATAAATGTAATATATATGCCGTATTGTAAAGTAGTATTTTGTAAATGCAGTATCTGTAAATTGTGCGCAGAACATAATTAAAAAATAATCACAAAATGTTAAGCTAACTTTAACGGCAACAATCACATTTCAATTAACAGGAATGGGCTGCGTCAATGGGAAAAAGTAGCGCGTGAGTAGAAAACTGCAGCGAAGCAACAATTAGATGAGGCTTACGAGTGGGAGAGAGCAACGGCCGGTAATGAATCTGTTACGCACGGCACATGCCTCGCGCGTGTCCACCTCCCAAACCCCCGTGATGGAACACCTGCCACTCCCTCCCACGAGTGGTCGGTAGGGTTCCAGCGACGCGGCGATACTGTGATGTCATGATTATCATCAACAGCCTTGGTTAATCCACTACGGGATGAAGTCTTCCCTGGGCCGCCACTAAACCAGTGATGTCATAATTATTATAATCCACCAGAATCTGCACATTAAATGATGTCTTCACTCCCTCGCTATTGGTGGATGTTTTGTCAGATGCGTTCCATTCATTATAAATAAAGTAATTGACTACCTTACACTGTGATGCGTTGTATGAAATAAGATCAGCAATAAATGCATTGCTCGTTTTGATAAATATCATTATATCGTGATTATCAGTGCTCATATTTTCCATTGTTTAGATCAGGGGTCGGCAACCAAAGTAACAAGAAGAGCCATTTCTTTCCAATTCGGTACAAAATTCAGTATTTCAAGAGCCGCAATGCATCTATGTACATACGTACATATCGTCAAGAAGCAGCCCGTAAAGAGCCGCATGCGGCTCCGGAGCCGTAGGTTGCCGACCCCTGGTTTAGATAATGGCAAAATATGTACGATATAATAAAATAGATTTAAAAAATTCAGCTCTGAATAAGTAGTTATTGGTAAGGAGAACATAATCATTTATGTAGTTCATTTAATTACCTCTTGTGAAAGTGACAGCGTGTGCTACAAGCGTTCTCGGGTATAAAGTTGCAACGATTCAAATACTTACGGCAGTGTTATGCTGAGTGAACTAAAGTTGAAGAACTTTGAAAAAAAATCTTTATTTGCGCTGGAGTTACAGAAAAACACAGATAAAAAAAACATGAAATACAATTGCCATGTTATTGGAAAATTCTCTCGTGAAAATGAATTGTGTCATGAAAAACCGCATTTCAAGAACCCTGGCGATACTCAGGCTTCCACCCTCAACCTAAAAGAAGCAACTCAACATTTGTTTCTGTGTGGTAGAGAAAACAACCAGGCCAGGCCACACAAGCTGCAATACAAAAACATTCATCCTTCACACCAACAGATATGTAGCATCATCTACTTTTCTCTAGAGTAAAATAACACAACGTGCATTAATTCTAGATTTTAAACTTTCGTGACTGCAAGGAATCATACTCTTAGTTTTTTCGGTAAAGTCACGTAGGTAAAAAATAAAATTAATGAAATTAATTTTAATTACATTTTTTACCTACGTGCATTATCAACGGAGCACTGAAACGGACACCAATCTCATGGCTCCCAGTTCTAGCGAACATTCTGCCACCAAATATCCACAGAGACAAGCACACTGCAAAGTAGTGTACACGTTTTCATGCCAATGACAACCACCAATCATCCACCAAGACCTCAACAATGTTCCTCGCCACCAACTTCTCAAGTCCCGATCCCCCTCCTGGGATCGCGCTGTCACCATCCTAGATAGCACCCAGATCCAGAAGAACGTTGGAAAATAGAACACCCAAGACATCCAGCATAAACACCTCGTTCGAGACCCAAACATCGCTCCTCCTGGCTTTGACGTTTCTCCTCGAAGACACTGGTGGAACCATCAAGTGCATATCAGAACATCAAAAGGCCACTGCGCACATCTCCTTCATTAATGGAAAACTAACGACACAATCCACAGTAGTGTGATTATCGTCATGCAACCCAAACAATGAACCATATAGTAAACCACTCAAGGCTGCAGGAATAGCAACATTACACGAACTCCCTCCTGAAGCCCTCTCGAAGACAGCCGACCTTGACATTGGCATTTGACTCCTCAACATATTGCCATCATGCACAATAATAAAATCGAATTTTTACCGAGCGTCTACAGCCACCCATCACTGTCCTGGAGGAATCCAGAAGGGCTGATGGCTTGCTTGGCCGCCGTGACACACACAGGACACACACATCCCAGACTGATATGAAAAGGTAGCCTTAGTATGTGTTAACCATCTGTAAATCCCCCTAAACACCCCCCCCCCCGCTGCCCTCTGCCAGAGCGGCAGGTATAATTACATTAAAAAAGGTTTTTTTTTATCAGCAACTCTATACACCGAGCATGTGTTTGTGTAATTCGTCTACTTATTCCTCTATTTGTTTGATTGTTCATGGGATGGGCCCACTGTAGGCTTAGGGGAGGGGGGGGGAACTATTCACACAGGGCTCAATCATAAAGAAAGTAATCCTGGAATGAGTTGTCAGCTAAGCGCTGAAGAAATTACGTTCTATACTAATTAGCATTTGTTAAAAACAACACATCCGGTAAAATTCGTAGACTTTCATAACTACACGCATCAGCAAATATTAACTCCCTATCAAGAAGAGCACTGCCCTGGAGGAACTGGAGGAAGACAGAAGGTTGCTGCTGGTTTTGTGTGGCTGTGGCTCTGACAACAAACAGGACTCACAAACCCCACCCGTCTATGAGCTACAGTCATGCGAAATGGCAGCCTGGGTGTGCATTAAAATAACCGCCCCTGTGTCTCTTTATCTGCCAGTGCTCAGCGTTGAACAGCAGCCACGCATCCAGCCCCTCCCGTAAGATGACCTCAAGTAGCCTGGCTCTCAGTGAGCTGTGCTAGCCTCAGAGGTCAAACAAGTGACATCAATACCAGGATTAGCCAAGCGACACAAACCAGAGCACAGCTTAGCAGTGCCAGGGTGGGGCTAAACAATGCAGCTTAAGACCAAACGCAAACATTAAAAACGCTAAACGCCCATTTCCATGTGCGGGTAACTTTGGAGGGGGGGGGGGTGGTCGTTTTGGGGGGGGGGGGGAGCAGCACCCACCGTCTCCCAGAATTCAGCTCAGACCCAGGAATTGTTTTCGCAAAAAGCGCTGAGAGTGTGACGGATCTAACAGGCCGAGCAACGTGGACTCGGCGCTTGAATGATAAAAAAAAGCTGCCGTGCAATTCGCGTTGAGAAATAATCTGCATTGTGAGCAGCCAGCGCACGCAGGACGGTTGTGACCGCTGCGGAGCGAGCGGCGAGACAGCAGCGAGCGGCGAGACAGCAGCGAGCGCGAGGCCCGACGGCGAATAAAAGGTCCCGCCTGAGATATGGTCCGCATGGGACAGCGCAGATAATTGTAACAAAAAACGGACAATACCTCTGCACAAACACGTTATCCGTACAGCACGTATTTTTCTCTTTGCCATCCCACATTCACAAACGATTCCTGGAATACGGCATTGAGGAATAACCGTTGGCAGAAACCATGTATCACCAGCAGAGGCGGTGGCTCATGCGCACGCCAACACGCGCACATGCGTGAGCACAAGCATTTGTAAAATGCTCATGGCAGACGCCCAAGACATCTTTGCTCGATATTCTGATGGAGAAGCTCATTAAAGTCTCACCACGACAGCAGTTTTAGGAGTCAAAGTGGAATCATTGAGACGATTGCTGTAATACTCTTGCCCCTGCTCCTCACTCTCGCCATTTCATCACAAATGCATGAACTGTACTTTATTGCACTCCCACACTGCGATTTTGGATACACCGATGCATGGGCGAGTGCACATGCCAATTAGAGTGCTTGGGCCAGAAGTCGATTGGCATGGATGGTCCATTCTACTGCGGGCAGAAGCAGCCTTGGCAAGGGCCGAACGTGTCAGGCTGCTCACTCATGTCCGATTGGTCTGCCGCTCCTCCTCCTCCTCGTGTCCTGCCACCAAAGTCCGCATGTTTATCCAATTTCAGGCACACGGTGATAATACATGGTCTGTAATCCCGGCGATGTCCTCCACATTGGGTTTGTCTCCTAAAACCCCCCACAAAAATAAGCGGCTTCTGTCATATGCATCTTAGTGGACAACCAATCTTCGACAGGAACAGTATAATTACTGACCTCACAAGTATTACTCATGCTGCTACACGCCATACAACACACAACACAGAATTCCAGTGCCAATTATTTGCAACTGCATTCGGATGTTTGGCCAATTCTAATATCTGTTGGTGTCACGTGGCAGTAAAACGCAGCACCCGGAGAAAACCCACCACACAAACAAGGGGGTGACACTCAGTGATCTCCCAGCCACGCACTGGTAACACACCAGGCCAAACCCTGGTGGTGGTGATCGATCCAAGTACTAACGAGCCTCAAACCAGATGAGCTAACACGACAGGATGAGATTGGGCTAATTTATGGTGATTACATTGTCAAAGAGAGCCCTTTGTGAGGACTGCCCCTCAGGTAGATTTAAAGGGTTGATTGAACTCAATAACTTGGCAGTCTGGTCGTTGAGTGACTTCGACATTGAGCTGTGATAGTAAATGCAATAAGATGTAAGGTAATTTGGTCATATATAGTGCAGTACAACACAGCAACATAACCTCGCTCCGTGTTGGTCTCAGGCCATCATCAGACGGCCACTCTCACCTACTGCCTGTCATACAACTTTTACAGAGCTCTGCCAAAGCATCAAAATAAACAAATCCTAACGTTAAACCAGGGTCCTCGTCAGCGGTCGAGTCTCTGGCAAATGGAGAGCATCATGAATCTCAGGATCTACTGGATTGTCCACTCGCTGCAGCTAGGAAGCTTTAGGGCTCGGCAACGAAATTCAATATCGAACCCAAACAGCCCCCGGCTTATAATTCAGCTCATGCCGGTGGGGTGAGGCTCCACCCCGCCTCCCATGCTGCTGCGTCCTCACCCAGCAGGTGTGTGGGAATGATATTGGCATTCTAAATACTCCGTGTAGTATGTGCAACGATTCACCGCCGCCCAGCCAGTGATTCGACGAATTACCACAATTTGAAGTCACGATTCGGTGAAGGAGTCCATTGTACAATTACAATGCAATCTGCGTTCATTAAGGTTTCGAGTGCAGCTGTATCTCAAGGCGATGCTCAATTTGCTCATTCTCCTCTCACCACCCGTGTGCGTCAGAACCTGAACATGATTCCCTTGTCCATCGTCTCTTACGACTCTGTACGTCCTTTTCAAGTAGAATTTCCACATGTTATAAACGTAACAATGAGTGCATGACTGAACGGGGAGATGTATTGATTTATACACTTTGGTTTTTTCGGTAAAGTCACGTAAAAAATAATAATAGATCACGACGTTTCGATCGCCACACAAGCAATCGTCTTCAGGTGGGAGAGAGAAACAGGCTGCTGAAACAAGTCCTGATATATTCTTGGTTCTTTATCGAAAGAACCAAGAATATGAATCCCTGCAGTCACAAAAGCTTTAAATCGGAATTTAAGTCCTGAGGTGGGGGGGGGGGGGAAGTTGCCGCGTCGGGCAAGAGGCTGAGGGCTCGAGATTGTGCCTAAGCGAGTGGCAAATCCAAAGATGGGAACCGAGATGGGAGAGGAAAGGAGGGGGGGCTGAGGAGGAGGCGGCCATTGCATTGCGAGAGATTAGAATGTCAATGTGTTGATTTGATTTTTGGTCTGATTTTGACCAGCTAATTCGTATTGTTTATTTAAAAAAAGTCGGTCTTGTTTATAGTTTCGTTCGCTCATAATAATAATAATATATCATGAACGAATAATTAGCACAATTCATTCATTCACACTCGCACGAGTTGACAGGCGCCCTGCGAGCCGAGGAATCGATGTAGACTGATGAACCAATGCGTCGTTGATAGCCGCGTAGGGAGCTACAGCAGCTCACGTCGCTAAGAGAAGGCCACAGTGGGGGGGGGGGGGGGGGCACGAAGGCGGTTATTATTCGAGGAGGCGCAGCACGTGGCTGGCCCACATTCTCGAAACGCTGCGGGGGTACCAGCAGCAGTTTCAGCAGGTGCCGATGTTTTCTGATCCCGCACCACTTCGGCTCAACATGGCAGAGCCGCAGTGAGTGGAATGCTCACCACCAATTGCCTAAGGAGGAGAGGCGCGGAACCCGTAGCCGCTGCTCACCTTCTCATCAGAACCACCGAAAGATTGACATTTAAGGAGACCGAGCAAGCATTTCAATTTTCACGTCTTTTCTATTCTATTCCTGCGCATGACGCCAATATATTCAGGAGTGAAATGCTAATGTCAATGTCTGGCAGCCACGACAAGAGGGCTTGAAGAGAGAGTTCGTGTAAGTGTGTGTTATTCACGTTCATCGCCCCCCCCCTCCTCCAACAATCGTCCAACTTTTCATGATTACAAACTTTTTATATTCATGTGCAAAGTAAGCCACTGCACACTGCTATCCCCTGATGACTGCTTACGTTGGGAAGCTGTGCCATGGGGGATCGGGTCGTGACGACTGCAGCTGATAAATGCTAATCTGGAGTGAAAAGGTTATATATGTGGCGAAGGGCAAGCAGGCGGGGTCTGAACTGGAAAGGAATTCCATCCCCGGACGTAAGCACGTCAGTTGTGACAGCTCTCTCGCTGGTCCAGCAGTTCGACTGCTGGATTACTTTTTCCGCCTGAGGACGACCGCTTGTGTTGCGATCGAAACGTCGTGATATATTATTATTTATTTTATTTTTTACCTACGTGACTTTACCGAAATAATCAAAGAGTATTTATTGGCTTGTTTAATTTATACTGACAGATTATTTAAGATATTCCTTGAGGGTTGTAATACGTGTATTTATGTTCTTCCGTGCATAAAACTAATGAAAAATTAGTTTATTAAAATAAAAGCATTTGTTGAGTATTTCTTCATTGTACAATTACGTGTGTATTTATTACGAGATAATGCTGAGCAATGCATTCATATTAAAACTACTGTTGCAGGATTAAGAATCTGTCTCCACATCATAATACTAAATACTATGCCCCAAATACTACAAAAGGAAATACGCTTTACATTAATTAAAACAGAAATGCACTGCACGTGTACACGTTGCACGCACACATATACATCACGGACAGCTCACGCTTATGTCTTTATTTATATCTTTCCTTGCTTATTTTTATTTCAAATTCCACTTAAGTTGGTTCAAATTAAAACGGATAACATTCTTATAATGAGGGCCGCAGGCGGAACGATCATGACGTGAGGACGCTCGCGCTCGTGCACATCTGAAAATCCGCGAGTGACATTCAGGGCCCGGAGCGTCCGCATGCAGCTCAGTCGCTCGTGATGGCGCTGCGCAACCCCATTCTGGGCCCCACAATTTCAACGAGGTCCCTGAGATCTTCGAATCAACTTATTTCAAGTACTCTGAGGTCAAGGCGCATTTGCTGGCGTGATGAGGCTCTTGCCAGTGCAGCTCCCATGCTTTGAAACCTTTTGCCATTCCTAATAAGACAATCAGAAACGTTAGATATATTTAAGTGTGTTTTGAAAACTGTCCTTTAAATTGGGCTTTACCCAATAGTTCTGGCCGTTTACCCTGGTTCTATTTATTTTCTGCTTTCCATACATGGCGCATTAGGATATATGGATGAAATTCGCACTACAAATGTAATTTATTATTATTGTCACCTCCCACACATTCTGTCCTGCATCTCCCAGAGGTGCGTGCAGACGTTGGATATTTGGCTGTGGCTCTGGGACTCGTGTAAAAAATGTATTATCAAACGTGACATTGAAGACATCTTTGCTGTGTTTTACACCCTGAATGTGCCCCAATATCGATGGAGCTCGGAAGTTAAGCAGGTTTCAGCCTGGGTAGTACTTGGATCAGATGCTGACTGAGAATAGTCGGTGTTGTAATTCTGGGCTGCATGGTGGCCAGGAGATGGCAAAACAGTACCAGATTCTTCAATCCATCTATGCAGATGTTTGAGTGTTACACCCTCTCGTATGTGTGCATTTTTGACAAGTAATTCTGGTTTCTCCCCACATGCCAAACACTCACTCATGGAATTTGGCCAAACATTCCAATTCCAGATGTGAAACGTAAAAATAAGCATATTCCTGGTAGATATTACTCTTCATGATTATTGTTAATATATAATTATTCTGTTTGTATACGTGTTAGGTCTTGTGCTAACGTTTGAAAATGTATTTTTCATGTGAATTACGTATAATGTATAATTATAATGTAATTACGACATTCTATTTAATATGCTATACCACCTTGAAATAAATTACTGTTGTTAACATTACAGGGTAACCACCTCTCAAAGATTACACAGTTCCATCAGCACAAATGTGTCTTGCAAAAAAATTAGTTACCAAAATTAGAAGCTGATGACAACTGACAGCAGAGATATGTTCGTGCCAAGGTGACACGGTTGAGGCCACACACGATGCTGCCACACTGTAAGGACAACCCAGCAAAGGAAAGCACTCATCCTTAGGTCCACCACACAATTCCAATGGCTTTGAGCTCAACGTGGATTGGGCATGGTCAGTGGCATAGCGTGATTGGCATGGGCCCTCGTGCGAGTTCAATAGGGTATCCCTATTCACCAAGGTACCTGTACCTGATACCATTGCAACCATTGAAGACTTGGTCCAATAGGGACTGAATCCAGATGTACCAACTTTTGTAAGACACTGCCTTACCAACACTTACTTCACTTGGAATGGTATATTCTACAAACAAAATGAAGGTACACCGATGGATTCTCCCTTATCGCCCCCTGCGTCCTTCCTTGTGGAGGAGATACGCAGATGACACGTTTGTCATCTGGCCACGTGGCCTGCCAGCACTGAACCAATTTCTCACCCACATCAATTCCATACACCCATCTATCAAATTCACCATGGAAGTGGAAAAGGATGGCAAGTTACCATTCCTGGATGTTTTGATCTAGAAGGGACCTGATGGCTCGTTGGGACACTGTCTACAGGAAATCCACCCACACGGATGCCTATCTAAAGCATGACTCCCACCACCATCCAGCCCAGAAGAATTCCCTCATCAAAACACTACACCACCGACCAGCATCGCCTAGCCAATGAGCTGGAGCACGTACACCAAGCCCTCAGGATGAACGGATATTCTGACCGTACAATCCACAAAGCTGTCTCCCTAGCCATGGGGAGACAACCATCTGAGGATCCAACCAATACCATCACTTTGCCATACATAGCAGGGGTTACCAAAACGATTTCCAAAATCTTAAACAAACACATAATCAGGTTTGTTTCAACACAGTACAAAAAATCCGTAATTTGATCCCATCTGTAAAGGATGTGATTCCAGATATACAATACCCGGGCGTCTACAAACTGAGTTGTGGCTGCGGCAGCAGTTACATTGGGGAAACGAAATGACATGTCTCGGACCGTGTTCGCGAACACAAGGCAGATCTGAAACACGGTAGGACCAATACCTCTGCCGTTGCTGATCATTGTTTAAATGCAGTGAGCTCACACTAAATTTCCTTTTCCAAGACGAAGGTACTCTTCAAACCCACCGGCTATTATCAGAGATTTGTTCATGAAACCATCCAAATATATAAACAGACACAACTTCAACCGAGAAGATGGGTACAAACTGAGAAATCATTGGAAGGACGTTATTAACCAGGTAAAGTCTTAACTGACTGTGATGTCTCAATCCTACCTGCCCATGTCAGCTGTTATTTCCGACTCTCTATGTGTCTCTCTCTGTGCTGCCCCCCCCCCCCCCCCTTTCTCTCTCCCCCCTGCAGCCGACCTCTCCAGTGCTGCTGCGGTGGCCCACTTTACTCCAGTGACCCGGGTGCTGCGGCGGGGTCTATTTCGGGGTCCACTTTCTGCCCTGCCCCCCCCTCCTTCTCTCTCCCCCTTACTACCGAGGCCTATATAACCTCGTGCCACGGCAGATCTCTCGCCTACTTCAGCAGTTTTTTTCTTGCTGTGGTTGTACAACCTGATGACGATTGCTTGTGTTGCGATCGAAACGTCGTGATCTATTATTTTTTCTACCTAGGTGACTTTACCGAAAGAACCAAAGAGTATAATAGGGTCACCCAATTTCATTTCTCTTTGTAGCGTGATGCCTGTGCTCCTACCAAACTAAGGTAACCAGTGCAGTTGTACCACCTGCACACTTGATAGGTACACCAATGAGAATGGTGTTCCCGGGGGATGTTACTATGCTAGCGTTTTGGATGTTTTCCATGTGAATTGGCACGTTATGCAAGGCAGCTTACGTCCCTGCAGAGAAGATGTTCAGCTCGGTCAAAGCAATGTTTCCTCACCACGTCAGGCAGAGCATTTAGAGAGGACTACCGCTCCTTCCAAACTTGAGGACCAAAGAGCCGAGAGCACAATCAGTGCAATCGCCCTCATGGGCCAATCCGTGTCTAATGGCCGCCGACACTCATTTATTAATGCAGATTGAGGCCAGGGGATTCGTGAATTTTAGCTGGGGGTGAAGAGGACATTAATAAATAAATTATAAAGCAGAGTAAATAAATCTTGACTTCAATAAGAGTAAATGAAACTGAGTGATGTTGCACTGAGCCGGCGCAAGGTGAACTCTCTGTGCCACATGCTGACAATTGCACACCTCTCCCTGGAAGGGCGATATATTAAAGGTTGCGATGTTTAGCATCTCATTTCCCACTCTCACCAGCCACGCGGATGCTTCACCCAGCACCGCCGCTTGCACGGAACTATCAATGATAACGGAGCAATTTATGTTATTTGCCGGGGTCAGACCGTTGCCCGTGACCAGGCCCGTGTTTCTCTCCTCCTCCTCCTCACAATAAAAAACACTCCAGCTCGGTCGCGCCGGGGCGGGCGGCACAGCACGGCGCAGGGGAATTAATTTCGTGGAACCGACGCAATCAACGGATGGCGAATCGATGGCACCACGACTCTCGTGTGCACAGCGCACGGGCTTCTTCTGCTCCACTGTCACTTCATGTGACCTCTCCGGCGGCACAAAAGCCGACAACCCAGTCTCCCCAACCTGCTATTTGTGAGCCGCTCCATTACCGCTTTCCATTCCACCCATAATCCCCCCTTCTCCATCTCTGAGAAGCCTCCTACAGGCCCACCCCTTCCAACCGCCCCTCTCTCCGGCGAGTTTATCCGGCTTCTCTAGTCTCGTACCTTAGTCCCACCACGAGCCTCCCCATCACCCACTCTCCACTATCACGAGACACTCCACGCTAATCAGATTGTAGGAAGGATTTCCTCCTCGCTCATTATTGCATGTATGTGGCTTAATGTTGTCATGGAAACCATAACCCCGGGATCCAAACGAGGACAGAAATAAATCAGGGTTTTAGCGGGCCACACCTCGCAGTGGACGCGGCTACTTTGTTCGACAAACAGAGCCGGACAACAGATCGAGTCGCGTGCTGACCGACTGGCCAACTCGATTGCTGACAATCGCGAGGCTGTGATGAGAGCCAGGCAGGCAAGTAGGCAAGTAGGCATGCAAGTAGACAGGCACGACGTACACATACATGTACATTTGCATAAAAATATATAAAATGTGATTGACATATCCGATCGGTTGTTTATGGCCTTCTGGGAGTGCATAGTTCCAGGAGCATTGGTTTAATACAATACGCTCTGGACCGGTTTCGATATTCAGTGTCTCATCAGCAGTCATTTTAACACGTCGGCTTTCGCGACCAATATCATCCATAAGAGGGTTTTTTTGTTAGATCGCGTAAATATATAAATGTGTCGTTAAAACCCACAACCACCCGGCACAGCCAACTAGTAAGGGTTGTCACGCAAACAGAATGTGTCAATTCGACACCAGTCCAGCACACCGGTGTGTTGGATAGCCAAGCCACAACATTTACAATCTGAGTACCAATGCTGGTGAACTGCCAGATGTTTATAGACAAGGACACTGTTAGATAATATGTAATTATTCTATTTTTGTGACATACTGATTGACTGAGTCACTCGCTCACGAGCAAACACACTGGAATAATAACCAACAGGCAGGGAGGGAGACAGGAAGATAGACAGGAAGGCAGATGGACTGACTAACTCACTGACTAAAAAACAGACCTCCTGACTGAGAGCTACTAAGAAAGAGCTTAACTTGCAGGCAAGGAGGCCCAAAGCCACACAGATTGTGCATTTGAAACACACAGCATAATATACGTACTTGTGAGATGTACACTGGAGCGGTTGTGCAGTGGATAGTGCACTATGCTTTTAACCTGGCTGCCCAAGTTTGATTTAAAGCCACGGCTAAGATCACTGGCATGTGACATCTGAACTGGTCCTGTACACCCCAATTCACCCGCAATTTGCACCGATCAGTGTGACGAATTATGGCAAAACAAGTCTCAAAATTACGAACATGGCATCGGGAGGCCTTCATTCAGCAGTGGATTAACAAATGGCTGTAATTTGTGCAATGCATAATAATGTATGATATGCATCCATCCGCCTGAAAGGCCGAGCTATTTTAATGGCTCCGTGCATTTGAGCAGGCTCTGTATTATACTTGTTAAACTAAGCAGCCTTTTTCCAAGTAGGCTTCATTAATCTTTCATTCATATTTCCTTTCAAGTTGCTCATGAATGTTTCAGAGCTTCGATGCACTACATACATGCATTTTTCATAAAGCGGTTGGCCGGGGGGGCAAGAAGGTGACGTGGGTGGGGGGTAAGTCTGAGGAGGAGGTGTCCGTGCAAATGGTGAAGGTGGAGGTAAGGTGAGGATGCAGAAGGCCGAGGTGCGAGTTAATATGTTGTTTCTCATCAGATGCCCACCACACATTGTTTTCCCAGTATTCCGTGGTGACATGGGGAAGGTTCGAGAGAGGGTGTCCGTGCAGGGCTGTGGGGGTGATGATGGTTCAGGTAGTGAGGGTGAGGAGAAGGGGGAGGGTATGAAAGAAGGGAAGGGAGGTGCCAGATGTTATCTTCCTCTGGAGCTGTGGTCGTTTCCGTAAACATATGCCGAGCACGTGGAGAGAAACGTTGGACATCATGCCGAACGACGCAGGGTTACAACCCAACAACACATCGCAGTGCTGCTACACTGACACCCGAGCAGGCATTGTTCTCCTCTCCTGTGAGGCGGAGGTGGCGGGGAGGAAGGAGCACGACGGCATTTAGAGAAGCCCTGAGCGCGAGACGCTGCAGGCCAGCCGGAAACATCTCCCAACCTGCTGGGGAGCGGCAACGCGCGGACATTTCAAGGAGGAATGTTAATGTGACGTTTGGACGTAAAGTCGCACACAATGACCGCATTTACTCGCAAGCGACAATTTTAGGCTCGGGCTGTGAAATGGTTCGTGCTCGCGCGATCAACGGCACCTTTGACGGCCGAGCATCCATGCAGCGACGGCCTCCACGGCTTTGGGGAGACGCGTGACTGACAGCCCGCCCGCGGGGCTGCATCATTAAGTCTTTTATTTGCAGTAGCACGGCACGTTCGCCCTGTCTAGCGCTCTCTCGCGCGCTCTCTCACTCTCCACATTTGTACATATATCGTATACGGTATTGGGAATATAAACCAAGATCTCTCTTCCATACAGCCCGCTAAATATGAAAACGCTGAAGCAAGTGAAGTAAGTGAGGACCGATTCAGGCCGACACGGTGCACGAAAACGGAGCAGCCAGTGCCACTTCCAAGCCACTTGTGTCTCCTGTGTGTTGTTGTGTACACATCTCGAACAACTTTACTCAAGAATACAATTGGTGATGCTGCGTTGCAAATGGCACACAAGCACAATTAACAAAAGCACGTAACACATTCATCAATAGCACTAAAGTAAAGCACACATTTCAGGCCTTCTGCTATGAAGGGTCATTGCCTGAAACGTCACCTATTATGAAAACAATTTTGAAGGCCATAGTGTTATTGAAGAATGTGTTGAGTATTTAGATACTCGTTTAAGGCTGAGGTCACATCGGGGAGGCACAGGACGGATTCAGATATCACACGCCAGTGATGTTGGCCATGGACGGGAATCAAATTCAGCTCACCGGGTTCATTACACATGGCACGAACCACTGCACCACCGCTCCCTCCACATATAAACACATTTATACATCGTGATTAGAAGCTTTCGTGACTGCAGGATTTCATACTCTTAGGTTATTTCGGTAAAGTCACGTAGCTAGGTAAATAAATAAATAATAGTTCACTATATCATGCCTCGTCATAGAGGAATGTTTCTCTCTTTCACCTGAGGACGATCGCTTGTTGTTGCGATCGAAACGTACATCGTGATCTATTTTTTTTCCTATCTATATGACTTTTCCGAAATAACCTAAGAGTACTCTTTGTTTCTTTCGGTAAAGTCACGTAGGTAGAAAAATAATAAAATAAAATGAAACAAAAAATAATAATAGCAATGTGTTGGGCAATTGGCCCTTCTTAGCACAACAGTAGTAGGGTCTAATGAATGGGTACACCAGTCAGTCAATAGGCAGGTCACACGTGGCGCTGAGATAAAGTATCAGTACTCCCACTTCTTCGAGCATGGAAGAGTAGGCGAAATACCATCTAGAGGGGGTTCTCTAGAGCTCCCTCTCGTGGAGCCCCTTCCACCAGCAATGGTGTGAGCAAGCAATTGCAGGGCTGTACCTCTACTGTTGCTTTTCATGTAAAATGTACGCAGACTTTAACGGGCTCACGGTTTGACGAGGAGGGAGAAAGCCGCGGATTCCCCCAAACCGCAGTTTCTGCGGGGGGTGCACGCGACCCCGGCGTGGCCCCCGAGGGCTGCGCGTGCACACAGCGGAGCGCACAGCACACGTGCAGCGTACACAGTGGGGAGGCCCAGCCCCCCTTTAAGAGACCTCAGTGCAGCACTCGCTCCACATGCAACTCGCTCATCAGGACAAAATATAGCTGTGAGGAAAAAGATATAACAGCACATGTTGTCCTACGAAGAAAGGACATTGTCCGAAACGTCTCCAATATTTATATTTTTTAAAACCACAGTGTTATTTTGCACCATCAACAAATGTTTAGTTTTATAGCTGCGAGGGAGCCCTGCGAATGCATGGAGCCCAAGAGTAAGTTGGTTTTCAGGCCATGCATGAATAGTTACGTCTTTAATTTACAGCATTTTCAAAAATCGATGTTGGCTTGTGCATGGCAGTTGGCGCAGCCATGTGTTCACATCCTCGTGTGCACAGCTGGGAATGGGGTGACCGCGTCCGCCCACTCTCTCCGCCACAAACAGGCGAGGAGAGGAAGGACGAGTGGTTGGAAGAGTGGCGAGGGAGGAAGGGAGTTTGGGGGAGAGAGGGAGGGAGGTGTTGCCACCTGCCTCCCCGTTGCAACGTCTCTCTGTAGCAAGCCAGCGAGGCCCCTCCCTGCCACGCAACCTGCAGCAGACACGCACGGCACTGCGCCCAGCGCGCCGCTTAATAACGCTTCGTGATGATACATCTTCAGAAGCGAATGTCCCTGTCTTCACGCAATTATCTTGCATACAAGCAATGGCAATTATTAACCCCAGGCAATATTTAATTGTTTGTGAATGTGTCGCTTTCACAATGCTGTGTTTTCTCACTTGTGAATCTCTGGCGATGTGCATCATAACAAAGTGGCCTGCTCACGCGTGCGCACCATCACCGTGCTGATACCCCACGAGTGGAAGCTCCCCAGCCTTCCGCCTCCCATTCCCACACCGCCCCCCCCCCGACCTCTAACGAGCAATTATTCCCAGTGTACAAATTAATTGGAACACCATATGTAATGTGACCATTCGGAAAGTGCAGCTGTGATGTTAATGATGTCGCAGCGCAAATGTTACCGTCTTGGCGATGACCACAAACCAGTGCTAATGTAGTCAACATTTGTTATTTGAGTCATAGTCTTAGACGAGTCCACGATAACCTGTGGCGTTTAAGTCAGGTATGTGGGTTCCAAGTGGTAATTCGATTGGTCCAGCTGACTAAAGCTGTCAAAATGTTCACTCTTGGTTATTCCATGTTGGTGTGAGAGGCATGTAATTTCCAACCCTTCCCTGCCCACTTCCCCAGCATTCTTAGGTCAACTAATCAATACAATATTTGTACACATGCATCTATAGCCAATTGTCATGTTTTGGGTCTTCCTCAGTGCACTCTCTATAAGAACGACAAACTAATCCCAGTCTGCATCTTCATACTGACTCAGTTAAATGTCGTCTCGTCATTGTCAATAATGCTTCCATCTTTGGTGGGTAGCAGTTGTTGTCATTTAACACTCGATTTTCGTCCGCTCACCATCAATCACTTAAGTCAATTATAAAATCACTTTGTTGACAAATATATTCGTTGCTAACTTCGTTTCCAGATTAGTGAAAAAAACACCAAAATTCAATAATGAAGGCTCGACCAGAAATACCGCAGGTGTATGTATGTTGACATAATTTCACACCGTACATAGCCAACTTTGCGAATCGGAGGCGTGTGGGAAGAACAGCAAACTAAACACAAAAAGCAGTTCTAAAGAAATGAATTGTCAATCTAGATTATTTAAAAGTGCATATCTCCAGTTGATTCCTAATATCGGAAGGAAGAGCATTTCAGACGGCTGCAGAAAAGCATCTTAAATATGTATGTAGACTGAGACTACGGCTAAAATTAAACAGGCTGACTAAATAAACACTGCCTCAGAGCACGGCACTCGAGCTAACCGCCGCTTTGACGGCGACACTTGCGCACACGACGACGACGACCCACGCGCCTCGGGAGCAGTGGCTTGGTGGTGGCGCATCAGCGGGGGCGCTGGAGTCGTCGCCTGCCGCACGCAGCACCACAGCAGTGACCAGAGACACGCCGCAGCTCATGAAGCTTGGCCCAGCTTCTACCCGAGTCTTTAATGGGGCTGTCAGGTAAGGAGGTGACTTGAAGTCCAAAATTAAACATTTGGGGTAAGGAATGCGTGCTGCAAAACAATCCAGATTGGCACTGGTGTAAATGACATTTCAGCACAACCTCCAGCAGTCCCCACTTTCTTGGTAAGATTGCCCTTGCAGTTCTCATCTCCGGCAAACCATTACACAGAGACAGCAGCCTGCATGTAATGCGTCTCGACCACCGGCATGTCCTGCAGCAAGCCCACTTACTTTTATAAAAAAAATGATTGAATATTTGTATGTATTTATATTCTGCCCAATGACACTCATGATTATTTTGAAATACATAGCTTTCTTAACAGTTAATATGATGTCTCTAACTTGTGTAGTTAGTTTAACATGTAGGCTTTTGCGACCAATGTCATCCATAATAGAGGTTCTTGGGTTAGATCGCGTAAATATCTAAATGTGTCGTTAAAACCCGCCACCACCCGACACAGCCAACTAGTAAGGGTTGTCACGTAAACAGAACGTGGCCAATTCGTCACTAGTACAGCACACCGGTGTGTTGGAGAGCCAAGCCACAACATTCACCATCTGAGTACGACGTTTTGCCAGTAATTACAACTAGCTTCATCAGGCGACACCCAGATTTGTAGAGAAGTATAACTGTATCGTTCTTTATATAGAGGCATAGATGTGGTGACAATGCTTCTGCGCTCTTGCGCCACGTTGGGGGGCGGGGATTACTAAGGCAACGTGCATTATGCGAGCTCTTTGAACTTGTCCTTCCTGTCTATTGTGTGTATTAAAATAGCTGTACCAACGGCAATCCCTATTGAAGTATGCTGCCCTTTGTAGGCATGTGGAGTTAATTCCCGAATCCATTCACTTCTGTCTTGCAGCTCGGCGTGTCATTCCAAAATTGACAAACGTATATCTACAGGAACCAATATGGCCACTGAAGATAAAGCAAATTTTGTCTTTTCAGGTATGTATGTTGAACTTCTTTCGCACCGTACATAACCAACTGTGCTAATCGGAGGTGCAGGGGAATGACAACAAACTAAACACAAAAAGCCGTTGGGTAGAGAACTTGAGAGACTGGGACAGTCTTATTTTCAGTAGTCACTTGGATCACCGGAAATGATAAAAGCAAGAACAAAAACATAATAAAGCAGAGCGATGAAAGAAAGAGAAATGGGAACAAAAACTGCAGCAGATATTGGCTTTGTAGGTGTTTGGCCAACGGCTTAAACATCACGATGCCTCTTGTGAGATTGAGTTCAGGTACATTTCACAATGATTTACATAAACCCACAAAATATCTCACCGCTCTCCCCTGGTACCTGCGACTCTAACGCAAAATCGACGGCGTTTCAAACTGTGGGCACCAAGCGCTCGGTGGCAGGCGACGACACAGGCACCATAGCACGCGGCACAGCACTGTCGCACCTCGAGTTCTAACCCTGGAGAAATAATAAAGCAACGCAACATCTGGTGCGGCAATTAAAACTCTCATTTGCACAGAAGCAGCGGAAACCGGAGAGGGAGAGAGAGAGCTCGGCTTAGGAAGCGTCGGCAAGGGCGCGAGCACTGCGGGGTGGGTGCTGCATGCTGATTGGTGAGTGCGGACGAGCAAGCGGTGAGTCGTGAATGGGCAGCACATGTGGAGTGGTGTGCTGTGACGTTTGTGGGGAGCGATAATGTAGCGGTTAGCGCGTTTCACTCCGATCCCCGCTGACCAGAGTTCGATTTCTGCTCATGGCCAACATCCGTGACAAATATTTGAATCGGTCCTGGGCATCCCCTAGGTTGACTCAGCCTCAAATGAGTACCTGGTGCAGTGTGTAAACATCACCACTGGGGAAACAAAGGCGGCAATGTGTGGTGTTGGCCACCCTACCCCTCGTGTGCCATGCCGATCTTCATAGTTGCTCGCTTACAGCACTTTCCCCAACAGTGTGTTAAGGCTATACGGGGGACCTTGTCTATGTTTTGTAAGTGACGTGTGACGAGTGGTGTGGGGTGAGTAATCTATGGTGTGCGGTGTGTGGTGCATAGTGAGGGGTTCATGGTGAGTGATGCGTAGTGAGCGGTGTTTCATGAGCAGCGCATGGTGAGCATCGTGAATAGTGAGTGAAGAGTGATGAGCAGTGTGTGTGGTAAGTATTGATAAAAGATCAGCACATTATGAGCGGTCTATGAAATGCGGCACATATACAGCAGTGCGTGGTGAGGAAGTAGGGCATGCTGAGAATAGTCAACTGTGGTGAGCAGTGAGGAGTGAACAGTTGGTGCTAAATGGTGGTGAGGAAGCAACCCTCGCGGCGCGGCGAGGCTGAGACGTGTCGGCAGTGGAAGCGCGCGTCCCGTGGACGGGACACAAACCGACAACGCCAATTTACAAGGAAATCGGTTTTACTGAACCATCACGTCGAGACGAGGGAGGAACGGGCGAGTGCCCTGGCAGACGGGCGAGGGGCCCCCACAAGCGTTTCGCTCCAGCGACTCCTCAATCAGCCCGTCAGCTGCGGTTAGGGCACCGCGCAGGATGCCTGCCACTTAATACAAGTGCCGAATTTCAATTACCCTGTCTCCAATGCAACACGGGCTGCTGTTGCTCCCATTATAAACATTATAGCAGAGTTAGCAATTCCAGGCGATCTATCTTTTGTTTGCCAGCACCAACTTGGTATCATCGGCAACAATACGTATCGCAGTCTGCTATGTTTTTACATTTGTATAATTATTCGTGTCATCCTTCCAATTTAAACACGTTTGCATTTTGGCCCAACATATCATTCACCTCATTCTATGTGTTATGTAGGAGTGCACTGCGAACGTGTATCCACATTGTACTGCAGGATCCAAGGTGCAGGCAGCGTCTGTGCGGTGCTTAGCGCACCACGCGATGATCTTGGTGATCTGAGTTCCATTCTTAGCCCATGACTGACAAATAATGATACAAGTTCCCCATATAGTCTTGAATAGACTGTTGAGGCAAGTGCTGTTAGTGAGCACCTATGAAGGCCAGCACGTTGTACGAGTGGTGCGTGGCCAACACCGTGTCCAGCTGCTTTTGTCTCCTCAGTGCAGATCTTTACAAACTACACAAGGTACTCATTTAAGATTGAATCGCCCTAAAGGAGGAACAGGACTGGTTCAAATATTTGTGACTATTATTGGTCGTGAGCTGGCATTGAACTGATGTCAATGGGAATGCAGTACAGTGCATTTGCCACGACACTACCCCTCCTCCCTCCAACAAAGATCCCCCATATATAGCCTAAACGCACTGTTGGGGCAAGTGCTGTTAACGAGCACCTATGAAGGCCCCTCCATTATGCACACACACATACAATGGCGAGGTTCAACAATCTACACTAATGGTCAGAAACTTCCAGAGCACTACGAACATCAATGACAATTAACATTGGAAGCATTTAGAATTGGCCTTAAACTTGGCTCAATCTGGAAATACGAGTGTAACCTATGAGCTGAGAAGGTTAGGGCTGAAATTAAAATGTGAATAAGATATTTGCTTGAATGAATTAAATATTTTTAGCAGAAATGAATGTCCAAAAGTGAGAGAGTGCAGGGTTGCCACGAGCAGAGCACGCAGGAAGCTACCGTGGCCAAGGGCACGGGTTCACCGATGGCATCAAGGCTGCCATGTTCTCTGCTCGTGGTGACATTGCACTCTCTCGCCGAGTCTGGCTTGGAGCGGTGTCCCTGTATCGACTGTTTTTCTGAAGAGCTCTGAGGGAGAGCTAAACCCGGGCAGCCCTGGTCAACCGCCACCTACGAGCACACACCTCCCCGTGTGATCTCATAAACATTACCCAATCATTTTCTTGGTTCTTTCGGTAAAGTCACGTAGAAGGGAAGTAATCAAATAATAAAAATAAAACATAAAAAAAAATATTTCTCACGACGTTTCGGCTACAACGCAAGCAGCCGTCGTCAGGTGCGTTGTAGCCGAAACGTCGTGAGAATGTTTTTATGTTTTATTTTTATTATTTTATTACTTCCCTTCTACGTGACTTTACCGAAAGAACCAAGAAGATGAATCCCTGCAGTCACGAAAGCTTTAAATCAAAATTGACCCAATCATTGTTTTACGTTCCCTGCGGGGCCTTATGACCAGGACACGCAAGCATCCCACGAGGAAGAAACTAGAAGCGCCCGTGGTAACGGAGCCCCAGAACGGACATTCAGAGCTGTGTTCCAAGCATGGCGCAAATCCCCGGCTGTTGTGATCGCGTGGCCCGTCCTCCGTGCGAGCGTAACTTAAGACACCGCTTGGACCACAAGAAACTGCTGCGATTGAAAGTGCACGTAGGGGTTTTGCTTTGAAAAAGAAACTCCATTTGTTTATTCATTCCTTTGTGAATTCATTATGTTCTCTCAGCCCCTTTGTCAATCCACCATTGAATGAAGACCTCCCCATGTTTCATTATGGCGGTTGTTTGACCATACTTCACCAACGCCAAACATTGCAGGTTGGTGAAGAAGGCAGGGCAAGGACTGGTTCGGATACAATTTGGCACTGACGTCAGCTTTGTCCGGGAATCAAACTCAGGTCACTAGGTTCACAGCACACTTTGCTAACCACTGCGCAATCGCTCCCTCCAACAAGACATTGTGGATTTTTAGATGTGCAAACGCTAATTAATGTTATTGCCCAATTAAAGCAGTGAAGACCTTTGCATTCATCGGAATGCGAATGTCTTTAACACGGAAAGGGGGAGGCGAGTCTATATCAGCGTTGATTTGCAGGAGAGAGTGAGAAGGTACCGGTCGTGACACTCGCGCTGCGAGAGGACAAACGTCCGCTCAACCTGGGGCTGGCAACGCGAGGCTGCTACTCAAACATTCCAAACACATCCCAGGGTGTGTGTCAACAGTGTTGTAGCGCAGTTGCCATGTGGTCTGAAACAAAGCAATGAAATGGAGCCCCTATCCAAATTCCCCCTCCTGCTCTCTGTAGCCCGAATGCTGCTCCAGTCCCACAGACCCTGGTTAAATCTATATACTCACAATGAGGCCCAGAACATCAAATAGAGGCTCATAGACTTGTGCAGATACCCATGAACTCGGATAATAACCCCTAGCCAACGGTGTAATGCGGTTGGCAGGGACCCTGGTGCAAGGCATGAATCGCGGGCCTTCTGTCCAATTCCAACCCCCCCCCCCCACTTCGTAACCTGGTGCATAGGCAGAAATGTACTTATTTAAGCCTGAGTTGACCTACAGGAGGTCCAAATAAGGTTATTTTTTTTCATTACGTTACCCACGGTCAATAATAAAACCTAGGTTTGCAGGTTCATAATGTAATGTCAGCTGCTGCTGTGCACACACATGTGTACAACCATTCCTTGCAGCTGTAGTGGATGTATTAACTCGCCGCTAATATAGGATATGGTCGGTAATTAAACTCTGGTGACTGTCTTTGTAGCAAAAGTGCACTCACTGAAGTTAAACCTCTGTATATCTGTTTGAAATAAAATGCATCAAACTAGAAGAGGTCCATATGGGTCATCTCTCTTTTGCTGCCAACCATCCTTGCCCACTCTTTTTGCTCTATGCTGTCATTGACTGCTGCTTGTATTCAAACAGTGTCACTAGGAACCTCATCAAAAACAATGTTTTAAATGGTCTCTCCTCCGCAGCTCCTCAGCAGCACGAGGTATCAGTCGTATCAGGGAAATTGCACGACTCCCCGTTACAACCACAATGTCATTATCCCATAAGCAGAAGAAGCCAGGAGAATGTGCATGAACAGGTAATGTGTGGGGGAAGGGGGGGGGCGTTTATGGAAAATAAAATTGATTAATGAATTTATTAATGCTTGAAGACAATTTTGACAAGTGCGTCTGCTCTCCAATCACCTCCATGCCGCAACCATCCTTAAACCTCAGAGATCCCTCCATAAAACTGGAGCGCCCCTTCACCCTCCATTCCGACTGCTCTTCACGGACAAATAATTTACATAATAATTGGTTTCCACAAAGGTCAGGCCCTAACTGCATGTGACAGCCTCCCAGCCGAAGCCAGGCAGCAGTCAATGATGAAATCGCGAAATGCACACTCGCTGCTCCGCAAACGCAAATGCTCCCTCGCCGAGCGGCCAAGTTCCGTGACATTTGTTGTGTGCATTTCTTTTTTATTTTACAAAGAACAATATATATAAAAGCTATTCAACTCAGCATGATTCATGTGCCACTTTCTGACAGACAAGCTTTTAAGTAAAATTTCAAGAGAAGCCTCACGGAATTGCCTTTCTGCAAGAAAGGCGCCACACGGCTGTCCGTCGTGACGTGCTGCTGAAGAGCCCCACTTGTCGACGCGCTGCTCACATTACGCGGAATTCGGCACCCTAAGATCCGCATTGTGATGCGTCAAAAGATGATGCCTAATAACATGCTGCTAACGTTGGCTTATATATTTTTATATTTTTCAGATTTCTATCTCATGTATTTATAGCGGCTTCAGGGCTTGGCTCAGCCGAATTGAATGCAAATGCACTTTCAGGGCACGGCTTGCGTTTTTTTTCTTTCCGCAGGCATTGAAAGGATTGAAACCATGTGACTTGCAGAAAACTAGAACCCTACTAAGCAACATGGGCTTGAGCCAGAAGTCACTGTACTATGATGTAGTCCAGAGGTAGTGGTAGCTCAGAAGTATTACTGGCTCAGTGGTAGTGCTCATCAAACGGCCCCAATGCCGTTTGATGAGCACTACTTAGGAATAACTCGCAGTGTGACTGCGATCGAACCGTGGACCACACGTTTAACCACACTGCCCGCTGTGATCATTTGCTGATGAAAGCATTTCAAATATTTACCAGGCGATTACTTGCTCCCCCATCGTCGACTTAAACTGATCAATGTTGCTAATCAACCTGCCGTATAAAAGAAGATGAAAAGGTGATGGTTCAGCAATAGTCCTGGCTCAATGCTCTGACCTGGCTCTTGGACGCTTGCCCAACACTGCCAAAGGCTCCATCAAAGCCTGCGACGGTAAAATCCGCCCATGCAGATGTCACCCAGCCACTTCAACGAAGACACCCCCGCCCAAACCCCGGGACATAACCAGCTCCGTTTTAACCAAATCCGTGCACTTTTCATAATGACTTAATTTAAATACAGCAGATATCTCCGCTTTGCATAATTGGTTTTCACTGAAAATAATGGGGTCCAACTGCACGGCGATGGGAAATGTATGAAGTGACCAACGCTGTGGAGCTGCGCTGTGCCATCTTCTGAAGTTCAAGCGATAAAGCAGCACTTCCTGTTTTTAAGGTGAATATTAAGGTGGGATACACAAACGCCCTCGCCCCCTCACCCAGTCACCCCCTCGCTCCCTCATTCACTCACTCCCTCGCCCCCTCATGATCTCTCTCCCTCACGTCTCATCCAGTAAAACTCAACCAGCAGTGCTCGATTGCACTCACGTAGCTGTGAAGTGCCACACCCAGCCGATTGACTGAAACCTGATTTATTTTGACAACGAAACAGACCCTTTATTGTTGGTTTGGAATATGCAAGTGATATATAAACTGGCCTTTGGCACCTCCCCTCCCCCACCCACTTCATTCACTTACCCACACTGACCAGGATGGTGGAGAATGGTCAAACAATTATCATGGTCAACACGTAGTAGGAAAGCCTTAATCCAGCAGTAGATTGGCAAACAGCTTAAACTAATTACTACACACAATCAGCTAATACGGGGAACACATTACCTTGTACAGGCAACCCAGTGACATGTTGTTCATGGACTACGCCTTGCAGGTGAGACCCAGAGAAACCCAACTAGGATCCCGGCTTGGACTTTTATGAAATACAGGCGGCCCCCAATATAAGTAGGTGTTAGGGACCGGAAAGATGTAACTTATAACGAAACGATGTATAACGAGGAATTTTCTCCTACAAGAATAATGGGAAATGAGGGGGTGGGGGGTAGGGACCGTAAGAGCCTAAACACTGCCTATGCGATGCAAAGTGGAGCAATTTATTCCATAAGAAACATGGGAATAAGGTGTGGATAGGGACATATCTTCGGAAAATATTGTTTCATACCTAGCAACCAAAATACGTACTGTACGATACTGTACAACCAATCGGCGCCCAATATCAACCGCACGTTCACCTTTTCTACTCTGCTTTGTTACTTACATTTTAACATCGAGCGGAATACTATTGCGCTCTTTCTTAGACTCACCACCTGCTCTATCACCTGTACTGTCACTAGCACTACGCTTGCTACATTGTTGTAGGGTTGCGATGATATTTTGCGATAAAGTCCAAACCAATTGCAAGGAGCACTCGCTTCGCACGTGCGAGAGCACGATGGGAACGAGAAGATGACGGCGCATGCACGAAATACGAGTTGGTTGTACAGTACATTTCACGAGTTGACCAGTACGTCGCAACGATGTATGTGCAGGGAAATTTTACGTCGGGTTCCGAAAAAAATCAGTGACGTGAATGTGAAACAACGCATATCGAGGCGACGTATATCAGGGACTGCCTGTACAGTATATGTCTTTTTACTAGCCAGGATGCACCACATCAGTATGTCGCCACCTTTGACTGTCTTGCGTTGTTACGATCCACCTTATTAAATGTTTTGAATTATATAGCAGCTAAATGCAAGTCAATGTAGAGAGTGAAACATTGAGGCAGAAAGAGCAGGATCAAGTGTGCCCCAATGGTCGCAAGGACCAAGGGATTAACGCAGAAATAGAAACGCAGTTTCAGCGGGAAGTGAAGCTCCCAGCACTCTTAAGCGAAACGTCGGGCATCATGCCAACACCACATGGTACAACCCGAAAACACACCGGAAAGCCCACAATGATGAAAAATGTGGATCTCTAGACAATGCACAAATACAGAAATTAATATCTGGTACAAAATATGTATTACCGAAGCTATAAACAGAATGTGTACTGGATTAATTGCACTTGTGGCAAATGCTACGTTGGGCAAACAGGACGAATTACCAGCACGAGACCAGAAGAACACCAAATAAATATTAAAAACTCCTAAACACAACTGTCGGCAGTGGCAGAACACGCGTGCCAACAAGGACACTCAATTGATTTTGAAAATGTTGAAGGTCTGTGCTAAACTAGTTACTACTGGCCAATACTAATTAGATAATCTATCGAAATTTAGAGAAATAAAAATTAAATTTAACTGTTCGGATAGCTACAGACTTCGTGCTGCTTGGAAGCGAATCATAAAATAATACATTGTTTAAATGTATGCCTATACAGGTCACCATACTTCAATAGAGGTTACCGTTTGAACGGCTATTTTAGTACACAATCGACAGGAGGTACAAGAACAATGGGTTTGCGTAATAATAATGATGTACGTCGAGTAGCATATAAATAACCCAAATGGCAATGAATACCCAAAGTCATTTATATGTATTCATCCCCCCCCCCCCCCACTTCGCGCAAGAAGAGCACACAGGTGATGTCATCACATCTCTCCCTCTATTTAAGGAACGGAACAGGAGGATTTATCCACAAATCTGGATGTCGCCTGATGAAGCTAGTTGTAATTACTGACAAAAACGTCGTACTCAGATTGTAAATGTTGTGGCTTTGCTCTCCAATACACCGGTGTGCTGTACTAGTAACGAATTAGCATGTTCTGTTTACATGACAAATATTACTAATTGGCTGTGTCGGGTGGTGGCGGGTTTAACGACACATTTATATATTCATGAGATCTAACCCAAAAAAAACCCATTATGAATGCACAGAGAACAGGACGTGCATCATGGGGAAACCCATCACAAACACGGCGAGATATACTTGAGATGCCTCGTACACTGACAGTGAGCAGGGTACACCGGTGATAAACATGAAAACCTAAATTTTGGCAGGGCAGTGAACCTGGCTGCGCTGCTGTGTGGAGAACCGTAGATGCTTTCAGGTTACGAGAAAGGCTGGCAACTCCCCTGTGTCACAGCACTTTAGCAGCTTCATCATATTTCAAAACACACTTCAGCAAAGCGCAACACCTCGAATTAAAAACATGTTTATTTTAATCGGAGTCTGTAGTGCATCGCAACTCAGGAGCTCACTGCTACCGATGGTCATTTGGAAACAACCTCTCGTACGTTTCACGAGCGCATTTGGAGGAAGTGTGTGGCTCAACAGGCGGTCGGGCATTGAGTTGTTAACTCTGTGTTAATTGGGAGTCGATTTATTGAGCGAACGATCTGCACAACGCAGATGCGCCGTGTTGATCGTGTCAGAGCGATGGTGCGAAAGCGCTGCAGTATCACCTGCACCTGCTCCCCTTCCCAAGCCGTGACATCACTTTCCTTAGTGAAGTGTCAAATATAAAGTATAATTTATCTTCGTCAGCAGCAGCAGTAGCAGCAGCCATGATCCATCGACTGCTGGATAAAGTTGTGATGCACTACCGACTCGGTCCCGCGATGCCTCAATCTATCTCGCCACGGCACGTGGACTGATCTAGTTGGTGCACTGCTTCAGTCTTCTTGGTTCTTTCGGTAAAGTCACGTAAGAAAGAACCAAGAAGATGAATCCCTGCAGTCATGAAAGCTTTAAATCGAAATTCACTGCTTCAGTGTTAGTCGTCTCGGGCGTCTTCCTTCCTTTTGCCTGTTCTGTTCATGCAATTTACTTTTCTCAACAGTCAATGTCTCTAACTTGCCTGTGTTTTCTCATCCATATGTTTATATTTGTCTTTCATTGTTATTCCAAGAATATATATTTGCATGTTTCTTTGAACACTTTCCAGCTTTTGAGTCATTGTCAGTGCAAACGTTTATAATCCAAATGTCATAGAGGGTAATATGCACTGATTTATATTGCGTCGTTCCTGAAAATGACATTTCACAACTGCTGATGAACCAAAGACAAGCTGGAAGGCGGCCAAACAGTAAGCTTGCATCCAACAATTCCATAAGCTTTGCAGTCCTCCATATATTAAGGTGTTTCAGCCAATTAACGAGTGGTTATACATGTTGGAGTTAACCGGAGCACCCGGAGAAAACCCACACGTCGGAGGGGGCAACACTTTATCCAATACAGATGGAGATTAGTCCGCACATTTCTGTACCACATTCTCCTGGGAAGCCAGAGGGGGTATAGCAGTGATGCACAAACCCACGCCTCCACAGTTGCTGGATTACAGGCCACAAATAGCCACCACCGTCAACATACACACACTTTGTAGCATCTAGATTGTATACGTTTTCTGCTTCTAAACTTCCACATGGCATGCGCAACACACATAATATTAAGGATTGAAAGAGTCCAATGTGTTCGCTATCATATAATAATAATTACATCTTATAATGCGCTATGCAGGATATGCTCGCTCTTGTCGAGACAGAACGACCCAGAGATGCGAGGAGCCACGCAGCGAGCCACGCAGCGAGCCACGCAGCGAGCCACGCAGCGAGCCACGCAGCGAGCCACGCAGCGAGCCACGCAGCGAGCCACGCAGCGAGCCACGCAGCGAGCCACGCAGCGAGCCACGCAGCGAGCCACGCAGCGAGCCACGCAGCGAGCCACGCAGCGAGCCACGCAGCGAGCCACGCAGCGAGCCACGCAGCGAGCCACGCAGCGAGCCACGCAGCGAGCCACGCAGCGAGCCACGCAGCGAGCCACGCAGCGAGCCACGCAGCGAGCCACGCAGCGAGCCACGCAGCGAGCCACGCAGCGAGCCACGCAGCGAGCCACGCAGCGAGCCACGCAGCGAGCCACGCAGCGAGCCACGCAGCGAGCCACGCAGCGAGCCACGCAGCGAGCCACGCAGCGAGCCACGCAGCGAGCCACGCAGCGAGCCACGCAGCGAGCCACGCAGCGAGCCACGCAGCGAGCCACGCAGCGAGCCACGCAGCGAGCCACGCAGCGAGCCACGCAGCGAGCCACGCAGCGAGCCACGCAGCGAGCCACGCAGCGAGCCACGCAGCGAGCCACGCAGCGAGCCACGCAGCGAGCCACGCAGCGAGCCACGCAGCGAGCCACGCAGCGAGCCACGCAGCGAGCCGGTGTTGGGCGCTGTTGAAGATTACTCAAGCTTTTCTTTGTTTCAGGTTAAGAAACTCAAGCACATGAGCAATATGTTTCCGGCATTTGAACCACCTGCTTAAAACTGGTGTCCAACTATCCATATATATTCTTAATAATGGGTGATAATTGTATGGAGACCTCGTACTTTGAGAACATGAGGGGAGAGAGCAGAGGCTGAAACGCAACACCACGGAAACACTCGAGAAGCTCTCGAGCAACATCTGACAAAGCGAACGCGATGGAGTTCAATCGGCATTGCAGATTTCAGAGCGCAGGACGACCACGGATCGCATTACGCGAACTCGAACTCGCAGGGAGAAACGACACCTCAGCGGCGAGTGTCAATATTTTTTTTCCAAAAACAACAATAACGACAGCACAAGGCCAACGGAAATCTGAGCGTCGTGAAGCAGGTTGCGATGCAATTATTGTCACTCAAACTGGCGAGCCCTTCATTGCTCGTTTGCATGAAATATGAAATAAGCGTCCTTTCGGCATCGCCGTCATGAGTTCATTGTCAGAAAATTATGCTCTGCCAGGGATGATGTCACACGGAACGCATTATCATTACGGCGTTACACGATAGTACGTAGCATCCAGCGTAATGGAGTGGCCGCAAGCGTGTCATTTAACCTGCAATCAATATACATTACACTGATCGTGGAGCTCAGAGCACCGCGTAATGTCACCTTGACAGAAGAACCACCCCCCCCCCCCCTTGTGCCAAGCCCTGCATCACACACAAATGTGATCTACGGCAATTCGCACAGGAGCAGCCACAGAGCCACATTAGGACCGACTTGCGGTCACAACATCGCCCTCCAACCAGCCCCACTTCGCCAACTACAAACCCAGCGTTGAACCACCACCAGGGCCATCCAGAGATTCCGGGAGGCCTGGGTCTGTTGTGGGGCCCTCTGTAATGTGAGGCCAACGGGCAAATGTTGCCTTTTGCCCTCCATCTCCTCCTCTGGGTGGCCCTGTGAGACACTTTTAGGGGGGCTGTTACAGTATGGAAGCTGCCTGGTGCATTCTGACCTAAACTTGAGGATTCATAACTTTCAGGAAAGAAATAGAAAAAGTGCCGCCAGAGCAAACTGTGCCGCGTCTAAATTGTCGGAATTGAGTTGCCTGTGAATATCAAGCACGTCAGCAAATTTGGCGGTTGCTTTTGTGCGGAGCCAGATTAAACGGCGCAGGAGAGCCAATGGCATCGCCATTATTTACTTTGATGCTGTGACTGCTCCTCGTGGTGCACTCTTGAAAATGTTCAAAAACGAACGACTTCCTTTAGCGCAGATCGGTGACTGATGTAAGTGAGAGACTGTGGACACAATCATGATTGTAGTAGGGTTAAGCACCACTCGGGTTTAATATATGGTGGAGGCATACGCAATTAAAACAATTATTTCAGCAATCATACTTACCCGTGATGGCTGTCACAGACCGACACATCACCTTTGTTGGGAATTATAACAATAATGCAGACCCATAGCAGTTATGCTGTAATTATTGCTGAAACCCTTGGAATTATTTCTTTTTTTAATTTTTACTTACAAATATATATTTAATTGAGCGGAGCCGTAGTGCGGTGGTTTGCGTGCTATGAACCCCGCCGCCTGAGTTAGATTCCAGGCCACATCTCATGTCAGTGGCGAGTAACATCTGAATCAGTCCGAGACCCCCAGCTTCCACCGACGTTGTGCTGCAGTCCACACGACTCCCACTACAGTCACCGCCAGGCGGGCTGCATGCTAATCGATAGTAAGTTGTACATTCTAAACTGATAAATACGAACCATATGTAAACATATGAGCCAGTTGAACAGTTCAATTCAAGGCTACGATTAACCTTAGTGGAGAGTTATATCTGAACTGGTCCATAGCCTTACCTTCCCATCACAATCTCACAACACTGATCTGAAGCACAACATGAGGTCAAACAGCCCCCACGACTGATGTGGCTCGACAAGACCTTTATCCAGCAGTGGATTCACAATTGGCTTAAAAATTTTGCGTGTTAATTATTTGCCTAAGGAGGGAAATGGTGGGCTAGTGGGACCCACTAGAGTTGATAGCGTTTAACATTTCTTCGGTAAACAAACCATCCTCAACCAAGCCAACATCAAGCCCACGGTCGGTTTCTCACGTGACTTGCATGGGGCGATCCCCGCTATCCCTGCCTGCACCACCACCAACGCCATTGCCCCTTTCTCGTCTACTCGAGCAGTATAGGAGCGTTCCCTTTGTAATTTCGTTTACTGTCCCAACGACCCGCTCAGCCTCTTGCTGTCCGCGCCTGTCTCTTATTCTGGACGCTCGCCGCCTCTGCCAGGCAGCCTGAGGGGTCGTTTAGGGCTGTCAAGGTGCCAACAGGAGGCCCTGGCTGAGAGGGAGGAATTCACAGCTCGGGCGGGGGGTGTGAGCGGGTTCTCAGGCGAACACGCCGCCCGCGACTAATAGCCATGAATAACGACAGTTGGATTTATACGGCGTCTAAATGCGAGCCGCGTCTTTCGGCGCTGTGCAGAAGCAGTGGGTGCATTCATTTTACCGAGATAGCCATCGGTCTCCAGAGGAGTCTGTTGTCTCTATGTTGAGTATACAAGTCCTGATGTGGGTATATGGGCTATGCGAGTTTCTGGGTCTCTGGGTGAGTCTATACGTATCTGTGTTAATAGAATATAAATAGCGCCTATTTTTTTTTCTAAAACAGTGGCCATATGTATATAATAGAGAAGAAGAGGCAGCCAGGTACGTGCAGGGATAAAGTGAAGATCTTGAGCCTGGACTTGAACAGAAACCTGGACTTGAATAGGGGCATGGAGTTGACACCACGGACGCCTGGGGGGAAGGAAGTTCCAGACAATGGGGACAGCAGAGAAGGAGCGAGCTCCCACTGAGCCGCGTGCTCAACACGGAGATCACTTGGATATATCACGCGGTTTGCAATTTGAGGAGATGCGCACGCCCTTCAGGGTAACCCTCCCACGGTCGCCCCACCACTGCGCCACTCGGCTGCCCCCATCGCAGGGTAACGACATGCTGATGACCCCCATCTTGAGTGTGCGTGAGACCTCGCGAGGATAATAGATCTCGCGTGTGAATGGAAAACCTGGGGTCGATAACCTATTTCACGGCAAGGGTGTCTGCGATGTGGTTAGGCCATTTTTAGAAAAGTGTACCCTCCCTCAACGAGCTAGGCCGTAATGGCAAGGTGTCGGCAAATCATGCTTCTTCACCTCACTCGGCATATCTATTTATATATTTATTTATACAATTTAATGTAACTTTATTATTTGACTTGGCCATCGCATGAAGGAATCAACATAGCGCTCGCTGAAGCGTTATTGGTGGAGCTCTCGTTAGCCCAGAAACAATTAAGCGAGGCTGTGCCAGCGCTGACGGGATTCCGTTAATGTGCGCACCGCTGTGAGTTGTTGCCGTGCCGTTCACGTGTCACTGCGCTTGGCAGGCAGCTCTGGGCTGATGCATCAGGCTCGAGGCCAGCCCGTTTGTTTAGCGGTTTGCTTGCGAGTTAAAACGCTTTCTGGATCTCTACCGGAGAAAGTTTTTGCTAAAAAAAAAACATGCACTCTCCCAATTCCCCATTGCGTACAAATCTACCTCTCGTAAATTTGCAAGGTTATTATTGTACTATGTAATTTATGTTTTTAATTAGCAAATATAAGGCTGTTTTACGATTAATGTTGCTATAATTATCACAAAAAATAATACCCACCAGCGGGCTTGAGACTTTGAAGCAATGTAGCAGTGCCGACTCTTTTATGTGAGTGGCTTTTGTAAGTGCTGCTCATTAAAAATGGAAAGTAACACACCATCAGAGTGCAGAATGCATCTGCATGTTAACTGCTTTACAAAGTTAGAAATGTGGAGCCCCCCAAAAGCGAATCGTAGACATTAAACAGTTAAAGTGTTTATTCGTAAAGTCAGAAAGTGCGTGGCTACATCCAGTAAACACATGATATCTGCACGCAGTCCCTTCAGTCCCCGCCATAACCCTGTCACGGCCATGTGCGTGGGGAGAGATACGGACTGGATGGAATGATTCCCCAAAGCGCTGGCTCCCACGATGATACTCGTCAGTGTGAAGCGTGTGACGTGCAAGACCTGTGGGCCCACAACCCTCGCGCACACGAGCATGGAAGCTTTTGATGGAACATTCTGCGAGTCGGCTTGCGGTTGTGATGGAGCCATGCTTGCGTGCAACGTGAAAATGCAACGCACCTAAAGCCATTCGCTCACGGCCACATGTGCCACTATCATCGTGTGCAAAATCGTATGATTGCTGTAAAGCGTCTTGGAATAAGGCGCTATATAAATCTAGATTAGATAATAAATGAAAGAAACCACTAGGACACCAAACTGGTTTAAAATAACATTTTCATGAACTGACCAAACTTATTTTTTTCTTTGGTTTAAATAAGCAGCAGCGGCAACAACAACAATTGTTATTGTAGACCCGAATGCGATCAGACGGTTAACGAGTACCGACCAACTCTTCTAGGCACTGACGTTTGCCCAGGCCGCATATGGAAAATATATCACGTGATTTGTCTTGAGTTGTATATTTTTTAGTTCTTGACCGTCAACGTTTCTTCCTTTTGAGATATGTATCTTGGTCAACATGCTGCACATGGTCACGACGCGCTTTTTTCGAGAAGGCACAGTAGTTCGCACGGAGAAATGAGGTGAAACGGAAAAAAAATCAGATCAATTTGAAAGGGTGGCAAAAACACATAGCACTAAGATCCAAAAATAAGCGCACATTTAATTTACATATTTTCCCTCACGCACCTTTTTATTATATTTTTCACCCTTTCCCCATCATTCCACTTCATGCCAGAAAATCCTCCAAAGACCAACACAAATGCCACAGTTTAGGGGAATTTTGTTGCTTTCATGACAAGAAATTTTCCGTCAACGGTAGCTTTGGCTGGATTACGAAGGACAGACGACTTCTCGCCACAGTGAATCCCATGGGTCACTTTGAGCCTCTGGAACCTCTTGGGCTTCGCCTCACCCCATTGCAGGGCTCCAGACTCATTTGAATTCTTAAGGAAGGCTCGCCGCAATTTCCCGTTCATCGTATTATGTATCTACCCACCAGTGTATTGCCACAAGGTGCGTTGTAATTGCCTTCAACAAAAAATCACCCGCAATGTGCCCGATCTTGTCAGATCTTGGAAGCCAATGGAGGGGTTGAGCCTGGATAACGCTTGGATAGATGACCATCGTGCGTATAACAGGTGTTTTTGGCTAGGCTGCAGAGCCAAGTAGTATGCAGCAGAGGGACAGCGCTACAAATTACATTGCTGTACTTAACTTTTGTCCTCGTGACTGCTGCCTCCCCCTACATTAATCTGCAGTGACCAGCGTGAAGTATCGTCCAATAACCCGAAAGACCCATATATGTCATGGGGATTGAGAAAGAGCTGTACGTATATGAATGAAATTTATAAATAGTTTCAAACCGATTCCAGAGCTCCCATTACATGCACAATAAAATCATGAATCTAAGAAATAACTACAATTTATGTAAAAACGTGTGTAACTCATATGGATAATAAAAATAAAATAAAAACAATAAAAAACTAAAAAACACTAATGTAGACTGTAGCCTGGTTCTTATCAGAGTGAGTGTACTGGCAGTCTATAATGTAGACTGTAGCCTGGTTATTAAGTTTGGTGAGTGTACTGGCAGTCTATAATGTATACGGCAGCCTGGTTCTTAACCTTGGTGAGTGTACTGGAAGTCTATGATGTAGACTGTGGCATTGTAGGTAGAAGGTGTAGTGCAGCAACACAGGGGCTTGGCACATATTCCAGAGCAGAGTTAACGGGGCTTTATATCAAAATTTACACTCGCATAACCGTGCATGCCTCTCAGCATGAAAACTCTGGGTGCCAGGCCTGCCTGCTGGCTTTAAAGACAAATACATAACAACATGGATGGGGGGAAATGCTTCGCAGCATATATATTTTTTTCTGTCAGAGGAGCTACGGGTCGATTGTAAAAAAAAAAATTACACATTAAAAAGAAAACAAATACCAGAAAAATATATATTCTGTCTCCCAGTAACTCCCAAACAAGGGTGCTCCATCAAACTGCGCCAAACAATGATCGATGCGTCATTTATTTTCCGTTCCCTTTTACTCTCCCCTGCCTTTCTTCTCTCAATTGCTCCTCCACCCCCGAGCCTATTTCCCGTGATTCCCTCTCTTCCTCTCCTTCCCTCTCCACTCGCTCCTCTCCTGCCTGTACTCGAAGTCTCACAAACCCTATAACCCCCTCTAGGGCCAAGCAGAAGAAGTGGCAGGAAAAGCGCTCATTATTGAGCCACCAAACTAAACACGATTGCAGCATCTCAAAACCAGAACGAACCAGGGCTGTTAAACTAACGAGTTCCCCACACGCCAGCCTCAAACAGGTGCTGCTGCGAGTTCAGAGCCAGCCTGAGCTTCCTTAATTGCTGCTACCCAGCCACCATTCCCACCAATCCCCCAATCATCCCTCCTTCCATTAAGCTCATGCTTATTCTGAAAATGTTTCCAACGGCTGTTGAAATTATATGCCATATTCGCCTTATATATATTGTTCTCATATCGTGGTGCATGATGAAAACTATGATCATTGTAAGCCTTCATAACCCCCCCCCCCCAAATCAGGAGGACACTGGAGTGGTGCCACAAAGGCCATATTTTGGAGAGGTCAATAATTGAATGACGATTAATAAATTCATACGTGATTTTTTATTACAGTCCTTAGTCAATCCACGGCTGGATGAATGGCTCCCCATTCTAAGTCGGTATTGGGGGGTTGTTTGCCCCTACTTCACCGCGCTGGTTAATGCGTGTTGGTAAAGTGGGTGAGCCGGGACCAGTTTAGATTTCACTCACTGCTGACAATAGCTTTGGCCCGGAATCGAACTCAGGTCACAGGATTCATTACGCATCATACAATTCACTGTGCCTCCACTGCCACCCCATTTATACATCAAGCAAAATAAACTGGCACAGAGCAACTGATTTAGCAGTAGTAGTAGTAATATAAGCAAGGCTCAATTTTTAATGACATATTTTTCAAATGTTCTGGTAGACTAGAATAGGTATGTTGTTAAGAGTCACAGCTGTAGCGAGACATTTAGTAAACACTCGCTATTTACGCTTGCAACTCAGATCACGTGATCTATTAGATCACGCGATCTATTACATCACGTGATCTAATTCCATCTGTGAAAGATGTCATTCCTGACTTACAATACCATGGAGTCTACAAACTGAGTTGCAGTTGTGGTGATTGCTACATTGGAGAAACGAAACGTCATATCTCTGATCATGTCCGCGAGCACAAGTCAGATCTGAAACACGGGAAAACTGATTCTTCTGCCATTGCCGATCATTGCTACAACACTGTGGGTTCTCATGAAATTGTCTTTTCCGAGACTAAGGTACTCTGCAAGCCTCCTGGCTACCATCAAAGATTTGTACACGAGGCCATCCAAATATACAAACACAGACATAATTTCAACCATGATGATGGGTACAAACTTAGTAATCATTGGAAAGATGTTATTAACCATGCAAAAAAGATTTAACTACACATATTTGGAGCATTCCTGGCAGCGATTTCAGCCGCACCACCTCTACATAACAATAGGCTCAGTCAACCATTCTACACAACAAAAACTCATTTCCTGGCAGCGATTTCAGCCGCATCACCTTTACATAAAAAAAGGCGCAGTCACATTTACATGCACCATTACATCATCCGCACGTAGTTTACACAACAAAGGCTCATTCCTAACAGCGTGCTTCAGCCATACCGAACCTCACAAAAATAATATTCAGGGCCTACCTTGGCTCCTCCCACCCTCAACCAGTATATATACAAGGACTGTTTTATTGGAATTTCTCTCACTTGATACAGCTATCGTGCTGTGACGGTTCCACCTGAAGACAGAAGCTTGTGTTGCCTCCGAAATGTTGTGATTTTTATATTTTTATTTTTTATTTTATTTAACTTTTATTAATTTTATTTTTTTTACCTACGTGACTTTACCGAAAAAACCTAAGAACAAGGATCAATAATGGCTGCTCCAACAAAGTCCTGTGCACTGGACCCAATGGCAACACACATTTTGAAGGAGTTTATTCCAGAGCTTCTGCCCTTCATCACGAGCATGTGTAATGCTTCACTCACGCACTGGTTGTCTACCAACTAGCCAGCGCCATGCTAGAGTCACACCACAGTTGAAGGAGGCTGGATCAGACCCCTCTGACAACAATAACTACAGGACAATCTTCAATCTGACATTGATGTCGAAAATAGTCGACAAACTGGTGTGTCGTCAGCTTATGGCCTATGTAGAGCTAAACAGCCTCATTCCAAGCCTTCAAAAGCAGCATACCGGCGTGGTCACTCAACAGAGACAGAAATGCTGAAGGTCATCCATGACGCACTCATGGCAGCTGACCATGGTGAAGTTACGCTACTCTGCTTACTAGAGCTGTCTGCTGCGTTTGACACGGTTGATCATAACATCTTAGTCAGCCACCTTCGAACTGCTTATGGTATACAAGGTACCGTGTTTTCATGGATTGAGTCCTTCATTACAGGTCGGATATAAAGGGTCAGCTTTGCCGGTAACCTGTTACACAGGTCATCGGTGACGTGAGGTGTGCCACAGGGAAGATGTGCCACACTTGGCCCGGTGCTCTTTGTACTTTACACCGCTGATGTCATCAGCATTGCCAGTCGTCATAGTATTGGCGTGCATTCATATACCGACGACACACAACTTTACTTCCATACAAAAGCTGACTCGTGCATCTCGCACTTTCCATTGCCTCATTGTGTATCAACGACATCAATAACTGGATGACATCAAACCATCTTGAAGCGAAACTCGAATAAAGCTTGTCTGATAGTTAGAAAACAGAATTATGATTCGATCACGAGTTTGATACCTGATGAACTGCACTGGCTACCTATTAAATACAGGATTGTGTATAAATTATGCCTACTCGTCTTCAAGAGTCTCCATCAATCTGCTCCGTCCTATCTTGCCGATCAGTGTGTCCAGCTTCAACAAACCCAAACCGACTACGATCCGCAGCTCGCAGCGACCTGCCATACCAGCGTGTAAATCTAGTGTGACATAGCCAGCGCTGTTTCTGGGTCTCCGACCCAAATACCTGGAAGATATTACCAGCTCATGTTCGGGATCCATCCCTGAGTCTGAGCTTTGCAACATACTCAAAACAGTGTTGTATCAGAAAGCCTGCTTCAATGTGCGATAAAAGCGCATTCATAATGGTCTGGACTCATAAGAGTGAGCAATAACAAATGTTCTCACCTTGACTTCAAACTTTCGTGACTGCATTTTCTTACTTATCCGTTTTAAAAATAGCCTCCATTTCATTCATTCATCACGCATAGTGCCAACTGGGTGACCTCTTGCAACAGCATTCGCATGAACTGCTCGAGCTGCCTTACACCGCTGTCTTGAGTGATGTTTGATCCACGGATCACGGGGGCGACCATGGAGGTGGCGATCTTGGGGGCGGCACCATTCCTTTAAGGGTCGCAGACCACTTCAAACGTCGATCGCCAACCGAAGTGCGCAACATCCTGGAGTTTGTGCATTAAGACGTGTCCAAAAAGTGACAGCTGTCTCCCTCGCACTAAGCTCTCGATTGCTAGGAGACCGGTCGCAGATGCAATTCGAACCATCGAACGCTAAAAAGCTGTCTTTACCATCAAATGTGGAAGGACTGCAGCTGATCCTAATCAGCTTTCAGCAATGCCCAGGCCTCTGCACGATACAGCAAAACTAGTAGACTCTCAATTTGGTGACCAGACTTAACGATTTCTGGGACCAAATGCGGTTTAGACCATTCATTATTCCTGAGGCCAGGCCGATCGCCATGGCACGTGATATGAGGTCTACGTCGTCCACCAGTATCCTGTGTAGATTCCAGGCAGACAAATTCTGACACTGCTTCGACAGCATTGCTATTGATTACGCAGAATGCTTCTGGAGGTCCAGAGCATAAGTTCTGGACTTTTGTTTTCTGTCATGAAACATTTATTCCCATTTTTTTGCATAGTTGTGGATATGTTGGAGGGCTGGCATAAAAGTTTCAGGCTTCACATAAGGCTACATTATCAGTATAGTCGAGTTCAGTGAAATTACCTTGACACTGCCTATTCCAAGGTCATGGGTCATATTTTAAAAAACCCAGTCAATCGCCTGACAGAACAGCCCCGGTCAAAGGATGCATCCTTGCCATACTCCAGATGTGGCCCTCGAATCGTGGCGAAAGTCCGGACCCGACATGAACACTTGTGCTCGTTCCTGCATGCAGATCTTTAACAAGGTCCAGCAGGATGCCAGGGACCCCAATCCCTCTCAAAGCAGACCAGAGAGCGGATACATCAAAAGCCACCTTCAAATCAATATGAGCTAATGCAATGGGCTGTCGAACTCACGGTGCAGTTCTGCAAGTTATCCTCTTTTAAAAATACAAAACATATCTAGATTCCAGCGTAATGAGCAACCTTTTGACCAAACTTTCATTTATTTCTAAGATCCTGGAACACGTGGTTGTAAAGCAATTGCAAACCATTTGGCCTCAAATGGGCGTTGAGCCACTTCAGTTGGGTTCTTGGCTTAAGTATAGTACGGAGGCGGCACTGCTCATGGCTGCTGACTGGTGCATTGTCTTTACTCTTTCTCTTTAACCTGAGTGCAGTGTTTGACACCGTCGATCATGGTGTCCTTTTGCACCACCTTGAGTCTACTGTTGAATTGACCAGCATGACATCCCTGTGGCTTAGGTCGTATTTGACAGGTTGGAGACATTGTCTCATCCATTCCTGATGCTGGCCCATGTTAAGAATCCTGCAACGATTGATGCTTGGTCTGCTCTCATTGTGCATCTCCACGACACCACTCAGTGGGATCGTTCAACGGTATGATATTAAATACCATTTCTACGTGGATAACACTGTCATTTATATTTCATCAAAATTAGATATCGCCCTTGCTCTTTTGTCTTTGATGTTGTGCCTGGCCGATAAGAAAAAGTGGTTGTCGGCTATTGTTGTACAGTTAAACAATGCGAATACCGAGGTGCTGCTTGTGGGCTCTCAGAATTAAATCCAATGTGCTGGTTATGCCAAAGTCCACGCCACAATCGATGACCATTTTGTTTTCCAACTTCTGCTCGTTAGAAATATCAGTGTTATTTTCCCCCACACCTCCGATTACCACGGTTGGGTAAGTATGGTGCGAAAGACGTTAAGCATACATACGTAAAACTCAGCCTCAACAATTCAAGGCTCATATTAAGATCACTCGAGCAGTTTCTTTCACCATAGACATGTAATAAGAGCCTATATTCGGCTCACGTGGTGATCGGCTCTGCCGGTCCTGCTTTACAGCCAATGGGGGGAGAGCCTGGGAGCATGGCCCTGGCGTGATCAAGGGGTGTCAGCTAGGGTGATTGGTTCTGCTGGTCTTGGCCTCAGCCAATGGGAAGACAAGTCAGGGGCGTGGTCCCGGGAGTTGATGGGGAATCTAGAAGATTCGGCGCAGGCTACCAAGGATTGGCTGGAGCGTACCACGTGACCCAGGCATTAAATAAGGGGGGAGATGAACGACACGTGGTCAGACGAAGAACGAAGGAAGAGAGGGGCCACGCGCGAGCGGGGCCTGTCTGCCCACTTCCCGTTGCCTGCCAGCAGCGGGGAGTACTTGTGAACTGGAATAAATAAAAGGTCCGATTCCACAAGTCGTCTCCAAGAGTATTATTACAGAAACATCACCCATGAGAGTTTGCTCATCCACTGCTGATGCAGAGTGGCTGATCCACGCCCTTGTGTTTTCAAGGATCAATTATTGCAATGCTGTTTTGTTCGGTACCTCTACCCTAAGTTCTGGACAAATTGCAATTCGTGCAGAACGCAGCTGCCATGATCTTATCAAGAGTCCAGGTGTGCAAACGTATTAATCCGGTCTTGGCTTCCGATGAAGTTCTGAGGCAAGTTTTAAGATTACCCTTCTGACCTACATGGCTCTCAACAGTGAACAGCCAAATTATATCCCAGATTTATTGACCAACTATGAGTGGTCAGCACGAAGGCTTATATTGTCAATGGCCGGTGCCCCCTGTGCCATTCCCCAGACGTGACTCCTCCTCCGCACACTGTGTGCACGTGCTACACTGGGTGCCCGTGCTACACTGGGTGCACGTGCTACACTGGGTGCACGTGCTACACTGGGTGCACGTGCTACACTGTGTGCCCGTGCTACACTGGGTGCACGTGCTACACTGGGTGCCCGTGCTACACTGGATGCCCGTGCTACACTGGGTGCCCGTGCTACACTGGGTGCCCGTGCTACACTGGGTGCACGTGCTACACTGGGTGCCCGTGCTACACTGGGTGCCCGTGCTACACTGGGTGCACGTGCTACACTGGGTGCCCGTGCTACACTGGGTGCACGTGCTACACTGGGTGCACGTGCTACACTGGGTGCCCGTGCTACACTGGGTGCACGTGCTACACTGGGTACCCGTCCCAACACTGGGTGCCCGTGCTACACTGGGTGCACGTGCTACACTGGGTGCCCACGCCTTCTGTTGCGCTGCTTCCTGGCTGTGGAGTGAGCGCCCTGCCCATTATCGCTCGTGATTCTGAGACAACCGCGGAGTTTAAACCTCGCCTGAACACGCATTTATTGTTCTTGCATCCATTACTCTAACTTAGCTCCGATACTTTTTAGTTCCCCCCTTGTAAATACATTTTTGTCGTGATGTACAGCACCTGGAATATCTTGTCGGCGCTTTTTAAATGTAATAAAAAAATGTATAACCACTGACACGTGCTCCAGCACTGGAGGCAAGAGCTCGTCCCTTTGTTTGTGTAGGACACTTGCCGCTGGGACGAGCGGGACCCATTACCGCCTAAAGCTGAGTCGCATCGATAACACAAGGCCATGACGCTGCACCATTCCTCTGTCGCGCTGATGGATTATATAATTGCTCCAAATTGTACCACTTACGTCATTATACAAATAGAGAATGTTCTGTACAATACCCGGCCGCCCCCTCTTTCTGCCAGAGCTAGCGCTTGCCAGACATCTCAGTGGCGGGTGGTTTATGGAAGGGCGGGGCGGCATCCAAAATACACATTCGCTCATACTTATTCGTAAAAAAATGCTTTAAACCCCATTTCAAAGTAAAACGTAAACTTCATATGACAGGCAAAATTAATGCATATTCTTAACTTTTCTAGCATTTTCAAATGATTGAAATGTGAGGTGCCAGGTGTATTTTTCGGCATCCCATTGGCCGATTGACATCACTTCCGCAGAGTGCTACCACCCAATACAAATAAATGCAGCTAAAAATATGCTAAATAATTCCCCCTCCAGCAACCCCCTGCTAGCACCCCGCCCCCACCACCGGCACGGCCCCATCACTTAGAGACCATTTACAATATAGGTAGCAGTGCATGCTGGGAATACGAATCATGGGCACTATTCATCCCTGTGGTCTTGGAGTGCGTGCTAATTGCACGCCGCCAGGATAGGTAACATGCAGCAGCACTGCCGCTCTCTCGTTATTTCACTCTCTCCATTAACTTCATTCACAGTCGATTCATTGGCAACACCTAGCACACCGCTGTGAACTACCCAGAGAACAGTCCCAAGCTGTGGAGCAGCAGGTGCTCCGTGAGGGAGACACTTTCCAGCTGCCACTTCGCAATATTTGGCTGACAGCGAGTCACGGCACTTTCAAAATAAAAGATTGGATGTTTGATGTGTCCGTGGAGTCGGGGAAATTCTCAAAATATGTTTTGAAATGTACACAATAGCTCTCTGATGGGTTTTGGGGTTGTTCCGTGTATTATTTGGCATGACACTACTTTTGCTCCACATGCTGGGAGGTGCTTTGGCAACTTCAGTTCCTGGGATCGAAACGTTGGACATCATGCTGAATAACACGCAGTACAACCAGAACATACAACAGCTGCACACACCCATGTCCACATATACAGCGAGGGAAAAAAGTATTTGATTCCCTGCTGATTTTGTACGTTTGCCTACTGACAAAGAAATGATCAGTCTATAATTTTAATGGTAGGTTTATTTGAACAGTGAGAGACAGAATAACAACAACAAAATCCAGAAAAACGCATGTAATTTTTTTTTATGAATTGATTTGCATTTTAATGAGGGAAATAAGTATTTGACCCCTCTGCAAAACATGACTTAGTACTTGGTGGCAAAACCCTTGTTGGCAATCACAGAGGTCAGACGTTTCTTGTAGTTGGCCACCAGGTTTGCACACATCTCAGGAGGGATTTTGTCCCACTCCTCTTTGCAGATCTTCTCCAAGTCATTAAGGTTTCGAGGCTGACGTTTGGCAACTCGAACCTTCAGCTCCCTCCACAGATTTGCTATGAGATTAAGTTCTGGAGACTGGCTAGGCCACTCCAGGACCTTAATGTGCTTCTTCTTGAGCCACTCCTTTGTTGCCTTGGCCGTGTGTTTTGGGTCATTGTCATGCTGGAATACCCATCCACCACCCATTTTCAATGCCCTGGCTGAGGGAAGGAGGTTCTCACCCAAGATTTGACGGTACATGGCCTCGTCCATCGTCCCTTTGATGCGGTGAAGTTGTCCTGTCCCCTTAGCAGTAAAACACCCCCAAAGCATAATGTTTACACCTCCATGTTTGACGGTGGGGATGGTGTTCTTGGGGTCATAGGCAGCATTCCTCCTCCTCCAAACACGGCGAGTTGAGTTGATGCCAAAGAGCTCCATTTTGGTCTCATCTGACCACAACACTTTCACCCAGTTGTCCTCTGAATCATTCAGATGTTCATTGGCAAACTTCAGACGGGCATATATATGTGCTTTCTTGAGCAGGGGGACCTTGCGGGCGCTGCAGAATTTCAGTCCTTCACGACGTAGTGTGTTACCAACTGTTTTATTGGTGACTATGGTCCCAGCTGCCTTGAGATCATTGACAAGATCCTCCCGTGTAGTTCTGGGCTGATTCCTCACCGTTCTCATGATCATTGCAACTCCACGAGGTGAGATCTTGCATGGAGCCCCAGGCCGAGGGAGATTAACAGTTCTTTAGTGTTTCTTCCATTTGCGAATAATCGCACCAACTGTTGTCACCTTCTCACCAAGCTGCTTGGCGATGGTCTTGTTGCCCATTCCAGCCTTGTGTAGGTCTACAATCTTGTCCCTGGCATCCTTGGAGAGCTCTTTGGTCTTGGCTATGGTGGAGAGTTTGGAATCTGATTGATTGATTGCTTCTGAGAACAGGTGTCTTTTATACAGGTAACAAACTGAGGTTAGGAGCACTTTCTTTAAGAGTGTGCTCCTAATCTCAGCTCGTTACCTGTATAAAAGACACCTGGGAGCCAGAAATCTTTCTGATTGAGAGGGGGTCAAATACTTATTTCCCTCATTAAAATGCAAATCAATTCATAACATTTTTGACATGCGTTTTTCTGGATTTGTTTGTTGTCATTCTGTCTCTCACTGTTCAAATAAACCTACCATTAAAATTATAGACTGATCATTTCTTTGTCAGTGGGCAAACGTACAAAATCAGCAGGGGATCAAATACTTTTTTCCCTCACTGTACATTCACTAACACAGCCACCGTTAGCTGTGTTAGTAAATGGTGGCTTGCCATCCTTTTTCACCTCCATGTGGCGATGGCTTTCCTAGCTCTCTCCGAGCTTACATTTATAAGCATCTCCAAACCTTTGTAAACAGGTCTTTGATCGTAGTAGACCTACTGCCGGGTACGGAGACCTCTCCTACATTAACATTAGCTGACCCGCCCATCTCTAAAACTTTATAAACAGCCTGCCTCAGCAGCTTTCCCCCTCTTTGTTCACCTGATGACGATTGCTTGTGTATTACGAAACGTCGTGACATTGTTTTTATTTTTATTATATTTTCTATCTACATGGCTTTACCAAAAGACCCAAAGAATAAGCTTGCTTTTTACAAATTTTATTTGTACTCAGGAAAAGGGAAGTTCAGTGGGCCGCTCCGGCGCCATGACGAGCGACGATATAAGCGCTCTTTTCATTGGTCATAGGCTGGCCAGCAACAACCGCTCTGATTGGACCAGACGTTTGCCATCATAGGTGGATGCGACCATACGTGATTTCAAAAAAATGGGGGAAATATATACTATTATTAATTAGTAAGATGTTGTTAAAAACACAAATAGGGCCACGATGGGTTAGACCTGGACTGTTTTTTTTGTTAAATTAAATATCTGCTCGTTAGGCTTCTTGGATCCGAAGGTATTACGCATCAAAGATTATAAAGATTATAAACAAAGTTTCCTCCTCCATCTTCTTGGTTCTTTCGGTAAAGTCACGTAGAAGGGAAATAATAAGATAATAAAAATAAAACACAATAAAATACAATTCTCACGCCGTTTCGGCCACAACGCAAGCAGCCGTCCTCAGGTGAAGAACAGGTCTGTCAAAAAGACAGGCTGCTTGAGGCCGAAACGTCGTGAGAATTGTATTTTATTATGTTTTATTTTTATTATTTTATTATTTCCCTTCTACGTGACCTTACCGAAAGAACCAAGAAGATGAATCCCTGCAGTCACGAAAGCTTTAAATAAAAATTTCCTCCCCCAGTTTAACACATAGGCTTCCGTAACCAATATCATCCATAACACTTTTTAAACACAATTTTTGTTCCTGGGTACTAAGTGTTATTTTTTAATTGCTTATGCCTAAAAAGTATAGAACACAAACTTTGCTTTTGTGACCAGGACTTTATGCGAACGAAAGACATAAATGCACACGTTTTCTCATGGAAAATAGATACATTTCAAAATATCACTGTCTTGGTCACAAAAGCAAAGTTTGTGGAGAATAATAGCCATTTTCGGTACTTTTTAGGCATTAACAAAAAATAACACTTAGTACCCAGGAACGAAAAAAAATTGTTACACAATGTAATATAATTTGTGTTGGCTTAGATCGCGTAAATATAAATGTGTCGGGTGGTGGCGGGTTTAACGACACATTTATGTTTATGCGATGTAACCCAAAAAATAAAACACGGCAAGTTCATTAAGTGTAATAATACAACAAAAATAGCCTGAGCGGACTTAGCGAAGGTCAGCACGGAACACGAGGGGGTGGGTAGCCAACACCACGCCCGGCCACCTTTGTCTCCCTGGTGGTGATATTTATACATCACGCCAATAACTCATTTGAGTTCCAAGTAGACCTAGTGAAGGCCCATGACCGGTTCAGATAATCGTCGCTGGTGTTGGTGGTGAGCAGGAATCGAACTCGGATCGCCTGGTTCGAAGCGCAGCACGCTAACCGCTATTACCGCTCTCCACGTATAGATATCACACACAGACAGGATAATTCTTGGAAAGAAAAAGTCTGCCAGACTGTTTATGGAGGTTATTTAATTAATGCTGCACCTCCACCAGGGTTATGTCCAAATAATTGTCGCACAATAGGTTACTTGTTGAAGGGTACAACTGTATTTTGAGTCATACTTCCTTTAACAAATGAGTCGTAACCATGTCATCCCTCACTATATACCTCCTAAACAATAGCAACATTATTGTTTATTATTATGAAACACATCCTTGCAAACCAGCATTAATTATCCGCCCGCCTAACCGCCCCTCCCCCACCATCTCAATCCACGTGGTAAAGGCTGCAATAAATGACGAATGAAAAAAAGCGTTGCAAGAAACCGGAAATGGAACTGTCCTGAAAGAGTCTGCTTCCGATGCAGTTCTCTATTTCCCATCTCCAGCCAATTACAGAGAGGCTGCTCGACCGTGTGCTCCACACGCACCTGCTGATGCTCTCGTCACTCACGTGTGCACGGGGCACACGAGTGTCAGCCTACAGCAATAAAAACCACGCTGGAACAATATTTTAGTTAGCTTCTTTCGAGCTTTTTTCGCGTAACGGAATTTTGGAACAATTGTGATTGGTAAGAAAGGCAATTAAAAAGGATATGAATAAAGCACGGGCCCCATTCTGATACAGGCTGGTGTGAGCTGCCATTAACTGGCATGTGTTGGTATCAGCTGACGTACACGAAATCGGCTAAAAGAGGAGTGCAACACTGCTCAACCCCCAGTGGCCGATGTTGCCACAGTAGGGGCCTTGTTGGCACGCTGACACACATGGCTGGGCCACGAAGTCAAATGCACGTGCGGGAGTCGCTGTCGCAGTCCGCATTATTGTTCCACAGCGCGAGATTCCGAAACAAGACACGAGCGCCCGGTAGCGGGCTGCAGCAGCAACACCTTCCGCTTGACCCGCGTGCTCCTGCAGGCTGTGCACAACCCGCCCTTAATGGCTTTCGGCAACAGAGCATTCATCTTCATTAAGAGCTGCCCGTTGCAGGTTATTGAGCCAGATGCAGATTCCACACAGGGTGGCTTTACACCGGCCTTAGCTACCAGATGTGCAGCACACAGGAGGAATGAGACCGGCATGTATAGGTCACGGCTCGACTCAGGCTTGGCACGACCCAAAGTGAATCGGCTCAAAGCTACACGCTTAACTTGAGCCGGCTTTGAGCATGATCCACAGCCATGGTCTGGATTTTCATGAGCCGAGCCTGAGACAAGCCCTGTGAGCCACTCATGCGTATTTTGCAGCTCAAGCCTGAACTAAGCCATGTTAGAGTGAGCCAGAGCCAAGCCGTTGCCAACAATATGGCCCATAGGACTCGATGATTACGCTGATGTTTAGTTTTTGTCCTTCCCCCGTACCTCCAATTAGCGAGGTAGGGTATGTACGGTGCGAAGGAAGTTCAACGTACATTCATTTTGACTTAAAACTTTCGTGACTGCAGGAATTCACAATCTTTGGTTCTTTCCGTAAAGTCACGTAGATAGAATAATAATAAATAAAGTTAATGAAAAGAAAAATAATAAAAACAAAATAGAAAAAAAATGATGTAGACTGGCGCCTGGTTATTAAGCTGGGTGAGTGTACTGGCAGTCTATAATGTAGACTGTAGCCTGGTTATTAACCTGGGTGAGTGTACTGGCAGTCTATAATGTAGACTGTAGCCTGGTTATTAACCTGGGTGAGTGTACTGGCAGTCTATAATGTAGACTGTAGCCTGGTTATTAACCTGGGTGAGTATACTGGCAGTCTATAATGTAGACTGTAGCCTGGTTATTAACCTGGGTGAGTGTACTGGCAGTCTATAATGTAGACTGTAGCCTGGTTCTTAACCTGGGTGAGTGTACTGGCAGTCTATAGTGTAGACTGTAGCCTGGTTCTTAACCTGGGTGAGCGTTAGCAGTGTGAATATGTGGAGCGAGGTGCAAATTATTGACTGGCGGCCCTTTTAACTGGTGTCGACCCACTGCGTTGGTAATGCTTTCTCCTACATTAACAATTAGCTGCCCCGTCCATGCTGCTGACACACTTGGGCTACGCCCATCTCTAAATCTTTAACACGTTCCTTTGGAGTGGGCAGGTAGGAACTTGGTTGGACAGCGCATTCGTGCACGACAGAAAAATATGCACGACAGACAAATAATTCCTGGTGGGCAGTGTGGAACCTGTTGTTCCTACCTGTATAAAATATAACTTGACTTGAGGTAGCCAGGCAGCCAGCCAGGTAGCCAGACCCCTTAACTATCGGCCCCTCCCCCTTGCTTAGGCCCCTCTCCTTACCCCCCCCTCCCTTAGGCCCCTCCCCTGAGCACCCTCCTTCAGGCCCCTCCGCTGACCCCCCCTCCCTTAGGCCCCTCTCCTGACTCCCTCCTCCCTGAGGCACCTCCCCTCACCATACCCGGCAGTAGGTCTCCACCAATCAAAGAGCTGTTTATATTATATATATATTTATGCACGACAGACAGACAAAAAATCCCTGGTGGGCAGTGTGGAACATACTGTTCCTTCCTGTATAAACAGTTTGTCTTTAGAGGCTAACCCCCCTTTTCCTGATGACGATCGCTCGTTTGGAATCTAAACGTCGTGGTTTTTAGTTTTTATTGATATTTATTTATTATATTTAAATTACTAAAAGAACCAATAATAAGTCTATATTATAGACTGCCAGTACACTCACCGAGGTTAAGAACCAGGCTACAGTCTACACTATAGGCTGCCAGTACACTCAGCCAGCTTAATAACCATTGCTAGAGTCTACATTATAGACTGCCAGTACACTCACCAAACTTAATAACCAGGCTACAGTCTACATTGTAGACTGCCAGTACAGTCACTCCGATTAAGAACTAGGCTACAGTCTACATTAGTGCTTTTTTGTTGTTTATTTTTATTTTATTTTTATTCACTTTATTATTTATTATTATTCTTTTTTTTATCGACGTGACTTTACCGAAATAACCAAAGACTATACATACATGAAGCCAAATTACGCATTTGACCAAAAGGAAAGGAATTTCCCCCAGTTCTAAGAGATTAATTTGAATATAGTGTTTTAATTGGCCTCATTCTTAAAGCCCTAATGCTCTCCCCATATGTTTAATCGCAGGGCTACAGAGAGCAAACAAATGTGTGAATGCCCACTAACCTCAGTGAAAGCGTCGTCTAAAAAAATTAAATAGGTTCAATTGTGCACAAAATAGCATCAGTGCAAAGGTACTTTCATGCATGAGAAACTTCTGACAATGAAAAGAGCAAAACAAATTTGCCCCAAATAAGTAAACATTTTCCGTGTACATAATTTATTAAAAGCAATTGTTAAAAAATAGCTAATAACATGTATATATAATCAGTTTAGAAATCTAATTGGGTGTGGAGTGCTTTATATATGACCAACCCAATCAAGGCCCTTTGCTGGTTCCCTGGTGGCCCCTGCTATTTCTAAGGAAGTTCATTAAACAACGAGCCGCGTTTAGTGATTTAAAAATTAAATAAAAATCCCAATTCAGTACACTTAACTATAAATTGCATAAATTATAGTCTAAGGAAAAACAAGACAATGGCAGGCCAGCCTTATGGCTAATTTGAGATCTTAAAAATGCTTTCCATCACACACAGTAGCCCCTACTACAGTGTGCTGCCAACCCATTTCACCAACGCGAGCTTTCACTATTACGCTGCGCGGTCTTCAATGGGGGTGAAACAGTGGCACGATGTTGCGCAATACACTGCGAGCCACTTTGAGCCAGTGGGCCTGAGCTTGTTTCCCAGCCGCCGGTTATACCACCATTGCCGAGTGGTGCGGGAAACCTTTCTATTGGGCCTCCCATCCTTCACCAACCTGTACCATCCAGCAGGATGAAGTACAGTCATTATCCCCCCCCCCCACCACCACGAGTGACAGCATAGGAAGCCCTTCATCCAGAATAAGGTAAAGTGGTAGAAATTACGTTTATTTTACTTGATAACTGTACTACAACAGATTTGGATTTTGTAGTACTACTGTAATGACCGAAACAATAGACCACCAAAACAATAGACCACTTTGTGCTGTTCGCCTTGTGGCGTTCTCGGGTCTTACACTTTGAGACTAGGCTCAAAAGAAAGTTGTCTCTGGTGTGGACCAATCCGTTTCAAAGACAATGCATATATTATCAGAGCATGTTTTTTTGTTTGCATGTTCACCACAAGTGCGTGTGGTTTAATGCAGACATGATTCCTTGAAAAAGGATTGTTTGGTGTTAACACCTGTTTTATCTTAACACCTGTTTTATTGCCTGAAAGGGTAAAACCTATTGTTTTAATATACCACTTGCCTCAGGTGGTACGTATGCAGGCGGACAGTCAGGAAGTGTGTTAGTGCCTCTGATTGGTGCAGGGGAGGCCTCAAAGAAGATTGGTTACGATCAGGTAATTAAACTGATTGGAGGACAAATTCAAACGTAAAAGGTGGAAAAACGAGGGTGGACTGTTGGGGTAACAGTTGACAACCCGTAGAGGAGGACCAGGATTGTCTGAGGGAACTCGGGTTGAGCGAACGTTCAAGAAATGGGGCTCGAGTCATATAAAAGGGGAGAGCACAAGGGAAAGGGACGGTTGGAGAGAAGACGAAGTTCAAGCATCAACAACCGAAGCCCGGGCCTAGAAAGTGTTTGTGTCAAAAATAAAGGCTCTTAGCAAAGCAAGAACGTGTGTCGGTGTCAATACACTACGACACACCTCTCTGTATATACATTATTCTCCCAATTCATCTCCATGAGAGTAAATGGCAGGTGCAATAAAGGAACTGCTGTGGCTGACAAGACCGATATTGGTTTGCGTGGGAATTCTCTGTGTTCGACCATGGAATGGAATAGGAAATCAATGGTCGAAACTTGCACTGGCTGAACTGCACGTAAAATACATTTGCAGGCGAATCAAATTGATTCGGCACTCCTACCATTTCCGAGTCCTTTCTGTCCCACAAACAACGTGACTGGGCGTACAATTACAGAGCAACTCATGCGGACGCTGACAAATGGCCCTTGGCCAGCAGCGCTGCATGGTACTCGTCCATTGCTCCGGGGCTTTGGGAACCTTTTCCTCACCGAGGCCCGAATCGAACCTTCAAATACTGTACACACATTAACACGCACCTTTGCGTTCTCAAAAAAATAACAATTATAGTTCAAGGCATAAGGCTCAGCCGCCTGTTTCCATGTGACCAAGCAGGCTAAATCAGAAACAAAATGTTTTGAAGTAACCCCCCCTCCAGTAGTTGATTAGTGTATATAGTTCCTGCAATGATGGAAAAAATATTGAAGGTCGTTTTAAAGTGGTAGGCCTCATGTTTGTGGATTGTACAAACTAAATCGTGGGCCACATCCAGCACGCATGCCTAAAGGTTCCTTAGGCCACCGCCATCCTCAGATAATTTGGACCACCCCCCACACCCTCCCGCGAAGTGGGAAACAGCAGCCAGACCCCGGTCACCATATTTTTCTGTCATAATTGTGTAATATTTGACTATAAATATGGATAGGGCTGGAGCGATGGCACAGTGGTGAGTGCACTGCATTATGAAATGGCAAAGCTGAATTCCATTCTTGGCCATGACTAACATCAATATATAGTTGGCGGGAGGGGAGATTTTGGTACGTTGGATTTTGTGCTGTCCTACGAAGTTGAAACTCCGGTTAGATTTCTGGCTATGGCTAGCATCAGTGGTGATATCTGAACTAGTACTGCTCCCATTCCCCCGTGCCTCCACTTCACCAACCTGCACTGCACTCCACCACATTGATTTACGTGAGAAGCAAACATTTTCGTCAAAATATACACGTATATATCCCACGTGTTACACATACGCTTTGTTCCAATCCATTTGGTAGTTTCAAAGCAAACTGTGCAATCCAAGTGTGGATTTATATTGCGTCTAAATGCCAGTGCATCTCAAGACGCTTTTCAGAAACATTGAGACACGGGCTTCCTGGGGAGAGGAAGCATTCTTCACTCAGCAGCCGTGGGGGCTTTCCGTGGCTTCCGATTTAACCGGTCTGAAGCCTGCAGATATCATTGCACAATTTTATGAACATTCTGACGATCAAACGTAATAGGAGAATATACGATCTATTGGCCGCCAAAAGGAATGCCCAAGCCAGTTGTGGTGGCATATTACGGAGCAACAGTAGAACTCGTGCAGTCCCAGCCCTACCTGATCGCGTTTTCATTTGAAGCGTTTGGGGAAGGCGAGCAGGAGCGGAGGAGGAGGGATTCTTTGCACTGCATGCACGGCCCCATTGTGCTGTGCCAGCAACGACTGCCTTTTAATTGGCTCTTGCACCTGGAGAAGGCTTCACCTGAAACAAGCATCTCGCTAGTTAGTGCTGGGAAAAGGTCGTTGAAGGGGCGATGGGCGGTGTGCGGTGTGGAGGAACAAACCTCCGAGTTTATACAGCACCGGTCTAATCAGTCTCTGCGCAATCAGCTTAACGAGCAGCTCGTGTTCGCCTTTTGTTCCTGTGCACGGCGGTCTATGTCACAGACACACACGGCGGCTGGCTTGGGAGTTGGATTGAGCCCACGGCAAGGCAGATGTCTTTTTCACAAGAAGATAATGCTGTCTGTCTCGTGTAGGGTGGTAAATGCTCACACCAAGCATGCCTAAATAATAGCTCTTACTAGTCTTTTAAGGCTGTACCGCGTGCTGTTTGGCATTACAACACCACATGGAGTGAAACATTGGATATCATGCTGAACAACACGCGGTGCAGTCCAAACGTGTCGGAGAGGTATACAGCACAACTGCGAAAACCTACACAGTGGTACGCTTCTAATACGGGACCACTGAAAATAGAAATGTATTAATTATGCCAATTATTAGCCTAAGCAAACCTCAGTAAGCGTCAAGATTATTTAATGAGCATCCTGCATTGAAATGATTGCCCAGATCCATTTGTGAGTGTTTTGCATGATGAGAAAATAGAGTATCTGGAGAAAACACAAGCACATGAGGAGATAACTCAAAATGACCAATTCCTCATGGACGACCCTACAAACTGCCGCCTGAGGTTTGATCTTCGGCACCGTGACTGGGTCCTGCTCAAGAGGTCCAAACCACCCAAAGCCTGGCCAGGTGGAGCTGTAGCCGTGGTACAGGACAGACGATGATGCCGCACATGTTGAAGACTGTCCGCTCAACTGAGCTTAGTGGCTGTCTGAGGATAACGCCGCTGCATTCTGCATGTGATTAAGCTGCTGTCTGGCTCGGCACTAAATAAATAAAATACGCAAAGCTCCGCACGGTTAGATTCAATCCACTCGTAATTTTATTTCCTGGCCATCTCGCATCCCGTAAAGTTCTGGAGCCTCTACTAAATCGTGTATGATCCACAAACCCTTTACTCTAAAATGCTGGATTACTGACCGGCGCGTGCGTGTGTACAAGTGTTCCCGCCAGACGCTATGACACAACAAAACTGAAACAAGGTATCGAATGTATCTGCTAGACCAAAGTGATCGACTGATAGAAGTCTGTGAAAAGTGAAAAAGTCAGTTGCAATATAATAAGCTTGGTCCACGTGTGTTGCAGTGTGTGCGGGCTGGAGCGGAACGCGGGTGGAAGAACATTGGGGTGAGCGTGTGGATAAGCGCAGGTGACAGAGTGAGCATGCGGTAATTGCATTTGGTGAGTGGGTACGAGCGCGTGATAAGCACAGGTGGGTGTGGGGTGAGTGCTTATTAGCCACGGGGACTGTGGGTGTCAGGCATTAAAGCATTGCAGGATATAATAGAGCGCCGTGTTACAATGAATTTCAGCCTGGTCGCATTATCGCTCGTCACGCCCAGATCGCGTGTGCACGCCGGGAGGATTCGTGGCAGCCAGCGCGAGCTTGAAACACCGAACAGGCGGGATGATGCCACGGTAAATACTATTAATACTATTAATTATACCACGGTAAATACTAATAATTGTGCCACGGTAAATACTATTTATACTATTAATTATGCCACAGTATATACTATTAATAACAGTGATTGAGCAGTACTCGCCTAAAAATCTCGAATCCGCATAGACCAGCGTACGTGGTGAGGTATGCTCAAATAGCCCTCAAGGTCTACATGGCGGGGGGAGGGCCCTCATCCAGTAGTGCATAGACAAACGGAATGTACATGTTCACATGTGCAATGATACAGGCCTCTGCTAAATAATTTTCATAGTTACTTTTAATAATGACAATCTGCAGTGTTTTGTTAATATCCTGTTAGATAAAGCCTTCCCAATGGGGGTTGTTTGACCATACTTCATCAGGCTGGTCAGTGCGCAGTGGTTAAGCAGGGGATGGGTTGGGGGTAGGGGAATGTGTCAGGGCAGGTTGAGATCGAAGTCAGGCCCCATTGTTTGTCGGTGTAGAATTTGCAGCCTGTTACAAATCAGATGCCAGCTCCCTGCACCACAGCTCCACCCAATAATACTAGTGGCATTAATAATAGCATAGCAATACGTTTAATTTACATAATGGGTATGTATAATTATTTCTGAAAGCACGCATGTTAATAATAAAGAATTTCCACATTTGAATACTATAAGTAAAAAAAAAGTGCTCGTGGTTTTTTACCCCTAAATAAATCACTGTAAAATTTACAGCGATTATATAATAAACACAGGCCGGAACACTTGACACTTGCACATCAAAAACCCTCTCCGCGTAGCGATATTCAAAGCAGCCAACCATAACCATTTCAAGAAATGCTTGAGAAAAAAACATACACGTTTGCATATCAAAAATCACCATGCTGAAAACGGATTAAAAAAAAAACCCTTCTGCTTAAATTGACGAATGTTTTTTTTCCAGTAAAATATGGAGGGTTGGCAAGTGTGTGGTGCAGCATGACCGTTGTCAGGACCTGCTTATACTGAGAAATAAACTTGACTACTCACCCACCCCAACCTTCGAACCCCCATATACACCCATGCCGAGGGTTGCCAACTCGGGAGATTTTTTTTAAGAATTAAATTTATGAAAATATTCTATTATAATCTCCCACATTGCTTTCAAGAGTCACCGGGAGATCGATGCCAATTCTGGTTGTCCCCCAGACAATCCGGGAGGGTTGGAAACCCTATGCACGTCCTCAAGCGTCTCTGAGCAAGGGACCTCCTTGTGTTTCGAGAGGGCGGAAGATGGCCGCCTTCCAGGCATGGCTGCCATTGCTACCGTCGCCAAGACAGAAGCCAACTTTGCACGCAGGCAACCCCGCCACATCTGGTTCACGTGCGAGCGTGCCGTGCATGCGTGCGTACCTCTGTGTGTGTGTGCGCATGCGTGCGCTCTCCTCGGTTTTAATCTAAAGTCAAATGCACTCCTCGGGGATTCATTCGATCATGTGCCCTGCGTGTGTTTGTCTGCGTTTTCATGGCCGCCTCTGTAGAAAGATGAAACCCCGCATTTCCAAACCGCTTACCGCCCCGCCGCTGTCACCCAGCACACGCTCGGCTCACCCCCCCCCCCCCCACCATGGGGTGGCCGCTGTTCAACGTAGAAATGACAATCTATTTCCGTCAAGCATTTATTTACGGGGGTTTATTATCGGTCACTAAATATGAGTTGATGTATATATATATATTTTATATATGTGGAATACACTGGCGATGCCTAAATGGACGTGTCGTGGTCATAGCTTTTATAATACAAACATTGCAGCCACTTTTTCACGTCCATTACATTGCCCAGTGAGTTTGACTGGTTAAACAAAATGCAGTATAAAGAGGGGCGAAACCACACTGCAACATTCTACACCGCACATGTTTTGCATACGTAATTATTTTTCAAATTAAAAACTGCAGCGGCATACATTTGCGCATGCTGCTTTGTAAATTAAATCCAGACACTTAACACTTGGCACGTGGAAGAGGATAATGACTCTCATAAACACTCCGATGTTCCCGATGACTGATGAAGCTGACATCACCCAATTTAACAGGTTGAAATTTGACATAGCAATTCAATCTCGGCTGCAGGCAGCCTTTGCTAAATGAGTCTCCAATGCCCCCGTTGCACAGCAGATAACACTAAAGATGCACAGAGTGGTGGCGCAATTGTTAGTGCAGAGCTCTAAACCTGACGAGCTGAATTTGATTACAGCCCACAGCTAACATCAGTGCTATCTTAAATCTGTTCATGACAACCTGCACTCCACCAACCCGCACTGACCAGCGTGAAGTATGGTCAAACAAGACCCACGACCTACACTGTGTGAGGAGGCCTTCATCCAGCAGTGGAGTGACGAAAGGATGTTAATGCTCAAGGAGTGCCTTGATGCTGCGAGTTAGCAAGCTCATCAGCACCAATGGCTCCACTACCAGCACCACCATGATCATCACTATCACTGCTGCCACCACCATGATCAAAGACACCACCATCACGGCCAGCACCATTAGTCAGGCGAACCTGACTGACGGTGAAGTAGGGAGGCATAAATTAGGGGAGGAACGGGTGGGGGGTGCACGGTGGGCTTCGAACAGGAGGGTGGGGGCGCTACAAGGGAGGATAAAACGAAGCATTGCAATTAACATTCGCACCAGCAGGCCGCGGGCTGCTCATGTGAAACTACGTTGGGCCGAGTTCACCTGGGGAGTGCTCGCCTGCCTTCTAACCAAATTAAATCCCGCTGCTCCTAGCCTTTCATTGAATTTGTGGTGTAATTCAATTTGGCCGGCCGCTTTTAACGGATCTCTCTCTGGCGCTGTGGGCTCTCGAGGCGCGACGGCGCGCGTGGCCGTCCCGGCCGCGTCAGCGGATCGTGACAGAGGACTCGCCGTGTTCATACAAAGGGGTTTTTCCCTGGATTGATGTTATGTTTTTTGACATCAGTGAGAGTGCGGATTGAATTTAAAATTGTGGTACTCATTAAATGGCACAATGTCTCGCCCCTTGAGAGAACAGGCACGTTTTACAGTCTCGCACAACTTCTGATTGTCTTCACAGAGCCTCTGTTATACGCGCAGCATGTCTAACAAACAGACAAAAATACCATCATGGAGGCGTTAAATTCGGTGTTGAATTCGCTCTAAAATCGATACAAACACGCGTCAAATAGAAATGCAGTGATTCATCTTGCATGGAAAAAAAGGAAATTACAACAGTTTACGCGTTTTTAAGAATCATGCCAAAGTCGCATTCTCGCCTTGTCTTGACGATCACGGGGCAATGCTCATCTCCTATTCATAACCATGAGCCAGTGATGGTGCTTCCACATTCATATGGGCGGAACCAGTCTTACATAAGATATGGCAGGAACCAGTCCTACATAACATATCTACTGTTGATAACCTACAGAGCAATCTCATAAATGTTTAGCCCTTCGTCAGTCCACTGCTGGATAAATGCTTCCCCACGCTGCGTAAGTCATGAGAGTCGTCTGTCCATACTTCACCACGCTGGTCAGCGTCGTGGATTGGTTATATGGGGGGGGGCGAGGGGCTCCCAGGACCGGTTCAGATTTTGCACATCACTGATTTTATACGAGGCCAAAATTTATACTCAGGTCGCTGGGTATTACAGAGCAGTTCCGCTTTGTCGCCGCTCCACCAAACAGTTCTCATAAAACTATGCACAGAAATAATGGTGAGATCATAATGGTGTATTTTACCTGGCTTAGTAGACACACAACAGTACAACAATCCAGTGTATGCGGGTATACCGAGCATGCGTGTGTGTGTGTGAGCACATGCGTGTGTGTGTGAGCACATGCGTGTGTGTGTGTGTGAGCACATGCGTGTGTGTGTGTGTGAGCACATGCGTGTGTGTGTGTGAGCACATGCGTGTGTGTGTGAGCACATGCGTGTGTGTGTGTGAGCACATGCGTGTGTGTGTGTGAGCACATGCGTGTGTGTGTGTGAGCACATGCGTGTGTGTGTGTGAGCACATGCGTGTGTGTGTGTGAGCACATGCGTGTGTGTGTGTGAGCACATGCGTGTGTGTGTGTGAGCACATGCGTGTGTGTGTGTGAGCACATGCGTGTGTGTGTGTGTGAGCACATGCGCAAGAGTGCTGCGACTCGCAACATTCATTTTTTATTTCGCTCCGCCTCACAATGGGCCGCTAATTGTATCCCAGCGAACCGCTCATTAAATTTGCATGACGCGTTTGCGATATGAATGTGTGCCGTCTACAATGCAAAAAATGAGCAGCAGCAGCAGGCAGGAATAAGAGCACGGGAAAGTATTAGCAGCCCACACCAGAAGTATACATTTTACAAACATGTAATCGGGGCATGGTTGAAGCTCCAGAGGTGAAAATACCACTTTTTATGGCAGAAGTCCATCCACAGGACAACTGCTAATTCAATTCAGACCTACGAGTGCTTAAAAGCCCCAAAGTGAAATACAACTTAAAATGTAAACAAGGGTTGGTGGCAGCACTGGAGATGGAGGTAGGATGAGGAAATGGATAGGAGCTGTTTCGATTTAAAGCTTTCGTGACTGCAGGGATTAATCTTCTTGGTTCTTTCGGTAAAGTCACGTAGAATGGAAATAATAAAATAATAAAAATAAAACATAATAAAATATTATCATATCATTATTAGGATAGGAGCTGGTTGGATAGACTTTACGGTTAGGAGTAGAGCTAGTGTCCGATTGGCTAGTGCAGTTAGAGTTTAGAGTCGGGCCAGTGCTAAAAGATAAATAAATCGTGTTTTTATATGATTATGGTTCGGCCCCAAATCCGGTTAGATAGTTTTCTAGAGTTAGAGCAAATATGTGGTTTGTGTTGTGTGTTAGGGCTACGGGTAGCATGCGATTGGGTGGAGTGCTCTGCTCTCTCACAATTTGCAGTTCCCCCATTTATTTCCAAAGATGGATTTTTTTCATTGCAACTTTCTACTTCTGGTATTTACAGCAGCATGGAACATGAGCAGCATCGAGGGTGGCCTCTCACCACAGGGGCTACCACCACCCACCAACACACGTGGGTGGTCGAGGGGCAGAAAAGCAGCAAGGCAGGAATGCAGGTGGGCACACACACAGAGGCAGGGAGGCAGAGAGGTACACGGACAGGGAGGTGCAAGGAAATATTCTCGCGTCCGGAATGGCATTGGGGATGGTTCACAAGCTCTCAGACTTGATGTACACACACACACAACAAAATCGTCGTAAATTATGAATGCGAGTGATGCCAATAATATCCCCTTGACAGAACACTCTATTGATTTCCACTCCCAAGCACCAAGTGCCTTGGATATGGAACAACGAATAAAAAAAACATTACTTTAATTGCACAGCCGGTGTATAATAAAGACAAAACCTACGCGACTTAACCGTTCAGTGCACGGAAATTATACTTCTCATTCTAAATCATAATCACTTTGTCAATTAGCTCTGTGCTCTCGCCACATTGGTCACGGGCGAGAGGATTTCCATACTTCACCGTGCCGGTCAGCTCGCGCGCAGGTGCTCAATGGATGATGAAATCGCAGGATCGTGAGAGATGGCGGCTTGGGATTAGGCCTTGATCCAGCAGTGGATTGACTGATGATGGTATTAATCACGATGATGACCTCTTAAAATCGAACAAACAAGTCTCGATTACAAAGGGCTGAACAGGGCATGGCGGTGCCTGCAACAATGCGTATACAGTGTAGAGCACTGGTGTTCCAAGTATACAGTGTAGAGCACTGGTGTTCCAAGTGCCAATGTCGAAGTCTGGTGGCCACGACGAGACGGCTTTAGGTGCATTTTTGTTGGTCCTCCATTGAATAAGCGCAGACAACAGTGGTTCACTATATGGTGAGTACTATATGGTGAGTACTATATGGTGAGTACTATATGGTGAGTACTATATGGTAAGTACTATATGGTGAGTACTATATGGTGAGTACTATTTGGTGTACTAGTGGTTTACTAGATTATTCATAGTTTTGGTTGCATGGCCCACAGTGGCGCCTTTACATTTAAATCCATGAAGGAGATGTGCACATATGAATGTATGAAATGCTTTTCACAACGTTCAGAAAGCCATTCAAATGTAAATACAAATCTTACTTTCCCCCCATAATGCATCTATGATGTTACAATTAAACGCGCGCATAATATTCGCCCCGTGAGAGCTCAAGAGCAAACCATTTGTCACTAATTTATCACACGTAGAAGCAGAAACTTAAAACAAGAAAAAACAGTTAATGCATATTTAAAACACTTAACAAAAAAAGACCGAGGGGAAGTTTATCTCATGATGTAATATTCATGCACAGTGCTTTGCAATGCGCCACTTAATTAGCTCACGAGTGCAGCTCCGGCGCTCAGTTGGGGGATAGATGCCTTGTGCCTGGGGTTGGCGACATGTGCGAGTTGGGTTTCTCCCAAGGAGATGCTGAGAATACCGTCGCAGAAAGTGCACGGTTGACTTTAATTGAAGTTGCAGCGTTTTTTTTTTCATTTCACCTTCCACGGTGCAATCCAAACGCAATTGGCGTCCAACCGTAAATCAGGGTGAGAGAGTGAACTGGCAAATAATGGATTCAGCTTCTTGCAGTAGCTGTTCCAATTTTAGTTTCTTATTTTTTCCACCCCCTCCCACCCAACAAGTGCACCCTCTCGGTGTCACATGAACTAAGCAATGCAACATTGCCCCGTGTGATAATACAGCCTTTGGAAGATGACATCATAGAACTATATTGAGGTCGCTTCAATTGCTTATCTACACTATATATGGCGCTGTACTTTCTAAGACGCCCTGTTATCAAGGTGTTTGTTACATTGAAATTAAGGTTGGTTGTTTTTGTATTCCCTCAGAGCTGGAAAGTCAATGAAAATAAACTGTGAATTTGTCTTTTTTATCTGTGCAGGCTGTGGTGACCCAGCCTGAGATCATCAACTCGTTGCAACTAAAAACGCGGATCAATCGTCGATGCTTGTTCCAGATTCAGCTGTAGGATCTCAGCAGTGCTGGGTCAATGCTCACAAGGAGTTAGCCATCTGAACAAGCTGGCAATCTCCATCTCTTCCAAATGTTGACACTGCATCAGAACAGGCCCCGACATACACACGAAGGAACTCACTCGTGAAGGCACAGATGCTCAGAGATTCACTCGCAACCAGAGGCAGCTGGTCAATCATCAGTTGTACAGTACAGAACTCATACACACTCACAAAGACAAATATCCCCCATAGAGCCTACACCGGTTGTCAGGGTAAGTGTTGTTAGTGAGCATCTACAAAGGCCAGCACAGCAAACAAGAGGGTCATGTGGCCAGAACCATCTTTGTCTCCTCAGCACTGATGTTTACACACCACCGCATTAGGCACTCATTTAAGGCTGAGTTGACCTAGGAAAGGACCAAGACCGGCACAGATGATCACCGCTGATGTTAGCCATGGCCGAGAATTGAACTCGGGCAGCCAGATCGTAATGCAGTGCCATCAAGACAGTGCAACACATTCACACGCGCACACACCCAAACAGCTGTGCACAAATAAACATCGCAACACCACTCTTCTGTAGCCAGCAGGTACCCGTTGTGTCGCTCACGGACCGCAAGCTGTTTCATTGTGTATCAAAGTAACAAGATCCTTTGAAATTGTGGATTTTATGAAACACCAACGTTCTAGAAGCGAGAGACCTGCACTAGGAGTGTGAGAGGTGGCGCTACATCAGCGCGACTTGGCGGTAAGAGGACCAGGCACTGGACATCACAGCCATGAAGTACAAGAAATGAAGATAAACAAGCACAGGGATGCTCCTAGTTGTCCTGCAAGCAATTGTGTTTGCAGTCATGTTCAATTCCTCTTGTGATACCGTTGTTTATGGGTTGGTGGTATACTTTGTTTGTGTATTGATTTCTGTTTATTCATTTGTGGTATCCTGTTTTGTCGTTGTTGGTGACTAGCAAATGATGTTGTCCTGGTCACTTTAATTCTCACCTTGCAAAACAACATGAGCTTTAAACTTTTCTGATATTACGGCGATCCCCCCTTTTTATTAGTGGGACGTTTATTGTGGCTTTTTAAGATAATGTGGATGTATGCAGGATATATGGATGCATGAAGATGGTAGCTCCTAAACTTCGAAAGAAGCTTCTGGCATTTGAGCACAGGAAAGCAACTTTAGAAATTCAGAGAAGAACAGGAACATTTTGTCGATTGGGCCCCAACGTTGCTTGCAGAGGTTCGTGGTTCGAATCCAGAAGACCGCCCTTGGTTAAAACTGCATATGAACCATGAATATGCGCCGTCCACTTCTCAGTGGACGTTATGTAAAGAAGAGCAAGCCATTGTTTGCTGGTCTTATGGTCCAAAGTCGCCAAGTTACATAAATGACTGATAAATAGTTTATTTAGGAAACACATAGCAATCGTCGCCTCATGGCTATTACAACAATGGTAATAATTATACCAATGCCATCTGGAAGAGGAAGTTGCTCTGTGTGGGTGACAGCATTTGCAGTGGCACCCAGAGAACGGCGACCATGGTGAAGAGCTGAAAGCCTGCTCGTGGTGGTGGTGGTGATACCGTCAAGAGTGGCCTTCAAGGCCAGGGTTTGACTTGACAAGGGCGATGGCAAGGTCTACAAACGTCAGTGGCACTGGCTTTGATGAGCTCTTACCTATAAACTTGAACAACGTGCTTGTCTGTGTTTTATATATGTGAGGACACACAACTTCCTGATTATTTTCTATATTTTTTTTTATACAATACCATGAGGATTTATGAAGTGCCTCAATGCAACTGCATCTCAAAAACAACATTATGTATCTCCACTGTATCCATGACAATTCAGTCTCAGCAAATATATAAATTGACACAATTTGTGATTTGCGATTGAATATTAATATGCATTAATATAATTTATATAATTATTTACATCTTTATTCGTTTTGCTCACTCCATTAGCATTAATGTAACTTAAGCGTTTAATTCAGGTTTCTTTTTCCAAAATCGTAAACAATCGGGAGGCACACGCGCTTTGCCATAGATGTACTGCGAACATAATAATCTATGTTGATCGACGAATCGATGCATCGCTACATTCTTAACGAACCACCCGACAGCACGCACTGGACGCCACTGTAGCTGGATTTGTGAATAAGGTCATGAGATGGTAGAGGAGGTTTGCACTGCACAAGTTGAATGAGGAATCGGCGCCCTTGGCGATGAAAAAAAACAAAGTACAATTTTACAATGGGATACTCAAGACAACATCAGCAGCTCATTACCAAAAGCACAGCCATGCCACCCGGTTTAACTTGCCATGACAAATGAAAGGCAGCTCTCGCAGCCTTTTAGTTGCCAGGGCTCCTATGGCACTTTAATTTCCAACAGCGTGTTTCATGACTAAAGAAGCTGCAGACAAAATTTTATATCCACAATATAGGTTTTTGGGTCAGATCGCATTATTTATAAATGTGTCGTAACCCTCCACAACCCGCCACGGCCAAACAGTAAAAAATGTGTCACGTTTTTTCAAAGGACAAAATAATTCACTTCTTTAGCCCACCGGTGTGTTGAAGAGAGAATCAACAGCATTTTTAAATTTGAGTACGACGTTTCGCTGATAAATTCAAATTTTAAAATGGTGTTGAATCTCTCTTCAACACACCGGTGGGCTAAAGTGAAACGTTTATATGCACAGGGGGTACCGCGGCGTTTCCAGAAATAATCCGTTGCAAACGGACGAATTAAGTAAGAGACGTCCGTTTCGCTGCCACCTCAAGGAGGAACCGTAGAAAATCCGCGACACTTTAGATCATCAGCTGGGATGTAACCATGAGCAACGAATTAGACAGAACGTGTAAGTGCAGGCTGGAAACAACTCTGATTTAGTTCTCAGTAGCTTCGAACAAGACTGTGTGCAATCTATACGCAGTGGTGATGTCATGTGACATGCAAAGCATGATGGGAGAACTGATACTATGGTCACAAGCTTGATTTTTTCTGTCCAAAAATCACCGTTTAGGGGTATTAGTATTCATAAGTTGGACATGCGTTTGACTTTCGCTCTTTTAAATTCCACTTGGAATGTCGTTGTCATCCTGTAAATTCTCACTACTGGGAAATATTTCCCGCATTTTCTTCCATCCCTTCCTTTCCTAAGCTGCTCCTGCCCAGTCATAGCCTCCGTACTCTGTGACGTAGTCTCGTCATCTCGTGCCGACATCTCTACTATGCTCTCTTCCCTTCGCTCGGTCTCCACTAAGTAGTTAACTGCATCTCTGATCTGCTTGATTTATCCCTGCAGTCACGAAAGCTTTAAATCGAAATTTAACCGCCACTACGGGGTGGGATTCCACAAAACTTTAAGATCCTTCAACAAACTCCGGGATAAGAAGGCTCAGCTAATCGAGTCTCTCACCTTTCTGAAGAGCCTCTTGATATGCAAATTCCTTTGTCAAGGCGCCCCTTCCCCCCTCCAACCCAGCTTAAATATATGCTGCCAAGCCTGGTGGTGCCCATTCAGACGCTGTCATCCCGACAGACCTGTTCTTCACATGAGGACGGCTGCTTGCGTTGTGGCCGAAACGTCATGAGAATTATTTAATTATGTTGTATTTTATTATTATTTCCCTTCTACGTGACTTTACCGAAAGAACCAAGAAGATGCTTGATGTATTGGTTCCTTTAATAACAGCATCATTGATGGCCCCAGAAATGTATTTTCCTTATTCCTTCATTCAACTTGGAATTATTAACCGCAAGCAAACACGTCCAGCGTAACTTTACAGACACACGTGTGACGTTAATAAATGAATCAATAAAGCGGCACACAGGTGCGTTGAACACGAGCATGTACACGGACGTGCGACACGCGCGAGCAGCCACACGCACTGGAACGCGAGCGAAAACGACAACAGGGCGGCGCATAGCAAAGCGGCTGTCACAATAAACACGGATACGCTCCGTTCCCCTGCTCTTCATCCACCGTAAACAAATGAGACTGGGAAATGAATTCTGTCTCACTTCACCAAATGAATTAAGTGCAGCCATAATTGTAAGAAGAGGCCGAATGCTAGAAGTGCACGCGAACACAGCCCTTTGGTCAATCCGCTGCTAGACGGAGGGAGGGCCTTCGCCGACGTTGCCATGGGTCGCCGTGGGGTTTGTTTGACCACACTTCGCCACAATGGTCACTGCTACAGGTTGACGGTGGCGAGCATAGAGGTACAAGTACTGTACATCTATCCACCGATGGATTTAGCTGCATCCCCCCTCTGCTACCCACCACCGAGCCAACAGTGCGCACACGTGTGTGTGTGTGTTGAACTTAGTTGTACACGTGTGTGTATTGAACTTAGTTGTACACGTGTGTGTGTGTTGAACTTAGTTGTACACGTGTGTGTGTTGAACTTAGTTGTACACGTGTGTGTGTTGAACTTAGTTGTACACGTGTGTGTGTATTGAACTTAGTTGTACACGTGTGTGTGTATTGAACTTAGTTGTACACGTGTGTGTGTTGAACTTAGTTGTACACGTGTGTGTGTATTGAACTTAGTTGTACACGTGTGTGTGTTGAACTTAGTTGTACACGTGTGTGTGTTGAACTTAGTTGTACACGTGTGTGTGTATTGAACTTAGTTGTACACGTGTGTGTGTATTGAACTTAGTTGTACACGTGTGTGTGTATTGAACTTAGTTGTACACGTGTGTGTGTATTGAACTTAGTTGTACACGTGTGTGTGTTGAACTTAGTTGTACACGTGTGTGTGTTGAACTTAGTTGTACACGTGTGTGTGTTGAACTTAGTTGTACACGTGTGTGTGTTGAACTTAGTTGTACACGTGTGTGTGTTGAACTTAGTTGTACACGTGTGTGTGTATTGAACTTAGTTGTACACGTGTGTGTGTATTGAACTTAGTTGTACACGCGTGTGTGTATTGAACTTAGTTGTACACGTGTGTGTGTGTTGAACTTAGTTGTACACGTGTGTGTGTTGAACTTAATTGTACACGTGTGTGTATTGAACTTAGTTGTACACGTGTGTGTGTCGAACTTAGTTGTACACGTGTGTTTGTTGAACTTAGTTGTACACGTGTGTGTGAATTGAACTTAGTTGTACACGTGTGTGTGTGTTGAACTTAGTTGTACACGCGTGTGTGTGTTGAACTTAGTTGTACACGTGTGTGTATTGAACTTAGTTGTACACGCGTGTGTGTATTGAACTTAGTTGTACACGTGTGTGTATTGAACTTAGTTGTACACGTGTGTGTGTCGAACTTAGTTGTACACGTGTGTATGTTGAACTTAGTTGTACACGTGTGTGTGTGTTGAACTTAGTTGTACACGTGTGTGTGTTGAACTTAGTTGTACACGCGTGTGTATTGAACTTAGTTGTACACGTGTGTGTGTTGAACTTAGTTGTACACGTGTGTGTGTTGAACTTAGTTGTACACGTGTGTGTGTTGAACTTAGTTGTACACGTGTGTGTGTTGAACTTAGTTGTACACGTGTGTGTGTTGAACTTAGTTGTACACGTGTGTATGTTGAACTTAGTTGTACACGTGTGTGTGTTGAACTTAGTTGTACACGTGTGTGTGTTGAACTTAGTTGTACACGTGTGTGTGTTGAACTTAGTTGTACACGCGTGTGTGTATTGAACTTAGTTGTACACGCGTGTGTGTATTGAACTTAGTTGTACACGTGTGTGTGTGTTGAACTTAGTTGTACACGTGTGTGTGTATTGAACTTAGTTGTACACGTGTGTGTGTTGAACTTAGTTGTACACGTGTGTGTGTTGAACTTAGTTGTACACGTGTGTGTATTGAACTTAGTTGTACACGTGTGTGTGTTGAACTTAGTTGTACATGTGTGTGTGTTGAACTTAGTTGTACACGCGTGTGTGTATTGAACTTAGTTGTACACGCGTGTGTGTATTGAACTTAGTTGTACACGTGTGTGTGTGTTGAACTTAGTTGTACACGTGTGTGTGTTGAACTTAGTTGTACACGTGTGTGTGTGTATTGAACTTAGTTGTACACGTGTGTGTGTATTGAACTTAGTTGTACACGTGTGTGTATTGAACTTAGTTGTACACGTGTGTGTATTGAACTTAGTTGTACACGCGTGTGTGTATTGAACTTAGTTGTACACGTGTGTGTGTGTTGAACTTAGTTGTACACGTGTGTGTGTGTATTGAACTTAGTTGTACACGTGTGTGTGTATTGAACTTAGTTGTACACGTGTGTGTATTGAACTTAGTTGTACACGTGTGTGTATTGAACTTAGTTGTACACGTGTGTGTGTTGAACTTAGTTGTACACGTGTGTGTGTATTGAACTTAGTTGTACACGTGTGTGTGTATTGAACTTAGTTGTACACGTGTGTGTATTGAACTTAGTTGTACACGTGTGTGTGTTGAACTTAGTTGTACACGTGTGTGTGTGTATTGAACTTAGTTGTACACGTGTGTGTGTATTGAACTTAGTTGTACACGTGTGTGTATTGAACTTAGTTGTACACGTGTGTGTATTGAACTTAGTTGTACACGTGTGTGTGTTGAACTTAGTTGTACACGTGTGTGTGTATTGAACTTAGTTGTACACGTGTGTGTGTATTGAACTTAGTTGTACACGTGTGTGTATTGAACTTAGTTGTACACGTGTGTGTGTATTGAACTTAGTTGTACACGTGTGTGTGTTGAACTTAGTTGTACACGTGTGTGTGTATTGAACTTAGTTGTACACGTGTGTGTGTTGAACTTAGTTGTACACGTGTGTGTGTTGAACTTAGTTGTACACGTGTGTGTGTTGAACTTAGTTGTACACGTGTGTGTTGAACTTAGTTGTACACGTGTGTGTATTGAACTTAGTTGTACACGTGTGTGTGTTGAACTTGGTTGTACACGTGTGTGTGTTGAACTTAGTTGTACAGGTGTGTGTGTTGAACTTAGTTGTACACGTGTGTGTGTTGAACTTAGTTGTACACGTGTGTATGTATTGAACTTAGTTGTACACGTGTGTGTGTTGAACTTAGTTATACACGTGTGTGTGTTGAACTTAGTTGTACACGTGTGTGTGTTGAACTTAGTTGTACACGTGTGTGTGTGTTGAACTTAGTTATACACGCGTGTGTGTTGAACTTAGTTGTACACGTGTGTGTGTTGAACTTAGTTGTACACGTGTGTGTGTTGAACTTAGTTGTACACGTGTGTGTATTGAACTTAGTTGTACACGTGTGTGTTGAACTTAGTTGTACACGTGTGTGTGTTGAACTTAGTTGTACACGTGTGTGTGTATTGAACTTAGTTGTACACGTGTGTGTGTTGAACTTAGTTGTACACGTGTGTGTGTTGAACTTAGTTGTACACGTGTGTGTGTTGAACTTAGTTGTACACGTGTGTGTGTTGAACTTAGTTGTACACGTGTGTGTGTTGAACTTAGTTGTACACGTGTGTGTGTTGAACTTAGTTGTACACGTGTGTGTGTTGAACTTAGTTGTACACGTGTGTATGTATTGAACTTAGTTGTACACGTGTGTGTGTTTTGAACTTAGTTGTACACGTGGGTGTGTGTTGAACTTAGTTGTACACGTGTGCGTGTTGAACTTAGTTGTACACGTGTGTGTGTGTTGAACTTAGTTGTACACGTGTGTGTGTATTGAACTTAGTTGTACACGTGTGTGTGTTGAACTTAGTTGTACACGTGTGTGTGTTGAACTTAGTTGTACACGTGTGTGTGTTGAACTTAGTTGTACACGTGTGTGTGTTGAACTTAGTTGTACACGTGTGTGTATTGAACTTAGTTGTACACGTGTGTGTGTTGAACTTAGTTGTACACGTGTGTGTGTATTGAACTTAGTTGTACACGTGTGTGTGTTGAACTTAGTTGTACACGTGTGTGTGTTGAACTTAGTTGTACACGTGTGTGTGTATTGAACTTAGTTGTACACGTGTGTGTGTATTGAACTTAGTTGTACACGCGTGTGTGTATTGAACTTAGTTGTACACGCGTGTGTGTATTGAACTTAGTTGTACACGTGTGTGTGTGTTGAACTTAGTTGTACACGCGTGTGTGTATTGAACTTAGTTGTACACGTGTGTGTGTATTGAACTTAGTTGTACACGTGTGTGTGTCGAACTTAGTTGTACACGTGTGTGTGTTGAACTTAGTTGTACACGTGTGTGTGTTGAACTTAGTTGTATACGTGTGTGTGTTGAACTTAGTTGTACACGTGTGTGTGTTGAACTTAGTTGTACACGCGTGTGTGTATTGAACTTAGTTGTACACGCGTGTGTGTATTGAACTTAGTTGTACACGTGTGTGTGTTGAACTTAGTTGTACACGTGTGTGTGTATTAAACTTAGTTGGACACGTGTGTGTGTTGAACTTAGTTGTACACGTGTGTGTGTATTGAACTTAGTTGTACACGTGTGTGTGTTGAACTTAGTTGTACACGCGTGTGTGTTGAACTTAGTTGTACACGTGTGTGTGAATTGAACTTAGTTGTACACGTGTGTGTGTTGAACTTAGTTGTACACGTGTGTGTGTATTGAACTTAGTTGTACACGTGTGTGTGTATTGAACTTAGTTGTACACGTGTGTGTGTCGAACTTAGTTGTACACGTGTGTGTGTTGAACTTAGTTGTACACGTGTGTGTGTTGAACTTAGTTGTATACGTGTGTGTGTTGAACTTAGTTGTACACGTGTGTGTGTTGAACTTAGTTGTACACGCGTGTGTGTATTGAACTTAGTTGTACACGCGTGTGTGTATTGAACTTAGTTGTACACGTGTGTGTGTTGAACTTAGTTGTACACGTGTGTGTGTATTAAACTTAGTTGGACACGTGTGTGTGTTGAACTTAGTTGTACACGTGTGTGTGTATTGAACTTAGTTGTACACGTGTGTGTGTTGAACTTAGTTGTACACGCGTGTGTGTTGAACTTAGTTGTACACGTGTGTGTGAATTGAACTTAGTTGTACACGTGTGTGTGTTGAACTTAGTTGTACACGTGTGTGTGTTGAACTTAGTTGTACACGTGTGTGTGTTGAACTTAGTTGTACACGTGTGTGTATTGAACTTAGTTGTACACGTGTGTGTGTTGAACTTAGTTGTACACGTGTGTGTGTGTTGAACTAAGTTGTACATGTGTGTGTGTTGAACTTAGTTGTACACGCGTGTGTGTATTGAACTTAGTTGTACACGTGTGTGTGTTGAACTTAGTTGTACACGTGAGTGTGTTGAACTTAGTTGTACACGTGTGTGTGTTGAACTTAGTTGTACACGTGTGTGTATATTGAACTTAGTTGTACACGTGTGTGTGTATTGAACTTAGTTGTACACGTGTGTGTGTTGAACTTAGTTGTACACGTGTGTGTGTTGAACTTAGTTGTACACGTGTGTGTGTTGAACTTAGTTGTACACGTGTGTGTGTTGAACTTGGTTGTACACGTGTGTGTGTTGAACTTAGTTGTACACGTGTGTGTGTTGAACTTAGTTGTACACGTCTGTGTGTTGAACTTAGTTGTACACGTGTGTGTATTGAACTTAGTTGTACACGCGTGTGTGTATTTAACTTAGTTGTACACGTGTGTGTGTATTGAATGTACACGTGTGTGTGTTGAACTTAGTTGTACACGTGTGTGTGTTGAACTTAGTTGTACACGTGTGTATGTATTGAACTTAGTTGTACACGTGTGTGTGTTGAACTTAGTTGTACACGTGTGTGTGTTGAACTTAGTTGTACACGTGTGTGTTGAACTTAGTTGTACACGTGTGTGTGTTGAACTTAGTTGTACACGTGTGTGTGTTGAACTTAGTTGTACACGTGTGTGTGTTGAACTTAGTTGTACACGTGTGTGTATTGAACTTAGTTGTACACGTGTGTGTGTTGAACTTAGTTGTACACGTGTGTGTGTTGAACTTAGTTGTACACGTGTGTGTATTGAACTTAGTTGTACACGTGTGTGTGTATTGAACTTAGTTGTACACGTGTGTGTGTTGAACTTAGTTGTACACGTTTGTGTGTTGAACTTAGTTGTACACGTGTGTGTGTTGAACTTAGTTGTACACGTGTATGTGTTGAACTTAGTTGTACACGTGTGTGCGTATTGAACTTATTTGTACACGTGTGTGTGTATTGAACTTAGTTGTACATGCGTGTGTGTTGAACTTAGTTGTACACGTGTGTGTGTTGAACTTAGTTGTACACGTGTGTGTGTTGAACTTAGTTGTACACGTGTGTGTATATTGAACTTAGTTGTACACGCGTGTGTGTATTGAACTTAGTTGTACACGTGTGTGTGTGTTGAACTTAGTTGTACACGTGTGTGTGTTGAACTTAGTTGTACACGTGTGTGTGTTGAACTTAGTTGTACACGTGTGTGTGTATTGAACTTAGTTGTACACGTGTGTGTGTATTGAACTTAGTTGTACACGTGTGTGTGTTGAACTTAGTTGTACACGTGTGTGTGTTGAACTTAGTTGTACACGTGTGTGTGTGTGTATTGAACTTAGTTGTACACGCGTGTGTGTATTGAACTTAGTTGTACACGTGTGTGTGTGTTGAACTTAGTTGTACACGTGTGTGTGTTGAACTTAGTTGTACACGTGTGTGTGTGTTTAACTTAGTTGTACACGTGTGTGTGTATTGAACTTAGTTGTACACGTGTGTGTGTATTGAACTTAGTTGTACACGTGTGTGTGCTGAACTTAGTTGTACACGTGCGTGTGTTGAACTTAGTTGTACACGTGCGTATGTTGAACTTAGTTGTACACGCGTGTGTGTATTGAACGTAGTTGTACACGTGTGTGTGTGTTGAACTTAGTTGTACACGCGTGTGTGTTGAACTTAGTTGTACACGTGTGTGTGTTGAACTTAGTTGTACACGTGTGTGTGTGTTGAACTTAGTTGTACACGTGTGTGTGTTGAACTTAGTTGTACACGTGTGTGTGTTGAACTTAGTTGTACACGCGTGTGTGTTGAACTTAGCTGTACACGTGTGTGTGTGTTGAACTTAGTTGTACACGCGTGTGTGTTGAACTTAGTTGTACACGTGTGTGTGTTGAACTTAGTTGTACACGTGTGTGTGTGTTGAACTTAGTTGTACACGCGTGTGTGTTGAACTTAGTTGTACACGCGTGTGTGTTGAACTTAGCTGTACACGTGTGTGTGTGTTGAACTTAGTTGTACACGCGTGTGTGTTGAACTTAGTTGTACACGCGTGTGTGTTGAACTTAGTTGTACACGTGTGCGTGTTGAACTTAGTTGTACATGTGTGTGTGTTGAACTTAGTTGTACACGTGTGTGTGTGTTGAACTTAGTTGTACACGTGTGTGTGTTGAACTTAGTTGTACACGTGTGTGTGTTGAACTTAGTTGTACACGTGTGTGTGTATTGAACTTAGTTGTACACGTGTGTGTGTATTGAACTTAGTTGTACACGTGTGTGTGTATTGAACTTAGTTGTACACGTGTGTGTGTTGAACTTAGTTGTACACGTGTGTGTGTTGAACTTAGTTGTACACGTGTGTGTGTATTGAACTTAGTTGTACACGCGTGTGTGTATTGAACTTAGTTGTACACGCGTGTGTGTATTGAACTTAGTTGTACACGTGTGTGTGTGTTGAACTTAGTTGTACACGCGTGTGTGTTGAACTTAGTTGTACACATGTGTGTGTTGAACTTAGTTGTACACGCGTGTGTGTATTGAACTTAGTTGTACACGCGTGTGTTGAACTTAGTTGTACACGCGTGTGTGTATTGAACTTAGTTGTACACGTGTGTGTGTGTTGAACTTAGTTGCACACGTGTGTGTGTTGAACTTAGTTGTACACGTGTGTGTGTATTGAACTTAGTTGTACACGTGTGTGTTGAACTTAGTTGTACACGTGTGTGTGTTGAACTTAGTTGTACACGTGTGTGTGTATTGAACTTAGTTGTACACGCGTGTGTGTATTGAACTTAGTTGTACACGTGTGTGTGTGTTGAACTTAGTTGTACACGTGTGTGTGTTGAACTTAGTTATACACGTGTGTGTGTTGAACTTAGTTGTACACGTGTGTGTGTATTGAACTTAGTTGTACACGTGTGTGTGTATTTAACTTAGTTGTACACGTGTGCGTGTTGAACTTAGTTGTACACGTGTGTATGTTGAACTTAGTTGTACACGTGCGTATGTTGAACTTAGTTGTACACGCGTGTGTGTATTGAACTTAGTTGTACACGTGTGTGTGTGTTGAACTTAGTTGTACACGCGTGTGTGTTGAACTTAGTTGTACACGTGTGTGTGTTGAACTTAGTTGTACACGTGTGTGTGTGTTGAACTTAGTTGTACACGTGTGTGTGTTGAACTTAGTTGTACACGTGTGTGTGTGTTGAACTTAGTTGTACACGCGTGTGTGTTGAACTTAGTTGTACACGTGTGTGTGTGTTGAACTTAGTTGTACACGCGCGTGTGTTGAACTTAGTTGTACACGTGTGTGTGTTGAACTTAGTTGTACACGTGTGTGTGTGTTGAACTTAGTTGTACACGTGTGTGTGTTGAACTTAGTTGTACACGTGTGTGTGTTGAACTTAGTTGTACACGTGTGTGTGTATTGAACTTAGTTGTACACGTGTGTGTGTATTGAACTTAGTTGTACACGTGTGTGTGTTGAACTTAGTTGTACACGTGTGTGTGTTGAACTTAGTTGTACACGTGTGTGTGTATTGAACTTAGTTGTACACGCGTGTGTGTATTGAACTTAGTTGTACACGCGTGTGTGTATTGAACTTTGTTGTACACGTGTGTGTGTGTTGAACTTAGATGTACACGCGTGTGTGTTGAACTTAGTTGTACACGTGTGTGTGTTGAACTTAGTTGTACACGTGTGTGTTGAACTTAGTTGTACACGCGTGTGTGTTGAACTTAGTTGTACACGTGTGTGTGTATTGAACTTAGTTGTACACGTGTGTGTGTATTTAACTTAGTTGTACACGTGTGCGTGTTGAACTTAGTTGTACACGTGTGTATGTTGAACTTAGTTGTACACGTGCGTATGTTGAACTTAGTTGTACACGCGTGTGTGTATTGAACTTAGTTGTACACGTGTGTGTGTGTTGAACTTAGTTGTACACGCGTGTGTGTTGAACTTAGTTGTACACGTGTGTGTGTTGAACTTAGTTGTACACGTGTGTGTGTGTTGAACTTAGTTGTACACGTGTGTGTGTTGAACTTAGTTGTACACGTGTGTGTGTGTTGAACTTAGTTGTACACGCGTGTGTGTTGAACTTAGTTGTACACGTGTGTGTGTGTTGAACTTAGTTGTACACGCGTGTGTGTTGAACTTAGTTGTACACGTGTGTGTGTTGAACTTAGTTGTACACGTGTGTGTGTGTTGAACTTAGTTGTACACGTGTGTGTGTTGAACTTAGTTGTACACGTGTGTGTGTTGAACTTAGTTGTACACGTGTGTGTGTATTGAACTTAGTTGTACACGTGTGTGTGTATTGAACTTAGTTGTACACGTGTGTGTGTTGAACTTAGTTGTACACGTGTGTGTGTTGAACTTAGTTGTACACGTGTGTGTGTTGAACTTAGTTGTACACGTGTGTGTGTATTGAACTTAGTTGTACACGCGTGTGTGTATTGAACTTAGTTGTACACGCGTGTGTGTATTGAACTTTGTTGTACACGTGTGTGTGTGTTGAACTTAGATGTACACGCGTGTGTGTTGAACTTAGTTGTACACGTGTGTGTGTTGAACTTAGTTGTACACGTGTGTGTGTGTTGAACTTAGTTGTACACGCGTGTGTGTTGAACTTAGTTGTACACGTGTGTGTGTGTTGAACTTAGTTGTACACGCGTGTGTGTTGAACTTAGTTGTACACGCGTGTGTGTTGAACTTAGTTGTACACGTGTGTGTGTGTTGAACTTAGTTGTACACGCGTGTGTGTTGAACTTAGTTGTACACGTGTGTGTGTTGAACTTAGTTGTACACGCGTGTGTGTTGAGCTTAGTTGTACACGTGTGTGTGTGTTGAACTTAGTTGGCACCGTACGTAGCCAACCGTGCTAGGCAGAGGTGCGGGGGGAGGACAAACTGAACACAGACAGCAGTTCTCGAGAAATGTGTTCTCAATGATGAAGTCATTGAGCAACCTGTTTGTGCATGGTGGTCATTCATCAGAGCAGAATACAGGTTATATGCTGCTTGGCTTGCCAGTAAGATCCGATGAGATCAATTGCAATGTGCGTGATCTGGCGTTGCCGAAATAGGGAATGCTATACATATGCGTTTTTTTAATCTCATAATGAGACCTGTCGCCCCTCATGTACAGACAGAATAAGCTAGTATGTAACCTTATAGAATCTCGTGCTCGTACTGTTAGCAAGAACCTATGAAGGCCAGCACAATGCAAAAAAGGGTTGTAGTATAATGAGAACACCGATGCTCCACACACTATTTTGCACACTCTACCAGGAATCATTTCACTCTGAGCTATCCGAGGGGAGGCCCAGGACTTGTTCATAAATCACTCGCAACTGATATCGCTTGTGGCCTGAGGTCAGAATCAGGTCACCGAGTGTTGAATATACAGAACACCATTGTTCCTCACAATCGAATACGCACACATATAGACCAGAGACAAAGTTCCCCCGTATAGCCTTAACAGACTGTTGGAAAAGTTCTATTAGCAATCACCTATGAAGGCCGGCACGGCACACGAGGGGGTGAGTGACCAACACCACGCCGAGTCTCCTCTGTCTCCCGAGTGGCGATGTTTGCACACTGCACCAGGTACTCATTTGAGGCAGAGTTGACCTAGGGGAGGCCCAGGTCCAGTTCAGATAATCGTCACTGGTGTTGACCGTGAGCACGAATCGGGTTCTTAGCCGGGTTTTTAGCGTAGCACGCTAACAATTGCACCCCCCCCCACACACAACAAAGACAAAGAGACGCACACTGATGTACGCACTCAATGGGAGACCGTGCACGCGCAAGATGTATCGAGCACTAATGCACCGCAGCCCCAGGCCAATGGGAGGACTTGCCCAGCGATATAAAGCAATGAAGGACCTGCAGTCCCATTGTGGCTGCCTACCGAGAAAAATAAAGTACCCCCCTCACACACCCGGTCCCCACAGCCCCCACCCGAAGGCAAAACTTGCAATTCGAAAAACACACAAACACATGGGCGCACAACAGGAATTGTCCTATAAGGAATAATATAATGAACAAAATATAAAAAATATGACCTTGATCTCATGCTAGGGTAGATTATGCATTATGTTGTACATGTTAAAGGAAGCGAAGAGACTTAATATGTCCATATTTACGTAAATATTCTCCAAAACAAATGCTTGGATAATGGAGCCCTCTGATGAAACAGGAACAATGTTTGGCCACAAAGCAAAGTGCCCGATTCAAGACCACGTGCACAATGAGTAATGGGATTCAATGCGAACATCGGTCCTGTCCGCTCCGATAAATGCACACTCCCAGTGCTGATCGTGATCACATATGTGTAATGTAGCTCTCAAAGACGCCGTCTTGTTCAGTTATATGTATATTTATTGTGAATAAAGTCCACCGACTCACTGATAACTTAACGAGTAACCGCGAGTGACTATATACACTTGGGTAACTTCTGTGACTCTACGCGACGCTCCCTGTGTAGTTGGCTGGCTACACAGGAGCGGACGCGTAGTAGTCACGGAGACAATACAACCCGAGCCTTCCAAGACTACAAGGTGCCCGATCCAAGACGATGAAGACGACCTCTCCAAGACGACGACGGCGACGACAGCTCCTTGGTTCCTCCACAACAGCAGCCCAGAGCCCTGTTCCACGCTGGCTTTTATCCCCATCATTAACGACCACTTAGGTCCCATATTACCCTTACGTGACCCCGTCTGTTCCCATCAGGTTAATTAGGAACCACAGCCACGGGGAGCCGTACTGTCCTCACACCCCCCCGTACTGTCCTTACATATGTATGCCGGCACGGCGCACGATGGAGCAGTGTGGCCAGCATCACACCCGGCTGCCTTTGTCCATGTCGTTTACACAGTTCTGTCGTTTACACTTGCACTGGGTACTCGACCTAGGGAAGGCCCAGGACCGATTCAGATAATCCATCACTGGTGTTGGCCGTGAGCGGGAATCGAACTAGGGCAGCCAGTTTCGTAGCGCAGCGTGCTAACCGCTATACTATTTATCTCCACTGCACCACAAGACACACTCGCACACACACGTCTGTGCACATACACCCAGTGCGCGCGCATCGATAACCCCCACGTGTGTCTGTACGGGCGCACACACACGTCCACATGCAGTGGCACAAACCCCATATAGTAATTCCATTTATTTCATCCATGGAAGAGCCCACTGAGACTGCAAGTCTCCTTTTGCATGGAATAAGTGGGATTTGTATGTATGTTGAACTTCATGGGAGAAGAGGCAATCTAAGAGTGAATAAGATTGCACAACGATGACTTTAAAATGGAAGTTTAATGGAAAGTATCATACTATACGTTTAGCAGTGAGCATACACTACATGAGAAATATATCTGTCTAGAGCTCATGAAAGGAATTCCATTTTGTTGAAAGAGAACAGTAGTTCTCCCATGGATTGGCTAGTCCACAACATAGGAATGGGGAAATTTCCACAACGTGCTTCTGGGTTGTACATTCACAGGATCACTGCCCTATTATAATGCGGTGTGTGATCTGCAAGCAATGTGTACAACCATATTTTTTAAACGATAGTCTGGAATTTATACTGTGAATTTTGTTCCACACCAAGCAGGCGGCATATAATTTCCCAGGCTGTATAATTCGTGGAGTGCAGCAGCAGCAGCCTAGACAGTGGGTGTCATTTCATGCATCTGCAGTGACCTTAAGAGCGCTCATCATAAACGCCACAGCTACTTTATGCTGTGGACTGCACTAAGTCCTCCTGCGAGAGGTGAGTGGCTCAGTGCATAAAATGCATCCATTGCATTCATTCACATGTATTGGCATGCACGGAAAGGAAAGAACCCCTACACCTACCTCTTTAGTGATTACTATCATCACAGATCAGTTTGCAGGTCTCGGATTCCCATTTCCAAGCTTCATTACCCAATGCGTTAAAATGGCACCTGCGTGGGCCAGTCCCGAGCTGCGTAAATCATCTGCCGCACACCCACCCGCGTCTTCCACTTCTGCCCCCATCCATACCCATCCTCCCCTGCTACTGTTGCTGCTGCTCCATGAGACAAGCGTACAGCGGAAAGTGGAGTAGGCGGGGGGGGGATAGTGGGCAGCTGCTGCTCCGAATTAGCATGAACCTACGCCAGCCATGGCGACCTGCCATGTGTAATGGTCAGAAAAGGGCGATGGCTGGCTACACATAATAGGGAGCTCTGAGCTATGGGCAGCTGTGTGTTACATATCAGTTATGGGTGATGGCCATCTGGAGGGAATGGTTAGGTCACAGAAAAGGGCCAGAACCTGTTCTGATATCACTTGCCACTGATGATAATCATGTCCAAGAATTGCACTTAGGTGGGCAGGTTCACATGCTTATTCGTGTTTTGCTGTGTTTAAATGGCGTTGAGCTCACACCTATTTTTTTAATCGATTGCCAGCCCATTGTCCCACAGCTTCACACACTCACACACACACACATACAACAACACACACGCATGGGCACACACACACACATACAACAACACACACGCATGGGCACATACACACACATACAACAACACACACGCATGGGCACATACACACACATACAACAACACACACGCATGGGCACATACACACACATACAACAACACACACGCATGGGCACACACACATACAACAACACACACGCATGGGCACACACACATACATACAACAACACACACGCATGGGCACACACACACACATACAACAACACACACGCATGGGCACACACACACATACAACAACACACACGCATGGGCACATACACACACATACAACAACACACACGCATGGGCACACACACACACATACAACAACACACACGCATGGGCACACACACACACATACAACAACACACACGCATGGGCACACACACACACATACAACAACACACACGCATGGGCACACACACACATACAACAACACACACGCATGGGCCCACACACACATACAACAACACACACGCATGGGCACACACACACACATACAACAACACAAACGCATGGGCACACACACACAACAACACACACGCATGGGCACACACACACATACAACAACACACACACACATACAACACACACACATACAACAACACACACACATACAACAACACACACACATACAACAACACACACACATACAACAACACACACACACACAACAAACTCGTGAGTGTGTCGCACACGATTAATTTTCAATCAAATGAGCAACATCTGTTAGGTTCGAGAGGATGTTGAAAATACCACAAACCATTTTAATTCCACAGGATGACAGACGTGCGTGGTAGGAAGCTGGCCCCTTCGTCCCCGGCTCGCACTCAGCAGGACGGATTGGTGAAGGCGCTCCGAGTGGGCTCGTTTTCTTCAGCCGCAATCAGCTGAGAGGAGCATTGATTTGCAGCCAAAGCCATTGCACAAAAGAACACCCCAAGCGGATTCGACGAGACACGGCCCTTAGACATGAATGCAAACAATGCCACAACGGTGGTGAAGGCGACCTACGCATGGATACAGCTGATCAGGAACCAGCATACTCTTTGGTATTTTCGGTAAAGTCACGTAGGCATAAAATAAAATAAATCACGACGTTTCGGGCGCCACACAAGCGAGTCCGTCATCAGGTGGGAAAGCATGGTCCGCTGCTGAGGCAGACTGTTTTAAAAGGTTTGAAATGGGTGTAGCCCAAGGGTCATAAAGAAGTGGCCGGGGCTAGTGATGTTAATGTGAGAAATTAGCATGTAACTGTAAGATAGGAGAGTATGGATTCCTGCAGTCACGAAAGCTTCAAATCAAGAAGGAACCAGCATGCAATTCATACGTATTTGTTCACAACATAGTTAAATACACGGCTGCTGTTAAAATTGAGAAATCCCCGATACAGAGAACATCTCAACCCCCAGGCCATCAATGCATGGTCAATCAGATAAGACCACCTAGCGAGGATCATGCAGGTCACTTATACACTGCAAGTGTGTTAAGCCTGCTGATTTACGCTGATTGCAACTGGAATGCGCATTACAATTCACTTAAACCAAAGCACGGAGCTTTCTCCCAACTGCCCGATGTAGTAATTTACCGTGCTCTGAAACAATGGCGGGCACACAAATTGTGATGGGCAGAGGAGAGAGGGGCGGCGGTGAGGAGGGGGGTTGATGGAGGAAGGGGGGTGACGGAACAGGGCTCCATGCAAATCATTCCCGACGTCCCGTTTCTCTCTCCGCAGTGGATGCTGGGACATTGCGCAGAAACAAACCCTCACTCCTGGAGACCCCCACCACACTTGCCCCCACTTCTCCCACCTCCACCCCTCCCTCCCTCCCTCCACCCCTCCCCCACCCGCTACAATCCATCGAGTGGCCAGATTGTAAACGGAATGTAATCAGCAAGCTCGGTGCCTGAGCACGCATGCAAATGATGTTTTGGCAATTCTGTGCGCTTCTAAAATTTGACCTGAAATATCCCGCACCTAGTCAGGTTCCCGCACGTGCTCTTTACTAAGCTGTGCTCATTCGACATTTTCACAGTTGCGCTGCCTCTCGCAGCTGGTCTTAGCGATGGGGGTTTGTTGTGGCCACCCGGAGCACTAATCTGTAAGGGACGCCACAATGCACACATGGGCCACAGAGAAAGGTACAGAGATACAGAGAAACAGACATTGCGTGATAGAGAGACAAACACCACCACCCACAACGAGGGACTAGACAACGCAGTGCACCTTAAAGTGCACGATAATACCAGCAAAATATTACGTGGTTGATGTACAAAAAGGAACGTGCAAAAGATTGATTTGAAGCTTTCGTGACTGCAGGAAGTATTCTTTGGTTCTTTCGGTAAAGTCACGTAGAATTGTTGTTTGTTTAATTATTTAATTTATTTCCTTTCAACGTGACTTTACCGAAAGAACCAAAGAGTGTTGATATATTTAAAATAACTGACTGTGTACATGGCATTAGAGGATAAAGTTGGATTAGCTTCGAGGATTGGGGTGAGTGTTGAGGTTGGGATTGCATGTGGGATTGCGCTTGGAGTCAGGGATCAGGAGTAATGGGCTATAGATGGTAGGGTTGTGATGTGCTGGGTTTTGGGATTAGAAGCTGTGGTTGATTTGAGAAATTGTCCCTGGGATTATGGCTCAGGTGAAGTTCAGATGTGCAGACAAATAATACAATACTTCCATTGGACATGGCACTTACAATAACCCGGGCTGAGGGTTGTGGAGGTGAGCGAACAGACACCTAATAAATAATAGAACGTGATCCTGCTGGAGCAAAACGACGGTAATGAAGGCAATTTCGGGAGAGACCACGGGGCTGCTACGAGCCGCACGCGCTCGTCAAACACGACCCGTGACCTTTCTCCGCCCTCCAATCCCGCGAATTGCGAGCGCCGCACCCGTGGGGCCTCTGCGCTTTTGTGACTTCACTGGCCGCCCCAAATTAAGCTACGGGAAATCGGCTTAGAAGTGACAAATGTCCCTTTTAAGCGGCCTCTGTGAAGAGCAGAAAAGTGCGCGTCGAGGCCTGAGGGAGGGCGGGTGGCGTCGCGGAGGTTTTGTTTGAGAGTGCAAGGGGACGGGGGACGGGGCTGCCGCCGCGGCATCGACAGTGTTCCCCCCCGGCCATCCCAGAGGCTGTTCATCACCCGAGTGACGCCACGAGCACGGCCGTTAATCTTCACGTCGCACAAAAGGTGCGACCTCACTTATCATGCCAGAAAGGTAACCCTCGCTCCGTCGCCAACCCTCCCCGAACCTTTCGCCCACTTGACCAAGCTCGCTCCCCCCCCCACCCCGTCGTCACTGATTGGCAAGCCGTACGGCAGCGTGCCATTTACCTTCGGGCCAAACGATAGCCAACAATGTCACACATTTCGGACACACTGGGATATTTTGCCAAGTACACAATTGCATTCTTGCCAATGCTCTGTGTGTGTTGAATATTTTTGATGGCCCTGGCTCATTTGTCTACATTTATCAGGAATCAGGCTGTTGGGTCTCCGTCACCGTCCTTGTTTAAAAGCAACGAGCGTGATAAGCACAGCGCAGCGATTGCCACTCCGCTGCTGTCGCCGGTCCGTGTGAGCTCGAGACGTCGTCTGCACACGGCACGCTTCATGCGTGGGCCGCTCAACGTATTGCGAAACAAATATAGCAGCGATCGTCGGTTTTGTAGCCGTCATTTGTTGCACGATAACGCAATATCCTTTAAGAGAAGTGGTGTATCGAGAGCCATGACAAACGCATTGAGGATTATTGCCCTGGCTCGTTTGCGCAATAAATGTTGCCCGTAACGTTCTTTTTAGCCATGGCTTTTTTTTAGACCACGATAAGAGAGCGTGTGCCAATTAGTTTGATTGCATCAATTTATCCACAATTACGCATCGTAGTTGCCTGATTTTGACCCTATTCACTGGCTAAAAGCGTCTCAAAATCCAATTAGCCTGCTCACCGGAGCGACTTCCATCCGTGAATTTTCCGTGAGCATCAGCAATGGCAGTGACTGATGAGCTCTATAAAAAAAATACATCCAACATCGCAAATGGATCGTGTGTGTGTCGCAAGTAACAAATATTACATGTATTTAATTTGGCATTTTGAAGTTGTCTGTGCATTAAATTCCACGCTCATCTCTGTCCCGGAGGGATGTTATTTTTCCCGTTGAGATGAGCTTCACAAATGCTCCACCGGTGATGCATTCAAGCAACCGCTTTAAGAGGAAGCGAGCATTCATAATTTAATCATTACGTGCAAAAATCCCGTAAAGGCGCTTGCCAAGGAACAGCCGTCGCAATGAAGGATCGGCTGTCGCTTCACGTTGCTCTGCAATGAGGATGATTTTTGGCGACACACGCACCAAGTTTTTAGTACCATCAGAACCGTGCGTGGCGTTGCATTGTGTGCGATGCGATGCTGTCATGCCGTGGTTAGGTTTCATCCATTTTTTTCCTAGGATTCACGCAAAATAATAGCAATATTTAGCTTTAAATATGGCTCCGCTGTTTACGCAAATTGCATCTCACAATATTTGAGGAAGCACCGCCTGGTGGTGAGCGAGCACCAAACATGGCTCTGGATTTATCGATATTGTCTGCCCATACATGTGAGCGAGTGAACAACACTATCACATACAGAAGGGACAAATAATATTAGCCCACAATTTGCTGGACTGCCTTCTCCTGGTAAGTCAAGGTTTGGCATATCGACGTCCACTGGAAGGAAGTTCCGCTAAATTTGTGCGATCTACCAACCCTCGCCTCGACAGTACTGGATTACAGGCATGCATCACCACGACCCGACAGTGGTGGTTATATATCAATGCACTTGCTCCATCATTCACTCTTTCACGCAAACACCCAATAAGACATGCCTGTGCTCTCTCAATCATTCTCTAAATCACCCAATTAGACAAACAATCGCTGACTCATTCACTCACTCAATTACTAAATCATTCTCTCACTCCAATTCTCTCACTCAATTACTCAATCATTCACTCAGTTACTCACCCAGTCTCTCACTAAAACATTCATTCACTCACTCTCATATATTCACTCATTTACACACGAGCTCACTCATTTAATCACTCGATAATGATACCATTCACTCACTCACCCACTCAGACACTCACCTAATGACTCACTTAGTCTCCCCAGGTACTCATTTAAACCCCAGGCCCAGGACCGGTTTAGATATCACTCACCAGTGATGTTAGCCATGGCCAGGAATCAAACTCATGTCACAAGATGTACAGCACATTTTGTTAACCACCATGCCACCACTCCACGCAAAGACAAAGATCTCCCATATAGCCTTAACGGACTGTTGGGGCAAATGCTGTTAGCGAGCACATATGAAGGCCGGTACGTCACACGAGGGGGTCGGCGGCCAGCACCATGCCTGGCCGCCTTTGTCTACTGATTTGAGGCCGAGTCGACCTATGGGAGGCCCAGAACTGGTTCAAATAATAGTCAATGTCGGCCAGTGACATACACACGCACGAACACATATGCCCACACACACACGCGCACACACGCATGCACACATGGATATGAACGGTCCATCTCAGGTGACGATGTATATCATAACTACAGTGTTGACAGAGCCATCAGATTGTATTCCATATATTAATTTACACTTCAGCATGTTTGAGCAACCAATGAGACATTCCTTGGGATAATAACCGATTGTATTACCGCTCTCAACTGGACAATACGAACATAGTTTTATAAATATCTCATACCTGGCAAGGCCTTAAAATTCACTGATTAAATCGGAGAGGAATACAACCTCAATAAGAATAAACGGTGATAAGGTTCATGGAGGTCATTAATTCTCCTCTGCTGCCCCCCATGGTCTAGAACAGGGGTCCTCAAACTTTTTAAACAGGGGGCCAGTTCACTGTCCCTCAGACCGTTGGAGGGCCAGACTATAGTTAAAAAAAACTATGAACAAATTCCTATGCACACTGCATATATCTTATTTTGAAGTGAAGAAACAAAACGAGAACAAATACAATATTTAAAATGAAGAACAAGTAAAGTTAAATCAACAAACTTGCCAGTATTTCAATGGGAACTATGGGTCTGCTTTTGGCTAATGAGATGGTCAATGTCCGGTTCCATATTTGTCACTGCTAGTCGTAACAAGTGATGCAAGTGTGCATCCGTTAGTCTAGATCTGGTTGGAGATTTCAAATGTTTCATTCTGGAAAAAGTCTGTTCACAGACATAAGTGCTGCCAAAGATGGTTGTCATTTTGAGTGCATGGTTACTGAGATGAGGATATGTCTCAGAGGGGAGAGATGCATAGAAATTATGAAGGCTGCTTGACTTGAATGCGTCTTTCAGAGAGTCACAATTCTGCAGTTCAGCCAGTTCCATTTGGTAAATTGTATCCACATTTTCAATGTCAATAGAAAATGGGTTACGGAAAAGCTGTATGTCCTGTTCATGGAGATGAAGCTCTTTAAATCTAAATTGGAACTCCTTTTGCAATTTTTCCAGTGAATCCACACATGTTTTCTTTGGGAATTGCAACCAATGGTTTTTCCGCTAACAGATTTTGAGTTGTGGGGAGATGGCAGAAGTTTTCCTCCTTAACTTGTTTGATGAGGAGGCTAATTTTACGTCAAATGCTTTGACATGTGATTGCATATCACAGAGGAGCTTCCCCTTTCCTTGAAGTTGCACATTGAAACTGTTGAGTAGCTCTGTTACATCTGTCAGAAAGGCAAGGTGCCATTTCCATTCTGCATCATTGAGCTCTGGTACTTCTTTGTTTTTTGAAAGCAGAAAAGCTGTAATCTGTGGAAGTAAGTCATAGAAACGTTTCAAAACTCTCCCTCGACTCAGCCAACGGACTTCTGTGTGGTACAGAACATCTTCATAGTCAACATTTAGTTCAGACAGAAATTCCTGAAATTGTCTGTGGTTTAGTGCATGAGCTCTAATGAAGTTAACACAAGATACCACAATTTTCATAACAGAGTCCCACTTCAGTGATTTACTACACAGCGCTTGTTGGTGGATGAGGCAGTGTATGGCTATTGGATGAGAATGGTTATGTTTGTCCATCTCTTGGTTAATGCGAGCAATTACTCTTTTCTTAGACCCCACCATGCTAGGAGCACCATCAGTTGTCACGCTGGCTAGTTTAGCCCAGTTCAGCTCCAAACCATTCACAGTTTGGCAAACCTTTTCATAGATATCCTCTCCTGTAGTTGTTCCTTTGATGCTTTGCAGTGCAGCAAGCTCTTCTGTGACTTTGAAATAGTCATTCGTCCCACGAATAAAAATTAGAAGTTGTGCAGAATCACGAACATCATTGCTTTCGTCGAGTGCCAAGGAAAAATAGGAAAGTTTTTTTGTGGAGTTTTGCAAATGCTGATGCAAATTGTCTCCCATTTCTTCAATCCTCCGTGTAATTGTAGGTCCTGAAAGACTCACTGTACTAAATAAATCGGCCTTCTCTGGACACATCTCTTTGGCAACAGAAAGAAGGCATTCTTTAACAAATTCTCCCTCCACGAATGGTCTGCCAGTGCACACTATTAGCTTGGCAACTTGAAAACTTGCTCGCAGTGATGAAATATTTAGCTGCTTCTGCTTCACAAAATTATTTTGCTGAGTTGTTAATGTATTTTTCAGTTTTAATATTTTATCTTTTCTCACTTCTCCGACCAAACAATCATATTTATCTTTATGTTGAGTTTCATAGTGTCGACGTAAATTGTATTCTTTGAACACAGACACTATATTCTGGCATATCAGACACACAGCTCTTTCCTTGTACTACATGTAAAAGTAATCATAAGTCCACTGTTATTTGAATATCCTACACTCCGAGTCAATTTTTCTCTTTCTTGACATCATTGTTTCCTAGGGAGTCAAAATTGCTATTAGTAAAATACCAATATATATATACAGCGCTACAAAAACAATATACCAGCAATAACTTTGCCCACACAGAGACATACAGACTGCACTGCCCATCAATGCAGTCTGATTGGGGGAACTCCGCTTTTACCCCAGGCTCACACTGGTGCGGGTGCCATTAAAAAGTTAATTACACCTGCAGTTTTGTTCACAGATCGCAGTGCGGTGGGCACAATGAGTGCTCACCAGCGCAGCTCAATCAGTGCCCACCGCCGCAGCCCAATTAGTGCTCACCAGCGCAGCCCAATTAGTGATCATGGGCCGGATAAATGTCCTCAGCGGGCCGCATGTGGCCCGCGGGCCGTAGTTTGAGGACCCCTGGTCTAGAACTCGCTTCCCCCATCCATCCGTACTTTTGCATTCGACTCCATGCCACTGCTCAAGTCCAGACTCTTGTCTTTAGAAGACTCCCTTATTTTGCTCTTATAAATAAATATGGCTGTTGTTTCTGGACAGCGTCTTGAGCCACGGTCAAATTTACCTACTCTGTACATCCCCACTGTATTGCATATAAATGTATACATAACTCTTGCACGGTAGACATACACCGAGTCTTATAGGCATATCCAGAACCACATAATTAAAGAGAGATCCATAGACTCTATAGTAATCCATAGACTCACATATATGGGTCAATCTCTGTGTAGTACACATTCATCTGTAAGTCATGGGTCTCTTATGGCATGATATTGGTCTCTATGTGCAAGTGTGTCAGTTCAGGATCAAAATCTTCCCTTTTTTCTTCTGCCTATGACTGACTGCCCCTCTCTCTATAAAATAAATATACCCACCGTTTATGTACAGCATTGTAAGATGCAGTTGTATTTAGATATTATATAAATCCAAATTGTCTGATATTGCATTGAGTTAATAGTTATGTATCATGATGTCGTTTTTCGTCCAACTAAGAACAACATTTATAATTAAAATTATCATGTCATAAATGGAGAGAAAAGTATAAAATAGGCGACGTTTCGGGCAACAGCCCTTCTTGCCAGCACACAGAGAAGCCCGAGAGAGAGTATGACTCAGGTTCGGAGAGATGTTGTGCTGTAATCTTCACATGGCAACAAATGAGAGGAAACTATGCATGGCGTTATTGCCGTTTGAAGTGTGTTTAAACGCTCTGTATATGCCATCACGGCAATGCTTTAGAGATATATTGAGATGAAAAACTTCAAAGAGCATTCAATTAAAGCATATCATTGGGCACCATTTTTGTCTAATATCGTTCCACACACAGCGATCGTTCAAAGGTAATTTATCTGCTGGATTGTGTTGCTCCTTCTTGGAATGTATTTATTTATATCTCCTTCGCATTGTGTATATTCTGGGATGAGGTTACCAGTCACCAATAGCCATCACTGGGGACAATGCAATTCAAAAACAGAGGCATGCACACACAGAAAGCCTTGCGTGCATGTGCAATTACTGGGCTACAATTGGCAGTTTGCGGTTTAGGGTTAGGGCGCAGGCTAAGTGCAGTTTAGGGCTAGGGCGCAGGCTAAGTGCAGGGTTTCGGCATCAGTTGGCCGATGGTGGGGAGGGCCCAACCGTGATGGGCCGCAGTTCGGCGTGCCGCACGCCCGTAATCGATTCCCCATGACGGCGTCCTCCGTTCAAGTGAGAGATGAGTCGTGCCTGGATCTCTTGCATACATGCCTATTGCGGTGTAACGTACCAGATGTGGCCACGTGACGTTCCATGGACACGCGTTCCTGCACTGATAATCGTACGGACGAAAATCACGCCACCTCAACGCTGGTAGATCATCAACAGTTTTGCTTGCAAGAGATTTCTTCCAATGGTTCTAGTTCATTGCAAACGTTCAGTCCCAACTATGTTTGTAATTTACATCAAATTGGTTTGTATCCTTCTGATAAAGACCTACACCTCCAAAAGCTCTCAAGCTCACCATCTGTGGTAGTACTATTTATTTACCCAGGAACGCCTCACTCGACGGCCCTGCAATGTGTTGGTTGGTCGGTCCCGTGAACGAGCGTGTGGCTTCATGTAGGGGGAAAAGCGTAATGCTCAAAGTATCAGATATATCCTAAAATCCATTACTGTACTTGATATCTCCTTGCCAACTCACAGTCAAAGCCTATAACATCTGGTATTCCATGAACATTTCTCATTCAATTACCAGCCAAGCAACCCCTGCTTAGCATAGTATATTGTTTTATATAGTTTCTAGTAGAAATATTAGCCAACACGCTTGCGCACATAGTGGGTGTTGCAGGACTTGTCTAAGGCGGAGTTTCCTAAGCGCATGTCTTCGTGACCCACCACTGAAAACCCTTTCATTATTAAAAGTGTTCTCCCTTAACATACAAATTAACTGCAAGCACCTGATGATCGCTAACAATGAGCTCCACATGGCATAGAAAGTACCGATTATAATTATAACAAAGATCTCCTGTTTTTGTACGTGTGTACTTGAGTCCCATGTGAGAGTGGTGGTGCAATGGTTAGTGCACTTAGCTAAGAAAAGAGTGACCTGCGTTCGAGTCCCAGCCATGGCATTAACATCAGTGGGTGAATGAGATCTGAAACCAGTTCTGGGTCTCCACGAGGTCGACTAATCCTTGCAAATGAGTACAAGGTGCTGGTGCATAAACACTGGCACTTGGGAAACAAAGGTAGCCCAACCCCCTTATGCACTGCACCGGTATTAATAGGTGCTCGCGAACATACCTTTTCTCTAGAGTCTGTGTAAGCTATATAGGGGATGTTTGTCCCACGTGATAGAGACATCACTGATTCAATTTGAGATAGAGGATCTTGTCTGTGTGTGTGTGCGAGCGTGTGTCCCATGTGACATATACATTAAGATAGAGGATCTTAATTTGAATCAGCTCTCTCTGCTCTTGAGATAAACGATCTTAATTTAAATCGGCACTTCCTACATCAAACACCACTATTGTTGTTTAGAAATCATCAGGACCGTGCAGTGTGTCATGCCTGAAATTGTATTTGAATAGAGAATAGAGATTATTATTTTAAAATCATGGTTGCTGAGCGCACACAGGCCCCCAAAGGCCCAAAACGTCAAGCCGGATGAGAAGCGAGGATGAACAAACAGAGGGTGAGCTTGGACAAGCGGGCCACCAAACGCACACACACACAGACGGGATGCATGGCCGCTTCATTTCCCGTGACCAACACAGCAGCCGTATGGAATTGGAGAGGAGATTTCCACTTGCCATTAGTTCTGTTTGTCCACGAATAAAAATATAGGGTGGCGAGTGTCCAGATTTACTGCTCTGCCTGTGTTGCCTAAACATGGTCGATATTTAGGACATTTTAAACCAGAAGTGGGAGCCCAATCACAAGATGAAGCCCAACCACTCTTTGATTTTTTTCTAGGAGTGGGGAAAGGGAAGGTTATGGTCACTCTTACTTCACCACCCCCCACCCCTCTGAGCATTCCTGTGGACTGACGCTCACATCATGCAAGTACTTTTAAAGTGCACCTGCTGAGGTTTGAATCTAATATCTGCATCAGAAACGATTGTTTTAAATTGCCAAGCGCATTTTATCGAATTATTCTACTCTGTTCCAACAGAGTAGGTTTCTTAAAATGATTGTTGCAAAATGAGTCAGTTCGTTTGTCTCTATCTCCACGTGACTTTTCTTTCGTGTTGTGCGCGGTGCATTTAGCGCAACAGCGCGTGGATTTATAGCATTTGTTTTATTTGTTTGCTGGTGACTTTGTGCATTTCATATCCTAATCGCCTCCAGTGCTGTTGCTGCTGGCGGCAATAAAAGTTGTTTAAAAGTCAAAAGTCTCTCCAATGTGTCCCTGCCCTGACACTCACGCCCTCACCACCTCCATTCAACCTGAACGGAGTTTCTCTGAAGTTGCGAAGCGTCTTGAGACACGGTGACATTTAGACGCTGTATAAAGTATACATTGTTATTGTTCGTGTACGAGTTGTCAAAGTGCACCCAACTTGGTAACGCGCATGGGCGATGTTACCGAAACTTACTGCAGAACCGCGGTGGCCACTGCTGCCTCTGTTGTTGTTGCAAAATGTACACGACACGCGCGTAGTGTCCGCGGGTCTGTGAGCACGCAACGTTGTCGTGAGTGTACAGCGGGTGAGCACTCACATCACGGAACCGGTTCCAGGGACCTTCCTCGACAAAATTTCCGCCGGCGAGCTGGTCGGAGCGCGGCATCTCTCCGCAGGCCAGCCCCACCGCCAACAGCAGCACACAGGCCACAGCCGCCCAGTGCATCTGGGGACACACGCACACCGCCACCGTCGTCATCGCGCTGGGGGCGTGCACGCACCGTGGGGACCGCGTCACCACGGGTGCTACCGGCAGGGCCCTGGCGTAATGTAGTTGCCATGAGTGCTGGAAACATTGTTAATATAATAAGAATAAGAATTTCTGCTTGTATTCGAAAGGGAAGAACGACTCATATCCACGGAGAACTACAGATGAGCAGGACATGCAGCAGCCAGGTGGTGAGCTGGTGCCAAATTCTCATCTAAGCTCTGTGGTCCTCGATATATACGAAGGTGTTATTGGTTTACATTTGGGAGCAAACCAGAGCACCTGCACAAAATCCAAGAGTGTGAGGGTGCAACACTCTATTCCATACAGATGGAACAGGTGGAGTCCACAATTTGCTGTACCGCCTTTTGCTGGTGAGCCAGGGTATGGCTCCACCTCGACACCCACAGGAAGGGCGTTTAATAACATACGAATGGTGATCCACCAACACCTCGCTACCTCCACAGTGCTGGGCTACAGGCCAAGTTTGTAGCCACCACCGCCCTGCTAAGTGACAATGTTCTGCTGATACCGACATCCAGGTCTTGTGTATACATAAACCATGAAGTACATCGTTGTCACATCATAGGCTATATTAAACACGGTACTTTAAACATATATAGACATGGAAAAGCACGATCTCCGACACCTGATGCCAACAGCACGCAGCGTTTCAGCCAGGTAGTAGCCCACGCCTCCCAGTGACTCTCGTTGTCAATCCACCTCGTTTTTGACAAAGGTAACCCCCAAACCCGCTCATTGTTTCATGGAGTTAGCTAAGAGGCTCACGCTATTCGGCCACCAGGCATTTACCCTGCTGATGACCTGAAATGGCACCAACCGCTGCTGTCATCTGAGTGGGTGGTAGAGACCGCTGCCCCAGCCGTGGTTGGCATGGCCCTGGTGCAAGAACTGAATTGAGGCCCCTTATCAAATCTCTTCCCACCACCTCTTCATAGACTGGTTGCCAACATTCGTCCATCCCGTGTGCCCTGGTGCAGTTGGACCACCCACACACCCAATAGCTACACCGCTGCGGCAGGGCTAGACCATTCGTGAGTTCCTAATCTCACCCTCGGTGGGAGTAGATGTGATTGTCTAAGTCTAGGCATGTGCCTGAATTTTGTCCAGGGAAATAATTTTCCTCTAACGAGCCAATAGCAATTGAATACAGGCATTTGCCAAACACTGGACATGTAAATTATTCACCTGCAGAATGTCCTCTTCCCCCATATACACAGATTTCAATGAACTGTCACAATCAGGGGCCACAATTAAATCTAAGATTTAATTATTGTTTGTCTCTTCATTACAGTCTCATTTAGTTTTGTCTGTGCCATCTGTTACAATTTGTTTACCCTGTATGTAATTCTTCCATTCGTCTCAAGGCAAGATTTAAACATAATCTGCATAAGTTGTAAATTACCAATTCTCAAACACACAATTCATTGAATGCATCTTGAGCATGAGAATCAATGCTAATCAATAAATCTCTACAAGCCTTGAATGTCAGAGGCTACTCGTATGCCTGGGTTTTCTCTGGGTAATTTCCTTTTCTCTTCAAAGCACAAACCAATGATCATTGAGAATCTTCCCAAGCAACCAGCAGGACTCTCCTATAAAGTAGTCTTGAGACTCAATTCAAGTTTTGCTGAGTAAATGAAAAAGTTTTAAAAGTCAAACATCTTCACCATCAAACAAGCACGGGGTGGACGCTTATCAATTGCCTAAATTCTATATTTCTATGACGGGATCAGTTTATCCACAGAACATCCATTGCTGTCTACCTAACAGAGAAGGTTTTGTTTGAGTAAATCCCAAAGGGAATTTGAAATCGTGACCTCTGCCATCGCGCTACGCACCCGGCTTGCCGACGTGGAATACAAATGCACAGCACTCTGTGCATTCCGTGAATGATGCAGCGCAAGGCACGAACACAGCGGCGTGCACACCACGGGGCCTTCTACCTCAAGTGCCCATATCTCTCAAACATGCAAAGCTCGTACATGTACCCTTTTGCAAGTGCAATGATCTTTACGGTTTAAACATGATATGACATTCCGATTAATGCATTATGTAAAAACGTATAAATAAAACCGCTCTTAAAAGAACATATAAAAATTAACTCATCCCGCCAAAAGGCTTGCCCGTGTTTGATGGTGATGTCTGGGTTTAGACCAGGATGCCAGAACGCCGACGGAACTGTGTCCTGCCGACTGTAAATTGAGCCCCGCCACACACGACTGGCATGCTGCTATAGGCAGCAGAGCACCGTGCTCCACGGCCTGAGTCGTGTGCAATTGTATCTCCGTAGGGTTTTACACAGAGTTTTAAATGTCCTTTTGATGCCTACAAAACGATAGAAGAAAATGTACCATCCTTCAGAACCATTTACTCGAGGAATGTTAAATGGCAGCTTCAACACAGAGGCTTTGTGATGCCAGCGTGACCTGTTTCGTTGACTTAAGATGAAGTGGGAAATGCCTCCTGCTCAAGACAGACAAAGCAAGTCACCTTATCACAACGCGTGCTGTCAAAATGAATTCCCCCCTCCATATTGCCAGCTGTCTATATTTCGTCACTCCAATAACTTTCCAGTGTCCACCACCGAATACACAACAGCGTGCGTCTGGGCATACCGGGGGCGTGCACGCGGCACCTGAAATATAAACCCGCGCAGAATGTTCCTGCCAGTGGCCATCGCTAAACTATCCGTGACGTGTGTCCTACTTGCTCTACAGGTATAGTGCAACTGGACGGAACAACACGCAGCAAAGGATGCATTATCCATCACTGCCACGTGGGCCTTTGGCTCTTTCTGTTTTTAAAAAAGAAATCCCGTGACCATCCGCTGAACGTTTTGCATATATTTGTCTTGTGCTCGTCGAGATGCCCGAGAACGCTGGAGGGGCGTGAGGCTCGACGCGTCCCCCTCTGCATGGCGGATGATGTCCCTCCTCTGCGTTCTGACAGGGTGCCTGCCACAGTCTGGCTCCATGGGAATCTGACATTTCCGCTGAACTCTTAAGCTCCCCGAGTGTTCTGAAGCTTCCTCTAGGTTCTTGCCAGCGCAGTGTGGGGGGACGGGGGTGTTTGAAGCGCGGCGCCCCGCGGGACCGCGGGATATCTCACCCCTCTCCCCCAACGCTCGCCTCCATACGGAGCAGGCAAAACAAAAGGCATCACTTTAATTAATCAAAGGTCAGAAGCCATTACGTGCCTGACATTATAAATAAAAGCCGTTATCAGTAATTAGTTCCATGATTATTCGCTTCCCAGACCCGGAGCCTCAGCGGCACGCCTTAATAAAACGCGTTATCGCCGTGGCAGCACTGCGTCACGCTGCCCCGCTCGTTATCATTCATAGCTCTCGCGCTGAGTGAGAAAGACGGTCCCATGTGAATTAGGACCAAACAAAACAAAAAGTAACATGTATGCCGTATGGGCATGACCCTCTCTGCCAGTGGTATAGTTGGTGTGTGTGTGTTTGTATGTACGAGTGCGTGAAAAGCTCCATCGCAGCCGTGTTTTGAGACTGGGTTGTGAAAGTCCGTGACTTTTCCGGAAGCCTCGGAACGCTTTCCTCAGCACTCGTCTCCAGGGCTACGCCTTGTGCGGACATCAACTCTGCGAACATTGCTGCCATCCCCCACCGCGACCACCACCGCCACCCGCCCGCCCTCCTCCTCCGCGCGTGTCCCTTGTCATTTCACATTTCATTCGGGTGTCTAACACTCGGCTCTCTGAGCAGTGTCGGACTACTGAGGTCTTTCCTACGCTAAAGAGAGCGAAAGTGGTGCAGGCTGCAGCGTGGGATCCTACGTCATGAAGTTGCACGACACGCAGGCAAATATATCTTTAAATGTATCTTTAAATACATCATTGCATTCTCGTGGCACGGTCTCTGTGTGCAGTGCATATTCCCAGGAGCACGCGGTCAAGATAGGAAGCGTCACTCAGGCCACAAGCTCGTCTCTGACACACGTGGACTAAGAATCAAGGTCATCCTGACCCACAAAAAGGACTAACGTTTGGTCTGCTCCAATCGTCCTTAGGTCTGGAATCACTCGTCGCGTCATTGAAATGTAGCACGTAACATCCAGCCTTCTTGTCAATCCACTGCTGGATAAGGGCATCTCCCACCATACCCTCCCCATGCTGAGCACATGCGAGCGGGGGTCAAATGAAGACGGGGAGCATAGAAGTACAGTCAACAATGATGGATTTTGCATCCCTCTGCCGTCCCGCCGCACTCCATGAGATCTCGTAAAATAAATCTTGACTTAAAGCTTTCGTGACCGCAGGAATTCATATTCTTCGGGTTTTTCGGTAAAGCCACGTAGAATAATAAAACAAATATAATGACGTTTCGATCGCAACACAAGCAATCGTGTGTTTCACCTGATGACGATTGCTTGTATTGCGATCGAAACGTCGTGATATTTATTTTATTTTTTATATCTACGTGACTTTACCGAAATACCCAAATAATATCTCGTGGTATTCTACAATTCACGGAGAGGTGGTAGACGTGGGCGCTGTGAAGGGGCTGCATGCTGCGAACAGCGTGTTCCTCTACGCCCATTCCCGCCGAGGAAGCCGCCGCCCGCCCTGGGTGCCGACGTGCGCCGGGGACGTCCCCGCATTCACGAGGCGCGCTCGTTACGGCTCCGACTAACGGCCGCGGGAATTACGGAACAGCTCGCGATCAACGGAACAGGGCGATCCGCACGATCGCGTCACGAGCAAATTACGACGCATTCACGTGCCCTTCAGCTCCCGCAGTATGGCGTCCGACATGATTACATTGATGGCACATGTGGCGGTGAATTACTGCATTCCGCTCGTACTCTTCCGCGGTCCTGCTGCTGCACAGCTCTTTGGCATTTTCTGTTCGTGCCGCACATTGTGGGGCACGATGTCCGACGTTTCACTCCACGTTAATGGGAGCTTATTTCGGGTGCCGAACTACCGCATTTATCAGGGTGGATGTCCACCCATGATGGAGTGCGGTGGTGGGACATTGTCTTCGGACTCGATTGCAGTGGCATCCTCTGCGATGAAAAATCCCGGATGGCGAGGCAATGGTCGCTCATCTTACAGTGGCTGCCTGCAGTGTGCATTGCAGAAAGCCCACAATGTATAGATGTATTTATTTACACTTTTATATATTTCAGGGCCACTGATGGATGAAAGCTTCCCCTTATCTTTCTGGCACAGGGGGTAGGTTTGGTGAGTGTGGGTGGCTTGGTAAGTATGGGGTGGTTTGGTGAGTGTGGGGTGGTTTGGTGAGTGTGGGGTGGTTTGTTGAGTGTGGGGTGGTGAGTGTGGGGTGGCTTGGTGAGTGTGGGGTGGCTTGGTGAGTGTGGGGTGGCTTGGTGAGTGTGGGGTGGTGAGTGTGGGGTGGCTTGGTGAGTGTGGGGTGGTCAGTGTGGGGTGGCTTGGTGAGTGTGGGGTGGCTTGGTGAGTGTGGGGTGGCTTGGTGAGTGTGAGGTGGTTTGGTGAGTGTGGGGTGGTGAGTGTGGGGTGGCTTGGTGAGTGTGGGGTGGCTTGGTGAGTGTGGGTGGTTTGGTGAGTGTGGGGTGGTTTGGTGAGTGTGAGGTGGTTTGGTGAGTGTGGGGTGGTGAGTGTGGGTTGGCTTGGTGAGTGTGGGGTGGCTTGGTGAGTGTGGGGTGGTTTGGTGAGTGTGGGGTGGTGAGTGTGGGGTGGCTTGGTGAGTGTGGGGTGGCTTGGTGAGTGTGGGGTGGCTTGGTGAGTGTGGGGTGGCTTGGTGAGTGTGGGGTGGTGAGTGTGAGGTGGTTTGGTGAGTGTGGGGTGGTGAGTGTGGGGTGGCTTGGTGAGTGTGGGGTGGCTTGGTGAGTGTGGGGTGGCTTGGTGAGTGTGGAGTGGCTTGGTGAGTGTGGGGTAGCTTGGTGAGTGTGGCTTGGTGAGTGTGGGGTGGTTTGGTGAGTGTGGCTTGGTGAGTGTGGGGTGGTTTGTTGAGTGTGGGGTGGTGAGTGTGGGGTGGCTTGGTGAGTGTGGGGTGGCTTGGTGAGTGCGAGTTGGTTTGGTGAGTGTGGCTTGGTGAGTGTGGGGTGGCTTGGTGAGTGTGGACCTGTTAAATGTCACTCGCCACTGATGGTGGTCGAAAATGACCAAGAATCCAGCTCGGGCCGTTGGGTTTTATTTTGTAGTGAAATAACCATTGTTCCACTGCTTAATCTGTGCGGGTTACTAGAAATGCCTTGTGACTAACCCCTTGCAAATAACAAGGTGAAGACATCGCCATCCATGGCCAATGTCTGGTGACTGTGAGCAAGCAATACTTACACAGGTCGGATGAGCTTCATAGAAGACCACTCCACCTTCCTGCCTCATCGCGTCTCACCATTGTTAGAGCGTTATTAAATAACATTTACAATGACAACCTTTCCTCTCACAATATGTTGTGAGAGGAAAGTTATTTTTACGGAAGTCTACAAATAATTAGAATGTCATAATTGCCCTGCCATAGGAATATGGAGTTTTGACACCTGACTCAGGACCGCCAATGAAGCTGTGCATCGGCCGACATTTGCATGAATGCAATGCGTAACACATTCATTTTAATATATTTACAGGGACACGTTAGAGTTTTTAATGACTTTAATGTACCCATGAGAGACTTAATTGAGCCAGAAAACTTCAAAGAACCCCATGATTAGAATGTTTGGTCAATTCCTTTGTAATTGTATTTTATGTATCAGGACTAGGAGCGCGAGCAGAAAATACAGACCTGCAAGGGAGCACGCGATGCAATTAGAATACGTCTACTATCTCTCCAAATACATGCCGTGTGTGTACTGTGTAAGTGTCGTGGTGAGCGCGCTGCACTACAAACCTGGCGATCCGAGTTAGATTCCAGCTTACAACCAACACCAGTCACGATTATCTGAAGCCTTCTTGGGCCTCCCCTAGATCGACTTAGCCTCAAAAAGACTACCTGGTGCGGTGTGTAAACATCGCCACTAGAGAGACAAAGGTGGCCGGGCGTGGTGCTGGCTACTCACTCCCTCGCGTGCCGTGCCGGCCTTCATAGGTGCTCGCAAACAGCACTTGCCCCACAAGTCTGTTAAGGCGATAGGGGGGAATCTTTGTATTTGTGTGCGCACAGTCCATATCGTTTTCGATCGTAATGCTAAGGCATCCACGGAACACCAAGACACATCAAAGTCAAACTGGCGATGAAATCGCAATGTGATATTGACTGCCGAGTCCCCTGTGCGCTCTGCCAGTAGAATATGTAAAGATTTTTTTTACTCCCACGTCAACACAGCAGACATGCGCAGCCGATATCCGAGCACAGAGGAGAGAGGAGACTGGTGCACATTATACGACATTTGTATTAGTAGAGCGTCCCAGGCTGGAGAGGTGGCGCAGTGATGAGGCGCACTGTTCTATGAACCTGGCCATGCCTAACATCAGCGGGAAAGCAAGAGCCATCTCAACTGGTGCCCGACTCTCCCGTCACCAACCCGCACTGACCAGCGTGGTGAGGTTTAAATAACAAACAAAACAATCGACATACCTCGATGTGCTGTGAAAAAGGCTCATTGTACGCGACGTCAACTGGTAGATCTGTTTTTCTTGTGGTGAAGTATGGCATCACAACCCCCATGACTGGCACGGACGCAGGGAGGCCATCATCCAGAAGTGGATTACCAGAGGGATGTCCGTGAAATTATTATTTTTACTATTCTCAATTCCGTTGTACAATATAGTGAGATCGCAAAGCAACAGAAGGACGGACGGGCGTGTTGGTTGATTCCGCTACATGAGGTCGCACAGCGTGCACCACCGCTCGATTTCTAGCTGGAAGTCGCAGGCAGAGGGCAGCGATTTTAAAAGAGCCCCCCCCCCATTCCCTCCTCCCCATCTACCCCACTCAAGCAAAGTTCACACAAACGGGCTTTTGAACCACTGACCGCGTTCAATTAACCTCTAGGCATGCGCTCGAAAATCCTTTCCCCGCCTCCACGAGGTTTTCCCTCTTCTGAGCAACGTATTGTAAATAACCATGATGATGTTTCATAGACCTTTCTCGATCCAATGCCGGATGAATGAAGGCCTCCCCACACCTTTATCGGTCATGGGGGTTGTATTAGCATACGCTGGTTAATGAGGGTTATTATTTACACTTGTTTACAACAGCAAACTCTCACTGAGCCAAGTTTTTTTTATTTTTTAGGTGGGTTCTGCCAAGTTTATTTTAAATTGGAGGCGACAATTGCCTAGTAAATTTTAATGGAGTAATTTGCGGTGTCATTAGGCAAAGAAAGCAAGGGAGCGTTGTGCATCGCCATTTCACATTTCAGATAATCGCTCGACATTGACGTTAGCTGCGGATGGAAATCACGTGCGCTGGGTTGAGAGCACAATGCGATGACTAGTGCGCCACCGGTCCACTCCAGAATCCTTATTGTTGATGCCCATGTCCTTTACATCCCCGGAGAATTGCGCTCAAGGCGAGGAGAGAATGGGAGTGATGTGGACGTCATGGCATCTCGGTACCAACGAATAGGCGCCCGGATGTATCTCTCTGCTCTGTTCTATTCAATTCCGTGTTCTTTAATCATCGTCTCTCTGTAGAACTAATTATCTCGTTTGTAGATGAGACGCGGTGAACCGAGGTGTCACGTATGCACGTATTGATTAATTAGTTATTCCCGTATACGGGTAGAGCAGTGACGCCCACACTGCACTACAAACCCCGTTACACGAGTTCGATTCTCAATCACGGCCAACATCAGTGACGAGTGACAGATGAACCGGTCCTACCCCACTCATAACCCTATCCCTTGCATCCTCAACTTCACCAACCCGCACAGACCAGCGCGGTGAGGTATGGTCAAACAATAGCACGTAATTGACACATAGTGGAGGCCTTTATCCACCAGCGGTTTGTAAACAGCCAAGTATTATTATAGCAAAAAATACATCTCCAATGAATAAGGGCCATTGTTCGAAACGTCGCCTATATATGTGCACCTCGAACAAAGCTTGCTGAAGCTTTCCAATGCGGCCAACTGCGTGCATAACGCCCCGCAAGAGTCGCCGGCGTTCAGATGCCGAGATCGAACCGTGTACGTGTGGCGCTCGTCAGCGGCGAGCGCGCCCGACCCGAACATCACCGACCGCTCGGCTCACGCGCAAAAGCCGCGGACGTCTGCTCGGGTGAATGTGCAATTTACGTAGTAATAATAATAATGACTCGGTTTTCTGCAGCGTCCGTATCTGTTGGGCTTTAAATGAATCCCCAAAAACAAACGTGAGGGGGCGAGTCAACCTCTCCGTGTGATCCTCCCAGCGCGGCGCAACCGGGACGACGGACATCGCGTGAACAACACGCCCCGTACGCAGAAACAACAACAGAAACAACAACAACAGTTCAATGTACTCAAAACTGTAACCCGGGAACCTCTAATCCCCAAAAACCAACAGATAACAGGGCGCGCGTCGTATTCACGATCACGAATCTTCCATCTTACTCGCCCGGGCAGTGCGTCTCAAGAGCCTGCTGCGTAGATGACATTCGATGTAATTATCAGTTTAATTACGCAACGCACGCCGATCCAACAACCGACCGGACCCTCCTTTTGGACATCACCGCCGCTGTCGTTACCGTCCCCCAGAACCCGTATTGCCCCCCTCCCCTCCCACTATCGGCCCATGCTCCGCTGGGATCGTGCGGGGGTCATGCAGAACGGGACACCTCGATCCGTCTCAGCAGCAGGACGAGTGGTGCCGGGTGTGTTTGCATTTACTCCGAGCCGCATGCGGGACGAGAACGCAGCGAGTCTGCGGAAAGGAAGAGGCTGATCGGCGACAGGAGGCAGAGGGACCTCGCTTTATTGAACGCCGCTGTGCGATGAACGCGTGGAATGACTCGAGACAAAGCCACCACGGAACCGCTCCGACCGACGCGACGGACAGAGACGGCCAACGTCGCCGTCCGGGGCTCGTCCCACGCAACCCCGAGAAACGATGTCGCATCCTCGACGGCTGATGAATGCGTTTGCTGTTCTGGGCGCAGCGAAGGGGCCCGTGCGGTTGAGATCGCTGCGCGGCACGACGCTCGTGCCGCGCGCCTGATCCGTCTCGCGACCAGACCAGACACGCTCCACCAACTCCGCGCTGATGCGTCATCGTCAGCAGCTGCAGCTGCAGCAGCAGCAGTAGCAGCAGCGGCGGGGGGATCAGCAGCAGCTTCGACTGCTGTCGCGATGTCCCAGTAAACACTGTGTCACGCTTGCCCGCGGAGGCGCCTCCCGACACTCCGCGATCGCCTTCATTTAATAGATGACGGTCACGACAATTAATGATGGCATCGGCAACATTCACATCACCGGCACTCTCGCACGATTGGGGAAAAACTCGGGTAAACACCAACAACGGAAATAACCGGAATAATATGAAGATTGTACGTGATGAGACATACCTTGGTGGTGGTGGTGGTGATGATGTGCTGAATAAGACTGTGGTCCACCCGCGAATGCCGATTCTGCGCGCTCCGCACCCCGAACAACAGCGCGACGTTGACGTCGCGCGTCATCGCTACGTGCTGACGTCACGTGGACTCCACGATCCCCTCGCGTTCACCTCGCCCGGGGGCAATCGGCAGAGACGCCTCGTGCACTCGGCGTGTGCGTGTACATGGGGAGCGGTAGTGTAGCGGTTAGTGCGCTGTACGACGAGCCCGGCGATCTCAAATGAGTGCCGGGTACGGTGTATACACATCGCTACTAGGGAGACATAGGCAGCCGGGCTTGGTGCTGACCACCCACCCCCTCGTTGTGCCGTACCAGCCTTCACATGTGCCTCCGATTAGCACTTGCCCCGACTATTAAGGCTTGTACGGGACGTCCTTGTCTTTGGTGAGCGGTCTCAAGATTCTGAAAGCACGATGCGGGGAAGAGGTCTTTGTGGGGAACAATTTGCGCAGCGGTGAGCACCGCACGAACATGGCAATACATGGGTTGGATTCCAATCTAGGGATAACAATTGGCGGCGAGTGAATAAAATAAACTGTCCTGGGTCTCCCCTAGGTAGACATAGCTTGAAATTAGTACATCGTGTGGTGTGTGTAAACATTAGCACTGGCAAAAATAGCGGCGGCCAGGCCTAATGCTGGCCACACCACCGGCTCGCGCAGTTGCGGCCTACATAGGCGTAGCTAACAACAGCACATGGGCCAGAAGTTGGTTTAAATGTCGACAGAGGCAGAAGTCGTGCACTACGATTATTTTAGCGGTAGCGAAATGCTTGGTTATATACATACATTGGTTATATACATGCATGCTCAGCCAGGGCAGGTCTCGCATAAGTGGCAAATCGTATCGGAACCTGTCCAAGGATTCCCATGGGTCTACCTGGTGCGCTGTGTAAACAGCTGCGGGGACAAACAGCGGTTGCGCGTGGTCCTGACTACACCCATCACCCTCATTCAACACCAGCGCCTACAGCCCTATAAGACCACCGTGCTGTGCATACGGGGTGTTTTGTCTGTGTGTCAGATGGGCTATCGTATCTGCCACGGTTGATAGCGAAACGTGCCTGTCGCATAGTCTTTAAGGCCAGCTGTGGAGGTTTAGGTTATAGGAATACCGCACCATGACGCTACAGGGAAATCCCCTCCCCCAAACCCCCCACCAGCAAATCCATACAGGGCCGTAGCTTTCTTCATTTGCACCAGCCCATTGGATGCAACCTAAAAACACCTTAATCTACAACCCTGTATAAATCTACTGTTAAATAAAGGCCCTCCCACACTCCGAGTCGGCCATGAGTTTTTTTTTGTTTATCATGCTTCACCACGCCGGTCAGTGAGGGTTGGTGAGCTCGGTGGATGGGGAGAACCAATTTAGATATCACTCGCCACTGATGCTAGCCGTGGCCAAGACTACAATGCATTTACGTCGCAGAGATTACGTAGCGCGGTGAAATAACCGCTGCTACCATCCGAATGTTCCGAATACGCTTGTTAGGAATACGTAACAAGAGCGTGCTTATTACATTCCGAACGCATGTAACAGACTGCTCTTAGAAAATGCGTTTGGAAACGCCGATAACAAGAAGACAACACAATGTTGACATGTTGGAACAAATAGACCAGCCACGTTTCCTATGGCTACTGGGTTACGGACCATTATCGCACAACAACACGCGCTCGTCAATTGCATCGCGGTCATCTCCGTTACGCCGCCATGCGTGCGCAAAGATTAACAGCAGAATGAGTCCTCGTCGTGTGTCCACGCGTTGAGTTGCATCTTCAGCACACAAGCGACGGGTGGGGGGGGGGTTGCGGATATCCTTGTGGGGGATGTGCAGAAACCGCTTAAGCTTAACGGGCATAACGCCTCCGGTTTCTGTAAAGCCGCATAATGTGCTGTTGCCTGGAGACGTATTCCCCAGCTAGGGTCTATTTACAAACGTCATCAGGCATAACGGAGGCGATCACGGGCGGCGATCTTTACGTTCATTGGTCCGAACGCGCTTCGTGGGCCAATCGTGTTGGGATTTCAAGAGGGTTTGGGGGTGCGGGAGGCGGTGCGAGTGAGGCGACTCCGATCGCGATGTCCACCATCGAGGAGGCGCTGTCCGCGGTGCTGAACAGACCCCGCGCGTCGCGTTGAATGAGCGCCTCCCCATGGCCGAAGTTAGACAAATCAAAATAACTCGCGTCACGATCAATTTACAATTACAGCCTCAACCCACTGCTGATTGAATGCCTCTCCCCACGCACGGCTCGGCATGGGAGTTATTTGACCAAACTTCGCGTGGTCAGTGCGGATTGCTGAGGGGATGGGGGGGGACATGGCCGATTCAGATACCACGAGATAGATACCACTAACGACGGAGCTGGGGGAGCCGACGGAGCCGGGAGAGGAGGCCGTGATGGCGTGGAGGAGGCCGTGATACACTCACTCATTCACACATCATACTCACTCACACAACCACTGACCCATTCACTCATCATACACTAATTCACTCATCATACACACTCGCACATCAAACACTTACTCACACTACCACTGACTCACTCACACATCATACACTGGGAGTGTCATGCTGCCAGCTATGGCTGCAAAGTTTGGTCGTACATGTTATATATATCGTTTATTGTTAAATTTAAATCACAGTTCCTATGATTACTGTTGTTACATTATTTTTAAAGCTTTATTTGGTGATTTAGAAAACATATGGGTAATCTAAATTGTATTATGATTATTATTGTTTGACTTGCATCACACTGGGATTTTAGCACACAGCGTTTTTTTTTGGGGGAAGATTTGCTGGTTTATCCAGGATGTTTCTGTTGCGCGTCGTCGCTTTAAGATGTTCTCCGCTCATATTTTGTTTGTTGCGGTTGCACCCGACTTAAGAGCCGCATGGCTCACAGGGCTATACCTAATAAATGAAAACTTGAAACTTGAAACCAATGTAGCCACAGCCCGGAATCGAATTCAGGTCCCCGGGTTCATAGATTACAGTGCACGTCCCACTGAACCGAAAATACCTATGATTATATTGCTGTACATTAAAAGTTGTTTATTGGACTAAAAATCATCTACTGCTTACTGTGACAGGGCGGGAAAGTTTTTTTTATTTTACAAAGGAATAACTCGTTATGGTGTTGCAGGGCCAGATTATCATAACAGCTTGCGGGGTGAGAAGCAGCTCCCATCCCAGATCGCGTTACCATCCAAGGGGTTTAGAGGATTTAATGGCAATGGCCCCGGGGTTTATAAGGCGCGGTGGCTACCAACTCTCGCGCACGCGAAGCACAGCCACCGTCAGATTCTAACCGTCTTGCTCACTCTGAAGGCAGAGAATACAATTCATATTCGTAGAAGTCGTATTCTTAGAAGCCCATATTCGTAGAAGCCTCTCCCTCCCTGCTGCAAGTTCCTGCTCAAAGTCCCCCTCGATGTGAGAGCTAAGCTTGGTTTTAAAACCTTCCGTGTGGTGGCTCCTAATCTCGAGAGCATGGGTACTCAACCGGGGATATGCCGACCCCTGGGGGTACGTGCCAATCTCTCAAGGGGGTATGTGAGGTGATTTATACATGTGATATATTACACATGAGTCATTGGTGAATAATCATGTGTGAATCTACCAATGTTAAATAATTACGATAACATGAAATCCATATGGTGACCTATAACGATATAAAAGACCTTTCTCAACTCATTGATCTCAATGTGGTTTCCAAGAGTAACCAGCGGGCGGGAACAAATTACCTCACGTATGCAGAGCGTCTGTTGAATGTTTTATTCGCTTGTAGTTACTAGCTAGTTAGAATACCTCACAAAATGGACAATTGGTTAAAATATTGATGTTCATTATTTAAAAAAAATGCATACCATGTGGTGTCAGGCAAGGGGTACTCGGTTGAAACAAAATTCAACAAGCGATACAGTAGCCAAACAAGTTTGAGAACCACTGCTCTAGAATACCCAAGGGAACATGTTTAGGATCAAAACCTTATCATCCTTGTTCCTCTTTAAATCACTGTTTCACCTCAAATTAACTTTCATGTGTACGTGCAACTGGTCGCTTTGCTTTGCAGACTCTAAGTTATAAACAAAATGTGTATGTAGTGTATGCTCTTCAAGCCTTGTATACTTTATCCTAGTTGTACCATGTGACGCCCAACTGTGTCATTCGGAAATTGGCCATCTACAGTTGTTTGTGGTTTGGTTTGTTCGTATGTTTTATATGACCAAGTTTCTGTGGTGTAACTCGGTACCCATAGAAAAGGCACATTTATTGCCCAAGGGGTTTTACTTGTGCCGAGATAAACCCTCAACCGTCGGCGAAACGATGAACGCGTCGTTGCTCCCGAGCCGACACTCCGACCCTTGGCTCATACACATGGCACTAAGCCCACTTGCCTAACTATCTCGGGTTTTCGATTCACTCGACTCGCCCTCTGAGTAAACGCCAAACAGCGGCTGAGGTTGCGCTCGTGCAGGGCCGGGCGGCTCAGCCCCCGGCGGCGGCAGGGGCGGGGGAATTAATTAATTTCGTTCATGACTCGTGACTCGTTTGCAATAAGTCGATGCACTCATCACCGTGATTCATTCACGCTGCACACATGCCTTAATGTCAATGCACTGAGTGATCCTGAACGTGTTGGCACTTTAACGAGGCTATCGGATCCGCCCACGCGTCTCTTTGCTGCCTTCCCGCGGGGCTTTGCGGGCAGCGCCGCCTCGCTCCTAGAACGTCCCGAAACGGTGCAGCATGGCTCGGCTCCCGCCCCTACGTCAACCCCTCCCCTTACCATGACTCGATGCTTAAAACTATAACAAAACAATACCAATGCAATGCTTTATTTACCTGGGAAAGTTTGACCGAGCCTCAAGACATAATGTTTTGGAGGAAACCGGTTTACCCGCAGAAAACACACCACGCAGGGCTAGGAGTCGCACCCGATTCGGCACATACGGGGTCACAAGTCCACGTGCTGTACCGCGAACTCGCAGCCCAACGGGTTTGTGAATTTCACAAGATCTGTTTACGTATTCCAGCAACCATTGCCTCTAAATCGCTGGATCATATCCGTCATTCGTATATGATCGGCTTGGACACTACACCCGCGTGAACAATGACGCAGCGCCGTACACGCGCAGGAGAGGTCTGTAGTAAAGACTGCCTACTTGTCAACAGCTTAGCTGCAGCGGCCTCCAAGCGGCGCTGTGAACAACTAACGTGAAGAGCGAATATTATACATAATAAGCATAACAACATGTCCAAGTATGTAGACAATGTGCCTCCATAATATAACCGTCTCGACATAAAACAATTAAAATAAGAACTATATCTACACCAGTGCGTTTCAACCTTGTTTGGCTACTGTACCCCTTGTTGTTTCAACCGCGTATCCCCTTCCCTGTATTCTCATTCTTTAATGATATCGTCATTGAATACGAAGGAAGCAGAACTCACTCGGAGCCATCTTCTCCCTCCTCGTGGATCCTCGCCCCCGTGGAGCCGTGACCCACGCGGCCTCCAGGGGGCGCTCGCAGCCCGTTTCTGGAACGCCGCCTGTGGACGAAAAGTCCCTATACCCCTGTGTTCAAACTTATTGTGGGCTCGTTCAACTGCCAAGGTATAGGGACTTCCCGCATACTCATTCTATGAATATTAAATGTGGGTCATTCTGTTGTAACTTGCCTGTGTCAGGGAGTCCATTAAAATGTAGGTGTCTACTTTTCAGAATATAAAAAATAGGATACTTTACAGTCATTCGTCAATCCAATATTGAGAAAATCCTTGGGCTCTCAAGGCTTGAGCCAAATGTCTAATATCATCGTGACTCAGTGACTTGAATGCTGTTCTAGTAGAGCCGGAGAGCTGAAATTCGACACAAACCGAGTTGAGTTCAGGCTTATAACCAGAAAAAATTCCAAAACCAAACATTTAAAATGTTGGCCTCGTAATATTAACACGAAGGTTGATTGGTTTAATTAATTATACAGATTCAGCCTAGAGTTTTCCATCGCTTTGAATCTGACGCGAAACACCATTGTATGAGCTCAATCATCATTCAGGATGATTTGGTCATCAGCGTCCGGACAGTAAAGGCAAAGGTCCACTTCTTTAACTGCTTGTTCACAACACTGCTGGCGACAGGGCCTCCCCACCCACTCGAGGGATCTTGGAAGAGATGGCAGCAGCCACACTTTACCCCGCCACTCACGGGCTGAAAATCGACGCACCGTGATGTACCCATTTATACTGCGGTCCGGACAGCACTCGGGTAAAAAATGACACTGCGACGAAGATAAATCCTATTCGTAACTTAAACCAGAGATGTAATTGTTGTGTATGCTGGATGTGGCCCTACCATTAAAAATAATAGCCCTCTTTTCGGGCCTCTCTTCCACGATGGGCTACACTGTGCACCACTTTGCACTAAAGTATCATCGAACAATCCACCCAATGGACACGCGAGCCTGAGCACATCCCTACCCCTCCCCTCGACCCAGAGCCAGATTCTGCGCCTGTTATTTCCCGGGATGGAGCGTCAACCCCTTCTTTTCCATTCTCCATTCCTCTTCATCTCCCCTTCGCCAACCCCCCAAGCAACAAAGTACATTTCATTTGTTACTATGCCAACGGCCAATTGAAACATTCAGAATAGATTGAAATATCAAGCACTCAGGATTCAGTGGAATGCCTAAGGCTCAGAGGTAAGCAAAGGCGTCCATACAGAACTGGAAACATCGCTACTGCCGTAAAACACTTGAGTCACCATGGTTAGGGTTTTACAATATAGTGATGCTGCTGCATGTTACATTGCAGAACCGTGATACATGGTGACGACTTGCGGAGGCCTTAATCGAGCAGTAGATTGACCATGGCTGATCACGATGATGAGATGCTGCTGCTGCTGCTGCATTCCAAACAATGTTTTTACTGTTCGCCATTGATAATGAACATTACTTTCAGCAACTAATGCATAATAGACTGCTGAATGAAGGCCTATCCATGCGAGTGTCGGTGGAAGCTGTTTGACCATACTTCACTACGCCAGTCGGTGCGAGTTGGTGAATGAGAGGTCACCCACTCGTCGCTGCTGTTAGCCATGGCCGGGATTCAAACTCAGCTTTCCCCAATTGCAATAAATAATTCGGTTCACAGTATACGTTGCACAAAATCTCAATATGCCACTGTGATGCATTCTTGAACAATAAAATGCGTCGTAGTGGTCAGTGTGATCATTGATGCATGGCATTGGTTTGCAGCTTGACGAGATTGTGATGCATTGTTTCTCCAGTGCGAATGGCAAATGCAGCCAGTATAAGTGTTATACAATTCTGTAGTAAAAAAACCGCGCGTGATGAAATGAAAGGCTGTGGGTATGTTGAGACATTTGCCTGCAACGCAATACCGCGAAGCAACATAATAAACACATGGCTAGCTGAATGCAGTCCGTGAAAGACAGTGGCGTGATCAGTGGCGCTGTTAGATGACAAAAGGGTACAAGGGAAGGTGAAGGCGCGGCCCCGCAATGGCTTGCCCACTCGACTGCTGACAGAAGGGCCTGCACGAGAGCAAACTCTGTGAGGAGTGTTTCAACAATCATTTGGCAATGCTGCTGCTGTGTTGGTATTGGTGCTCAAACACAAATAGCAGCAACAATCAACACATTCATCAATGACACTGCCTTAAAAGGAAAACTATGTATCATGTCGGGCAATGACTCTTCTTAATAACAACATGTCCTACGAACGACCATTGCCCAAATGGGGGCCTCATATATATTGTTTTCCTTTAATGGCAGTGTCATTAACGAATGTGTTGAGATTGTTTTTGTGATAACGAGTATTTGGCCTACTCTTCCACGTTGACCAGACTCTTTGGAAGACGTGGGCGTACCCACACATTACTCCACCACGTGACCAATCTGATCGACTGACGGCAATGTACCATCTCTGCTGCTGGGTAGACAGAGGCGGGAGTAGAGAGGTGAGAAACTTGGCCTATTGTTTCATCTTAACCATTCATTGCACCACGGCTGCTTTAATTAAACACACGGGGATTGGACCAAATGCTCGACTTACTGCCACGTGCGAGCTAAGCCGCACAAAAACATTCGGGACACTATTTGGTGATGTTACGTTGACAGTGGTGCACAAACACAGTTAGAAAACAACTCAACATATGCATAAATAAAACCGTGTCCATAAAATTAAAAAGCATATCATATGCGACATTTCGGGCAATGCCCCTTCTCCATAGCACAGACGTGATTGATGTGTCACGTGCTGTGAAGAGGGGTCATTATATATTTGTTTTCATTGAGACCATAGTGTTTTTTACGAACATTGCACATATCATTAGCATCTCTGGAAGCGATATCATGCTTATGATGACCATTCCATGGAACAAATGCCATTGACGGCGGATGCCACGATATCACGCCTGTACTTGTAGAATGCTGTCTTAAACGAGACAGCAATTGTCGAAAGCGGATCCAGAGCCAATAAGCACGCCAGGAGATGTATTCAACACGTGAGATTATACAGATTGCGATATTGCTCGTGATGGCTTTTGTTAGTAAGGAACCACTATTACACGGCACTGTCTGTGTTATGAATACATCGCCTCATTAATTGCATCCCTACGTAAATATTAAAACATGCGTTAGTCTGTCGACCTTATTGCTCTTCCCAATGTGTGTTCGCCAGTAGCATGTGCACAAAACACAGACTCTGGACAGGTTTCAACGTTCTGAGTCTTATCAGCAGTCCAGATGGATAAACAAACACCTCCGGCTTAGCTGGACGCAATGTGCGCGTCCATTGTAACCGTGTATCATCGTGAGTTCACGGGTGGATGAGGACTCGCTTGTGCGTGTCATGGGGTTATTTTACCATATTTCACCATGATCAGTCCGGGTCGGTGAAGGCGGAGAGAGCATCGGCGTGAATTAATGAACATGTTGCTGCACTGCAGTCTGTGTCCGCTCCGTAGCAGCCTATAGAAGCTGTGTTTGCGTGCTGGCTAACTCGTCGTTGTACTATCCAGGCCTAAGCCTGCCGAGCGTTCCGACAAGCGCCACGATATGGCCACGTACGGCTTCTCTGGCCCGAAACACAGCGGCATCTCAATACGGCGCAAACACGAAGGCGTCATAATGGCACAGAGCTAGGCGAGCGCGAGAGGAAGCACGGTTACCGAAAGGATAAATTCGCACTGGCAGTCAAACGTGGCCGAGAGGCCTGCTCCCTTGAGAGTCAATTGTGGCGAAAGAGCGTGCCACATTTCCACTTGGTATTCAGACACAAACTGTAAGAGCGCGAAACAGGCAGAAAGATTAGCGGGCTTCTGAATTGCTGCTTAATTTCCGTCACTCCTTCGCCAAGCCCCAGAGCCGGTTATTTTTCACCGAGTTTCCTCTGCGAAAGGAGCCACTTGCGATGTGAAACACGCGCCCACTTGTGTGCAAGCGAGCGCCCCTTCTTAATAGGACAAAGTACTGATTGAATCAAGGAGCGATCTTTCTTGATTGAATTATGGGGGGGGGGGTGTTCTTTATTAGGCTTTGACGGGAGAGCGGGGAGGATGCCGCTGGCACTTGCCTCATCTCTTTCATCACTGAACGCCCCCGCCGCCAAGGCTTTGGGAAGACCGCTGATGTAAAGCAGGGGCGACAATTGACGTGGAGCAAAGTCCTTGAGGCGGAGGGGAGAGGTAACTACGTTGCAAATTAGGTGGTTACGTTCAGTTGAGTGTTCTGGCGACTCAGCCAGTGTTGCCTCGTAAAATGCAGGTGCATCTCGTGTGCTCGGCAGAGACTTGCAGAAGGACCTGTCTTTGTGACATCGGGCAATAAACCGGATGGGTGAGTTGACCTGATTAGCATAGCAACGGGATGAGAGTAGATGCTGCATTCATCGTCTTAGTCGATGTTTCCTGCCTCATACCATAATGCAGGTATGCAGCATCATCTTCTATGGACTCGCTGCTGCCTACTGCCATACACACGCTCTCCTACCCCTCTCACTCACATCTCACTCTACAGACCTCCACATACTCTCCACTCTGGCAACCAACGCTTTCAATACACTCTCCTAGTTCACCTTCCCTCAGTAGACTACTCATTTTCTTCTGCTGCCCCAGTAGTCTGGAACAGTAATCCGTGCTGTCGACTCCGTGCCCTTGTTCAAGTCCTGGTTCAAGAACGTCCCCATTTTTCTTTGCCTATGACTGATTGCCTGCCCTCTACAAAATAAACACACCCGCTGTTTCTGTAGAGCATGTTGAGATGGGGTCGCATCTAGACGCTACGTATATCCACCGTGGATCTTGAATATTAATAAAAGATTTACATCAATTTTTGGATACATCTTTGCCCACCGATTTGTTACTGTACTCAATGCTGTATCTACTGATGAATACACATGTTCGTGCATTGATTCAAACCTCTACAAATCGATTTATTCGTAACGTTTTGCAGGGCCCATGGATGGATGCGGTATTTCTACCATTAAGCAATTTTTCGTACTCTCTGCTCTAAAGAAGGGCCATTGCCCTTAACGAGTCCATGTTTTCTCTTGAAAGGCAGTCGTAATCATTCATGTGGTGCTTCTTTTCTACTGGTGCTAGTGCACCACTGCCAACGCAGTCCCTTCATACTTGAGTGAGTCGCGGCTTTCATTTCCGCTGGGCCCATTACCCTGCCTCAGGTTGAGGCATCTGCAGGAAGCAGCGTGGCTGAACGAGACTGCTCCTGCTGCTGCTGGTGGAGCAAGTGAAATGTAAACGTGCAGAACTTTCCTTTTATAAAGCTGCGTCCACTAGAGGGAGTGCACCCCTGCAGATGTCATTTTTTGTCGACTGGCTAAGACGCCTTGGAAGCGGTGGCTGTATCCCACAATGTACTCTACACACTAAAAACACACACATGCGCAAACAGCGGTCCGCGTATCGGTGGGACCATGGGCCAATTGGATGACGGCCAGGAGCCGGTACTCATGACCGTGACAAAGCTCCCCCACATAGCGAATGGCCAGCACCACACTGCACCACACCGGGTACTCGTTTTGTGCTCAGTCGACCAAGGAGAGTTCCAGGACCGGTTCAAATAATCGTCACTGTTGTTGGCCGTGAGCTATATTTGAACTCTGGTCGCCGGGTTCGTAGGGCAGCATGCTAACCGCGACACTTCTGTGCCCACTGTTAGCAAGCACCTCATGACCAAAAACACACACACATACACACGTGATAACTAGGTGAGAGCCCATTGAGACAACATTTATATTTGCAAGGGAGAGCTTGGATGTAAATAGAAAAATATGTTAAATAAAATATAAGTGCAAAGGAAAACGATTAACACAAAAGTCTCAACAAAAGAAAAGAAAACGAATGAACACAGGTAAAACACCATCCAGGAACACGTCATCAGAGGCATGATCAATCCACTGCTGGATGACGACTTCTTCCTTTAGTCGCCAGCACCCTTCACGGTCCCCGCGCGGCACCTGCACACGAGCCCATCTCATCACTCCATCTCCTGTGATACGTTCCACACAAATGAATTGCACTTGTATCTGGGCATCATAGAACTTATCTGGCTGTATTTACAACACAATGGCAGCACACAGAAGCTGCTACAGCTGTGAAGTAGCATGGGGTTTACACGTTACGGGCAGGGATATTCGCCGTGCCCGGTTTCAGGCTGCGATTGATGGACAGGGAGGGATGGGAGTAATTTCCCTGGGTCTGCTTTTTTAAACTGACAATGCCAGCGTTGAGGCTGGTTAGTATCTGAATAGTAGATTGCTTGGGAATACCAGGTATTGTATGTCGCCTTGAAGCTGGTCAGGAGATGGTAGTACAGGAATGGATTCTCTATAGAGCTTTGAGTGTCACCACCTGCTATGCATGGTGGGTTTTCCAGAGGTGTAGTGGTAATTCCCCTCCACTGTAAGTTTTACAAATCGCGCCCTCCCTAGTTGAAGGTGTATTCCTTCCCTTCCTGAGTGCAGCAGAGTGATTCTCGAGGAGCTCAGCAAACTCCAACTGCACGTTTGCTCAGGCAGCGTAGATGCTATTGCATTCCCACATAGCAGTCCAGTGTTCGAATGCCACTGCCACACTTCCCTTTAAGCAGGTGTAATACAGCTGTAAAGCACATTAGATTAGATTAAAATGAGAAACCTCTCAACATTAAACCCCATCGCTCAATTGACCCACACATGGACGATGCGCCCGGGATTTCACGAGAGCCTGGCAGGATTGTTCGCACAGCTGTAATTTAATTCCAACATGAACACAGTGTATATCACAATCAACACAAGCGAGGTTTCCATTAGCACACATTTACAATCGTCGGGCTATCTGCGTCTCATTCAATGTGAATGGCTGAGAGGCTCGACACAGGCTTGCACGTAAAATCCAAGATTAGCAAACATCGCTTCCATAATTTCACCTCCGTTCCCTCTGGTCGAGTCAAGACATCGAACGTTTGGTCAGAGCGCGCCACCGATTTGCACATTTGTACGAAATAAAAACAAATACTTGTACACGTACAGGGAGTCTGTGTAACAAGCTGACCGACGATTAAACTTAAAGGGCAGGTATTTAAACTGCGATTAGACTTGGCCTCAGATGGACACGTGTAGTAATGATTTAGCCATTGCTGGGTCAGGCAGAGGGTGCAGAGAGCAGGGCACGAACTCACCGCTCTGCTGTCCGGGCTGCCATGATTGGTTTAAGTTCCCAAAACTATGGTCTGAAAATCCCAAAAATGCCAAATTTTCTAAAGTGGAGCCAGAAAACGAGCACAAATATGTTCTAACATTTCACAACAGCAGAAAACAATGCACACCTGTGTGCAAAATCGCCCAGTCCGATAGCCCTGCTCACTGCTCCCACCATACATACAAATATCCCCCATATACATCCAAACAGGCCGTTTGGGACAAAAGCTGATAGCCAGCACCACACCCAGCCACCCTCTTTCTTCCCAGTGCTGATATTTACAAACCACACCAGGTGCTCATTTGAGGCTGCGTCAACGTAAAGGTGGCCCAAGACCGATTCAGATAATAACCACTGAAGTCAGAAGCAGCCGGCAATATAACTCGGGTTTGCTGGATTTGTAGTGCAGTTCGCAAGCCACTGCTTCCCATACCATACATATGCACACATACAAATATCCCCAAAAAAGTGCTGTTAGCGTTCACCTGTGGTAGCCGGTAGCCAACGACACGCACGGCCACTTTTGTCTCCATATATTCATTTAAGGCTGAGTCAAATTTGAGGAGGCCTAGAACGAGTTCAGATATTCGCCACTGTTATTGGTCGTGAGCGGAATTGAACTTGGGTGTCCAGGTTTACAACACAATGCGCTAATCACTGTGCCACCACTCCCTGCACATATACATACAAACACACACTCACGCATATTAGCATACATATATAACCATACCTAGATGTCATCAGGTCAGGGTAGCAACGGTGCAGGTTTTGAAAGAGACAAAGACACAGTAAGACAGAAGGGGAGTGCCACTCAAACGAGAACAAATGAAAGCCCTGAAATGTCTCATCACACTCACTCGGCATCTTCCCCATGCTGCCCCAGAGTGTCCCTAACACTAACGACGTAGAGCTGCATGTGACGTCACACCTCGCCTGCCAAAATCCACTGAGAGGCCATTATAAGCTTACTGCAGATGGCGGTGAATATGGCCTAAGCCTGAGTCATGTCATGCATTACCCACAGAGCTCTTGTAAGTTAGATTTTCTGCAACTCTGAAATTCAGTTCCAGAGCCAATCTGTTGCCCTATCCCTAACCCCACCCAATGTTTTCCTTTGTTCCCACACATGGTTTATGTCATGCCCATTATCACGGCCCATTATCACATGCTTTGAATCCCGAAACTGATTATTGGTGGTAGCGGCGCTATTCAAAGCAGCGGCACTTTCCGCTGGTGCCAGCAAGCAGGACATTCATCCCATAGCTCTGGACCCAAATGCTCCACATACCCCGCTCTTTAAGTTGAATTTATGTTCACGGTAACTGCAGTTTAACACGGCCTAATAAAACTTAGGCTTCGAGTAAGACAAGCAGATGTTTATAAGAGTATCGGCGTAGACTGGATCTGTTAGTACACACACACGCACGTTTGATTAGAATTTTCACGGAGCCACTGTCAATTTTTATACACGTTAAAACACACACGTTCCATTTGTTCGGTTCGCAAAATTAATCGAGTTGGTTAAAACATAAATAAGTTAATAAATAATAACAAGCACGGCGAGTATAATCACGTGTAAACATACAACGATCAGCGGCCACACCGCGCAATGACAACGATCACCGAGCGCAGGAGCAGAGATCGTCTCGGACAGGAGTGTAACAACTCAGCGGTGATTCTATGGGAGGCAACTCATTGGGATGGCTCGGGAGGCACCCAAATCTAAGTTACACAAGTTATCATGTCTCCATGTCACGGATGCCACTCACAGCTTCCCATTGCAATCCTTCCTTCTGCGAGATCACACATCAGTGGTGCACAACTGACACCGCCTGACCCCCGAGCTGAGGTCTTATCGTTTCACCCCATGTATGGCGTTCTACAGCAAGTGAGGGCCTGGGTATGGGTGCCCCCTCCCTCCTTGTTAAGCGGTGCCCCAATTCGGTGCCCATCGTTTACCGTGTCCTAGAATCACCACTGGTAACACGGCTGCCAGTTCACAGGCAACAGCTGCCTCAATGTCGTGTTGTTCGTTTGTGCCATTTGTGCCTCGCATACCAAACTCTTGGGGAAAATTACAGTGGTTCAACGACCCCGAACCACCGAAAAGCGAGTCCACCCTTATCACCTTTAATAGGGTGAAGATCACTCCAACACGAGTCCAGGTCAAGTCCTCGCTCTTCATACATCTTCAGAGATCAATTTTTGGTAAGGAATCACATCGTACTTTACAAATGGTATAGCCAGCTTCCACAGAAGTCCATACACCAACCTAATCTACCCCACAGATTTCACTGTCGTTGTCTTATTTATGCTCCTGATTTATAGCTGCTTGCTTGTAATTCTTTTGTAGTTGATTTTTCATAACAAGTTTGTACAGGTATGCGACATTCTTCTTAAGGGCTCTGAATCAAATTAGACAACACTTTCGAAAACACAAGCCATTTTTAAAAAACTTCTGCATCATCACCTTCTTTTGAACGTGTTAATTAATTTCACCTTTTTTTTTTTACAAGCAAGAGGCTCGCGCTTTTGTTGATGTTCAGTGATGCAGGAGTTCGGGAGAGAAGAGAGAGGAGGAGGACTGGGGACTTCTGGCTCTGGAAATAAAAACAACTCTGAGTCCCATCACGGCATTGCAAGTGCATACACAATGTACTCTCTCAGCTTGCTTGTGAAGCGTTCGAGCCAGGGCTATGGTTAGTCTGGCAAAGGGAAGAAAGCAATGGGAGGAATCGTAGCTCATCCTGCGGGTAACCGGTGATTGGACGCATCTTGGTAGCCCGAAGGTAATGCACTGCACGACACGTTGGTGGAACCTCGTAGCAGCATGGCGGAGCTTGGCAGTCGTCAGCGAGGCCGGGTGGTGAAGAGCTCCTCGCGAAGCCACAGCGGCAACGGCTGCCCGAGGCGGTTCAGCACCTTGGACAGCTCCACATTGTGCTCCCGGTAGTACTCGGCTAAGAATTCCCGTGCCTACGCGAGATGACAGCGCCATCATAATCATCATCACCATTACTGCTCTCAACACCAGCACTAATACCACCATCATCGTCATCATTACCACTGTCGCTGCATGAATACTGCTGCCACCACCATTACCACCATCATTGTTAGCAATCATCAGCATCAGCAGCATCATCAGTTTACAAACACCACCGACAACCATGACCACCACCAAGCCTACCGCCAATATCACTATCATTGCTCAATCCATACAGCCGCCAATCCTGCCCACACCACCACAATTATCATCAACAGCACCAGCATGGTCATCACCCTCATCGTCATCATCATCACTCGATCAATATAGCCGCTGCTGTCAACACAATAATTAACACAATTATCAACATCACCTGCATCGTCATTATCATCACCCTAATCATCAATCATCACCGCACTACTTAGAAAACAAATCTTAAGACATCTTAATAAGATGACACTGGCGCAGGTAGGCGTGAGGTCGCACGCTCAGTAGGCCAGGGTGGGTGGGTGGGTATGTGGGTGGGTGGGTTGGTGGGTGAGTATGTGGGTGGGTGGGTTGGTGGGTGAGTGGGTTGGTGGGTGGGTATGTGGGTGGGTGGGTTGGTGGGTGAGTGGGTTGGTGGGTGGGTATGTGGGTGGGTGGGTGGGCGGGTGGGTGGGTGGGTATGTGGGTGGGTATGTGGGTGGGTGGGTGGGTATGTGGGTGGGTGGGTTGGTGGGTGAGTGGGTTGGGTTGGTGGGTGGGTATGTGGGTGGGTGGGTGGGTGGGCGTGCGGGCGGGTGTGTGGGCCGGTGGGTGGGTATGTGGGTATGTGGGTGGGTGGGTTGGTGGGTGAGTGGGTTGGGTTGGTGGGTGGGTATGTGGGTGGGTATGTGGGTGGGTGGGTGGGCGGGTGGGCGGGTGGGTGGGCGGGTGGGTGGGTATGTGGGTGGGTGGGTTGGTGGGTGAGTGGGTTGGGTTGGTGGGTGGGTATGTGGGTGGGTGGGTGGGTGGGTGGGTGGGCGGGTGGGCGGGCGGGCGGGCGGGTGGGTGGGCGGGTGGGTTGGTGGATGGGTATGTGGGTGGGTGGGTTGGTGGGTGAGTGGATTGGTGGGTGGGTATGTGGGTGGGTGGGTGGGCGGGCGGGCGGGCGGGTGGGTGGGCGGGTGGGTTGGTGGGTGGGTATGTGGGTGGGTGGGTATGTGGGTGAGTGGGTTGGTGGGTGGGTGGGTGGGTGGGTTGGTGGGTGGGTGAGTGGGTGGGTGGATGGGTGGGTGGGGGGGTGGGTGGGTGGGTGGGGAGGCAGGGAGCTGCGCTGTGTCGAGATGGCTGTCAAGGGGATGGAGAATGAATTAATGAATTCCAACAATGGGAGCAGATCGCCCGACAAATAAAGTGCCTGCATCTGTGCCGCTTCATTTCGACGCAGCCACGATGCATTGATTAATCATTATCATCGAGTGTTTACATTCGCGATACGTGCATGGAAAATCGTGCACGATAATTGGCTGTGTTGTATTCAAAATTCATTAAACGTGTTCGTTAAATTGACCTCTGCAGCTACGAGAGTGGCTAAAATTATTCCGTGAGCCAGAGCAGAAATGTATACCACCAAAGGTATCAAACCTTTAGCAGTGCTGATTGATTTATACGGCTAATGATGATTATCACGTTATTCAGTTATTTGTTACATCAACTTATGCCACCTCAGGTGGTACCGACAAAATAAAATATCTAGCCTGGGTTCTTCGACCTTTGATTAGCATGTTGGCTATGCATGCTGCGAAATAAGTTAAAATACATTAATATGTGGACTACAATCACACCACCATGTGAAACAAAATAATAAATTATTGAATACCATTGCAATCATAACTATTCAAATCGTAACAATTATGAGGGGGGGGGGGGTGATTCTGCTATGCCTATTTTATTGTGAACATGCGAGAATGTGGTGGAGCGCTTGGGAGGCGTAGGGGTTGGTGGATCGAAAAGAGATTACAATTCAAATCCCCAAGACCACTGGGCCGTGAGCTACAGCAAGCCAATTCATGAATCTGTGCATACCTTGAACTGTTATCACCCCCTTATATGCATGGACACACAATGAACAAATTACACTCAGCATTCACGTTGGGTCCAGCCCCTTGGCCTGCTCAGTGAGACTCCGCAGCCTCACCTGTGGCTCCATGTCGGGGTACTTCCTTCCCTTGCTCTTGCCCAGGCACTTGGGTTTCCCACCTCCCTCGCTCGCCACGCCAGCCACACCCGCGACACACCAGAACCCCTTGTGCTCGTCAAACCTGAGCCCCCAGAAGCAACCGGGAGGAAATAAAAACAACACAAAAGACAAAACGATGAATTACGAACACTTTTCAACGAATGATTGATGAGATCGATTAGTTTTAGTTCAGCAGGAAGAGCCCGATGAACTGCTAGGCTCTATTTCATGGGTGTCCTGAAACGGTACAGATGTAACACAGTTCAGATCTTAGTTACACAAAGAGGTTCAAAGGTTCAAAGCGTCCATGCCTTAACTCTGTCAGGCCATCTGTCCATCTGTGCTTCCGTCCATTTGCCTGCCAATAACGGGGGTCATAGCTATTCTCGTGAAGATTATAATCCAATATGTTGTGTTGCTATTCCTGACTTAGCAAATAAAAAATGGGTCAAAGTGATCGAACGGTTAATGCCCAGAACTTGGAGACAGAATCGCGGAGGAAATAGTATTATTATTTGCAAACAAGCAAACACATCTTGCTCTGATGGCTACGCGTTGGCTTCCATACAAGCTAATTAAAGACAAACGCAATTGTTGGACAGCGTTACATGAACCCACACATATGCATAATTATATCTTTTTTTCAAACGCATCAGATTGAGTCGTGATTTTCACCACGCTCAAAAGAGCATGTGCCGGCATTCAATTCCATCCGTGACCCAGAGATAGTGGTTGGAAATTCCCATTATTATGCCGAGGACATGTTATCAATAAGACAACTGTTGACATTAAACAAAGTGGTACTCAATTTGTGGTCGACCCTGGAGAGGAGGATGATGATGATCATGATGATGTATTGCATCGACCCCTGGTCAAGTTATAAATCTGCAACCTTGCCATTGTGATTCAAGAGCTCTGGTGCAGTGCCACGCTCATCATTATTATTATCGCCATCATCATCATGATAAGTTAGTCTACTTCTCATGTTTAATTTTAAATGTTACTATAAAAGTAAAATTATATCAATATGGCCCGTTGCAATGTATATGGCAATAATGTAATTATCTTTATCGAACCTCAATAGCATATTCATACAAGCTTTCACCAATTTCTATAGTCGACGGCTCCTCACTAATATCGGACACAGCCACGTGTCCATGGCCGGAGCTCCGTGGTGCCTGGTCATGGAGCTCCACAATGGAGCTCAATGCCCAGAGTTCCACAATGGGAGTTCCATCATAGGTGCTCCATAATGGAGCTCCATGCTCAGAGTTCCACAATGGGAGTTCCATTATAGGTGATCCACAATGGAGCTCCATGCCCAGAGTTCCACAGCGGGAGTTCCATTATAGGTGCTCCACAATGGAGCTCCATGCTCAGAGTTCCACAATGGGAGGTCCATTATAGGTGCTCCACAATGGAGCTCCATGCTCAGAGTTCCACAATGGGAGTTCCATTGTAGGTGCTCCACAATGGAGCTCCATGCCCAGAGTTCCACAGCGGGAGTTCCATGATAGGTGCTCCACAATGGAGCTCCATGACCAGAGTTCCACAACGGGAGGTCCATTATAGGTGCTCCACAATGGAGCTCCATGCCAAAAGTTCAAAATGTAAGCTCCACAATGGGTCATCCACAATCAAGCTCAATATGACCAAGACCTCCTTATCCGCAGCTTCACCACAGGAGCTCCACGGTGAGAAGATTCACAGTGGAATCTCTTTAATGGGAGAGCTCCACCATGGGTGCTACACGACGAGCCCTCCATGCGAGGCGTACGTGAGGGCGTTGGCAAAGTTGAAGTGCGGGGAGAGCCCCAGGAAGCGCTGCACAGAGTCGAGCACCACGGCCGGGTTGCTCCGAAACTGCTGTCCGTCGACGATCAGCAGCTGCAACGACAACAGCACCACCGTACTCATCAAGCGACCGAGCAGACGGGCCGGTTGGGCCATTGTGATTGTGAGAGTTGGGCAAGTGGGTACCCAGTACCTTCTGGATCGAGTGGTGTGTCTAGTGGGTCCGGTGTTGCGTTGTGATTCTCGTTTGAGGATGGCTACACACTCTGGCGTGGGTTTTCCCGTCTCAGGCGCTGATGTGTGCACGTGGATGTGATTGGAATTGTGACGGCAGTGGCTTCCTCATCATTAGCGTGTTCTGACACGCATACCCCAAGACTTACATTGAAACACACAGACCCATATCGAGACTCATAGATTCACACAAATAACTACAGATTCACACAGAGGCCCACTGAGTAACTGGGAGTGCTGCCAGTGGCTTCATCATCAGTGCTCTCTCCAGCAGAAAGGCGCGCGCAGTCTACGCAGCTTCCCTGGAGAACCAGTCTACCCAGCACTGGTGCAGCGTCATCATAAGCAATCTACCGATTTAAAAACGTATCCACTCTACCTCCATGGCTCTCTGTGATGTGAATAAGGGCCACCTCCGATTTGCAAGGTTGGTTACGTACGGTGCGTAAGAAGTTCAACATATATACATAATCTATTGACAAATTAGTTGAGTTTAATTAACTCAATCATCATCAAGCATCAGCACCGCAAGCTGCCTGTATGCTTTAATCATCAAATACTCCACCTGCGCGGCGTATCTCCTGGAGGGACAAAAAAGCCTCCTCCTCCTCCACCTTTTAGCCGAGCACCAACAACTTAGGAGGAGCCTCAGCTCCGGCCACAATGGCGGGGAGCTGAGACCGGGGTGTTAATTGCGTCGAGTGCGGCGACGTTTGAACCGCCGGGCGCCTCGAGTGGCCGCTCGCCTGGCGGGGGGCGGCTCGGCACCCTTCCTGGTTTATTCCGCTTCTCTCGCTGCGCGTCACGACGGGGGAGGGTCGCCTTCTCATTCCCTAATTTGGACGTGACTTTGGAAACGTGCGGGAATCACTACGAGCGGGGGACCAATGACTGTGAATGGGGCCCGGCTCGGGATGAAAACCGCACGCGTGCACGGCCCGTGGAGACTCCCAAGGCGAGGTTTTAAAACCCGCGCACGTAACCCACGCGCACACGCGTTTTTGTTGAGTTTTTAAAGCGCGGTGCGTTCCGTCCAAGCCCAGGTCTTTTGACATTGCTGACATGGCCTTGTTTCTACCGCGCTTAATGGTGGTATGGGGGGGGAGGTTGGCGGCGCACACGCGTGCGTGATTCCTAGCACCTCGCGCGGACTGGATCTCGCCACTCCTGGCCGAGGACACTCGCGGTCATTAGCGAAACGAGCCACTCATGAAGCTTTGTTCGTTACACGCGCGCGCGTATTTATGTACGGACGGACACACATTCACACATGCCGTTATCTATGTTGGTAAGTGCAGACGCATAGGTCAATGTGTACATATTTACTCCCCGCCGCATGCAGATGCAAACAATAGCAGCATTGACACACACACAGGTCAGCATGTACCGGCAAATACAAGCATATAAACTTGACACCTTTCTCAGGGTGCTCCGGTTGCTTCTCAGATGTACACTCATTGTCTGAAAACATCTCCACATTTAGAGGACCACAGAGCTTAGGCAATTGTGGGGGCCGACTCACCGCCTTGTTGCTGCTTCCCTGCTTGTCTATGCGTCCTCCTCGCGCCTCCATGCATTACAAATTATAAAGCGTTGCGAGCTACCAATTGCATGAATGTTGCTGTATAAAACTAAACATCATTGTCATTATTATTATTTATGACTGCACTGACATACACACAGGTAAGCACGTACCCATGAACGTGATTTAGGAGCCTCATAATATTTTTTCCTATCTCTAAATGTTTTGCACTCTGTCTCCCCATTCCTGTGTCTCACTCCCTGTCTCCAACTGTCTCAGCATTGATCTCTGTGTTGTCTCTGTCTCTCTTGCTGTATCTGTCTGTCTCTCTGTGTCTCTCAGTGTGTCTCTCTCCATGTCTCACTCTCGATCTCTGTTTGTCTCTCCTTGTAACTGTCTATCTCTCTCCACGTCCCTGTTCGTCTCTGTGTCTTAGTGTTGCCTATCTCTATACATGTATCTCTCTATGTGTCTCTCCCTGCATCCATCTCTGTGTCTGTGTTTGTCTCTCGGGGCTTTTTGTTAAATCAACAATGGGGCTCCGATTAGTAGTGAATTGGTTCTGCACATACACACAGGCAAACGCGACCACACACACACGGATGAATGTAAGCTAAGAGGGCTGACATTTTAGGAAATGGCTCTTCATCACCCTTGTACAGGGTCTTGAGACGCCGTCGTATCCAGACGGTCTACACATCCAAGTTGTGTCGTGTTCATCGGAGCAGAAAAGAACGGCAATTGTCTCAAACACTCACCTCCGTTGAAATGTAGTTTTGGGGCCAACAGTGGTAAAGTGTTTCTGATGTTAGCAATTCTAATGTCAGTGCATACACAGTATTCACATAGACTAACAGAAGCTCATACACACACATAATCCACGTTTAACCTTGTAGACCAAAGATACAATTTCGATTAAAAAAATATATCACAAAATATGTTTGCTTTTTTGTAAATCCACTGCTGGATGAAAGCCTCCCGATGCTACATCAGTCGTGGGGTTTAATCTGACAGTGCCTCGCCAAGCTGGTCAGTGCCTGTCGGTCCAGGGGGAGGGGGGCCTGGTGCCAGTTCAGATATCATTCGAAATACATATTATAGCCATGGCTAGGAATTTAACTCAGGTTATGTTATCAAAATGCCCTCCACCTACTAAATCACATATCCACGTTTACACACATGCACACTCATGCATGTCTGCACGCAGACACAATGCAAAGATCCCTGTACATCCTTGACATACTTTGGGGAAAGTGCTGTTAGTAAGCACCTATGAAGGTCGGCACGGCACACAAGGTGGTGGGTAGCCATTCGTATGTCTGGTCGCCTTTGTCTCCCCAGTGGCGATGTTTACGCACTAAACCAGGTGCTCTCTCGACCAATAGGAGGCCGAGGACAGTTTCAGATAATCATCACTGGTGTTGGCTGTGAGCGGGAACTGAAATTGGGTCGCCAGGTTCTTAGCTAAGCGCACTAACCGCTGCAACCCCACTCCTCAACAACAACAACCGCCATTCGCCCATAAATGGTGGTGACATCACCACAGCACTTGTGCCAAGCTAGGTGCACTTTGAGGCCGCGTGAAGTGTCGAAGACTCGCTGACAGGAGGTCACAGGACAGACCCAGGTGCCATTGATTGACCGCTGTGCCAGGCTCGGTGCAGGAGGAGGTCACGAGAAAGACCAAGGTGCCATGAGTTGACTGATATTACTTGAAGATGCACCAACTATGCGAACAGTAGCTTGTGGCTAGCCATCCAACAAAGCCGGTCACTGCATCGCGCTTCCAAATGCGCTTCTGCAGTCGTCTGGAGCGCTCTTCCTCCAGATCTTAGAAACCCTCTGGAGCTATGCATTTTTAAGTCAGAATTGAAAACGAATTCCTTTAGAACTTGTGTTTCGTTTGTTGTCCTTTCCCCACATCTCCGATTAGCGTGGTTGGCTACATAACGATGCAAAGAAGTTCAACATACACACATACATACGACTTGCTGTTTTTAGCCACTCGGTAATCTGCTCGTTGTTGTGAGAATTGCTCCTCTGCCCTCCTCTGTTGTTGGAGGGCGACTGCCTCCAACTATCCCGTAGTATCCTTCACAAGCCTCCTCCATAGAGGCCAATTTTGACACCGCTGGCACGAGTCATCGGCAAGTCCACTCAGCTCCACATCCTCCTGTACCACATATCAGTCCATCTCTTCTCCAGCCCATGTCGCGTTTAGTCCCCTCGAACCAGTTGAACAAACCTGCTTGGACATGTGGTGGCCGGCATGTGGGCTACGTGGCCTAGCCAATGTGGCCTCACCTGCCAGAGGAGCTCACCAAATGGGGAATGTTTGAAACCGGTGCAGATACTCCTCCTTCAGAGGGGTCCACGTTTCACAAGAGTAGAAAAGGGAGGACACAACTAGTGCCGAGAAGACCCGAAGCTTCACGTGGAGCGACAGGCCAGGAGGCTTTCACACAGTTTTATGCAGCTGATGAGAATAAAATTGTCACTGGTGTTGGCTGTGAGCGGGAATCGAACTCGGGTCCCCGGGGTCATAGCGCAGAGCGCTAACCGCTGCACCACCGCTCACACACACAGTGACAGGAGGGCACACACCTGCCCAGGTGGGTAGAGGGAGAGCCACTTGTCGGCATGGCTGCTGTAGAGGCCGGGCTGCAGGCAGCGCCCCTGCAGGACGCGCAGAGGGAAGGGCGAGTCGGGCCCGGCAGACACCACCTCCACAAACGAGTGGTTCAGCGCCGCCACGTCCCCGTGCACGCGCTGGTGCTGCACGCGCGCACGGACATACACGCACGGACTCGCATGAACACCACACGTGCACGTACCCACCTACACATACTTGAACACACGCATGCCCTAAACATTACAAAGGCAACGATCTCCCGCATAGTGAGCACTTGTGAAGGCCGGCACGGCACACGAGGGGGTGGGTGGCCAGCATCACACTCAGCGGCCTTTGTCCCCCTAGTAGTGATGTTTAGACAATTGCACCAATTACTCATTATAAGGCTGAGTCGACCTAGGGGAGGCCGACGAATGGTTCAGATATTCGTCACCGATGTTGTTCATGAGCGAGAATCAGACACGGGTCACTCGATTCGTAGCTCAGTGTGTTAACCACTACACCACAGCTCCCTACACGCACACATCCACACGCACACATCCACACGCACGGCTTTGCTTTGCTTTTGTTTAATTTACTTCGTGTGCGCTTTTCCAAGCAATTAACAACTTTTTCCGCATGAGAAGTTTAATTCCTTTACAAATAATAACAATAATGAGCTCTGCTTTTTGTGATGTGGAAAAAAAGTTCAGTAATTAATTACACGTCTAGATGGTTACAGTATCAACAAAATATATTTTTTTAAACTGCATATCGCTCCAGAGATGGGGGGACAATCCACACACGTCTATTTGACTCCACATATCTTCGTTACCTTAATTTTAGTCTTTTACTTCCATTTGTTTTATTCATTTATGCAGGCCAGGGCCTATTAATTACGTAAGTAATTAATTTATGTTATTCATTAATTCATCGGTTCATCTCGGCTCTCATGCCACCTAACGTTGGCCTAATCCACTTTGGCTTTTGCCTGTAATGAATTCTGCCGTTTAAGTACCGATCCATTCATTACAACGGACGTTTATTGATTTATTCCCTAAATTATTCATTTTTCACCATCATCAGCATCGCCAAACATGCACCGCCTAATGACAGTCATAATGAGATGCATCAGTGTTGCACGCTCGGTCCATCCGTCACGTCGTTCCGCGCGTGCTACGTCACAACGCAGCGGCGCAGTCGTGGACGCACGACCCCGCCTCGCCTCGCGACTGCGGCTCCCATCGCCAACGCTGTCGGGATGCGTCCGCGCGCGCGCACGCGTGCGTGTACGTGCCTTTGTGTGGCCGTGCACAGCAGACTTAACGTCAATCTGCCGCGTGTGTGGTGGTGGAGCGTTTGTTTTGTGGTCGCTACGTTTGGTAGAACAGAAGCATACGGAATCGTGTTGCAGTTGTTATCTGGACGATGTTTGGACTCGATATTATCTGCCCAGTAAACATGCAACGTTGCGCTAACGACGGGTATGTGGTTGGATCCGTTGGACCAACGTTGACTCAACGCTGGGCCGACGTTCCATGTTCACTCGGTGAACACTCTTCTTCTTGGTTCTTTCGGTAAAGTCACGTAGAAGGGAAGTAATAAAATAATAAAAATAAAACATAATAAAATAAAATAATTCTCACGACGTTTCGGCTACAACGCAAGCAGCCGTCTTCAGGTGAAGAATGAGACACTGCCAAGCTAGGAGCTTATATATAAGCTGGGTTGGAGGTGGAAGAAGAGCGCCTTAACAAAAAGAATGTGCATATCAAGAGGAATTTGCACATTCTTTTTGTTAAGGCGCTCTTCTTCCACCTCCAACCCAGCTTATATATAAGCTCCTAGCTTGGCAGTGTCTCATTCTTCACCTGAAGACGGCTGCTTGCGTTGTAGCCGAAACGTCGTGAGAATTATTTTTTTATGTTTTATTTTTATTATTTTATTACTTCCCTTCTACGTGACTTTACCGAAAGAACCAAGAAGATGAATCCCTGCAGTCACGAAAGCTTTAAATCGAAATCGGTGAACACTGTGTAGGCATCCGAATGGGAGGTATCGATGTCACAGGCCTCTTGTCAATCCGCTGCTGGATGATGAGAGGCTCCGCGCGGCCGGTGATATCACCTAGCGGTCGCGCATTTGCTGCTCATAACAGAGGTTGACAGTCAGAATCCATTGGCTGCCTGATTACCACTGCAGGCGTAACAATTTTTAAATCACGAAGCGCCATCAGCTTCACAGTGGACGTCATTCACAAGAGAAGGATATTGCATGGCGGCATCGGGACAAATGTTAAGTGGCATCCACAGATCTCATCGGATATCGGAAGCTCAGAGGTTCTGTCCAAACATGGATTCGTTGAGTTTGGGTGATCGACTACCACGCTTATAACGGTGTAAGGAGAAACAAATATATAGCAAATATATAACAGGCGACGTTTCGAGTAATGGACATTTTTTTCTAGCACGCAAAAGTATGATTTTCATGTCATGAAGAAGGGACATGTCCCAAAACGTCGTCTATAATATATATTTTATATAATTATTTTCAGGAGGCATTATTGATGAATGTGTTGATTGTTGTTGTTAATTGTGCTTCTGACACCACTACCAATTAACAGTAGCAGTGTCACCAAATAATGTGCATGTTAGAGGCTGCTGCGGAGCTACGTTATGGGCAACACTCTTTTATTGTGCTGTACTTCGATGCCCTCAAGTCTTTGCTACCCACCTTCTCCAACCCGCACTGACCAGCGCAGTAAAATATGAATCGACTAAGTTTGAGTTCGGTGACGTGCGAGCACAGTGGTGTGTGCACTGACGATGTGAACCCAGTGGCTTGAGACAAGATTGCCAACCACAGCCAACATCGGTGGCCGTTAATACCTGAACCGATCCAAGCTTCGGCCGATGCTTCTCCGGCCCACACTGACTCGTGTGGTGAAGTGTGATCATATCGCCACCACAATGCGCACAGCATCAGGGAAGCCTTCATCAGATGCCAGTTTTCCGAAGTTTGACAGAGATGGACGCGGCAGCCGAGGAGGATGCTAAAGAAGCGCACCTATTCACCCACTGTGCCCTGTTTACATTTTCCTCTGGAAATGTCGTGCCCTCTTAGCGCGATAATTAGTGGAGTTAGCAGCTGACAAAGCCCTGGAGTCAATTATCTCCCCGGTTTTTTGGTTCAGCTGATGCAGGCGAGAAAGCTGCTGATAATTGCACTGCTCGCACCCCCTCCCAACTCCTCCTCAAGCGAAGGGAGTGGTGGGTGGTGGTGGTGGGTGGTGGTGGTGCTGGGGGAGGGAGACGGAGGGGGTGACAGAGCGAGACGACGCCCGACAGATGCCAGGGGAGGGGCTCTGGACGTCACCGAGTCGTTTTGATCGCCGCCGCACGACAAACGCATCGCGTAGCTGTTAGAATTTCTTAATAAATAATGGCTTATACACATTTTTTTCTAAAGTTAACAAAAGTTTAAAACATTTCAGAGATTATGTATGTTCAAACATTCCGTACAAACCAGAGCTGCATCCAATAAGGTTCATGGGAACGCTTTGGATGAAGTCTCGGAGTGTCAAGTGTCGAGGGAGGCCCATGAAGGCCGTTCTTTGGGGGCACCGCATCTGGCTATGCCACCCCTCCCCCTTCCCCTTCCAAGGGTGGCAAAACAACACGGACGAGGCGCAGTGAGGCCGGCGACTGAAGGGAAGAACTAAAGCCAGACGACGGTCGTGATCAGTGGCGGCTCCTGCAAAATCTCTCAGGGGGGGCAAATGTCTGGATGATTGATAAGGATAAGGTCCGCCCATGCAATGGATAAATTAACAGCTTAAGCATGTAGAGGCAACTTCACTTCTTTAATATTAATGAAAAATAAAGTGACTCTTACAATACATCTTGTTTGTTTCTATACTCACTATTAAAACAAACCACTCAAGTTTCTTTTATTAAAGATTCCACTAGGTGGCGACAAATGATATTGTTGGATGAAACGTGCTTACGTATGATGACGTAAGCACGTATGATGACGTAAGCACGTTAGGGCGAGCCCTCCCGGAAGCCATAGAGAATGCATTGCAGCGCCCCCGTTCGAAAAAAAACATCTTTGAATGTAAGTCTATGGGACCACTCGGGGCGATTCTAAGCCGGAGGGAAATCGCCCAAAAAGAGGCGGTACTCCACAGAACGTAGCATGACGCCGATTGGACTATATCCAGAGGCACAGTGACGGCTAGCGTGACTCTGTGGTTGAATGACATTGGTGGTGTGTCGCCCAATCGCCCTAATGAAGAAACTGCCCCTGGTCGTGATGATGCTCTGAGACTAACGACTGGCAGGGTGATGGAAGAGATGGCGAGGTGTGGGCGCATCAACAGCATTTGGTGATCCATGGATCTTGTTGCCTGTGCTAAAGTTGGGCGGCGAGGAAGTAGAGGTGGGAGGGGAGGCAGCTCTCACAAACGCCGACATTGTTCTCGCTTTCACACAGCCCGGGACATGTGGCAATGGTGTTTCAACAATTGTCAGAACAACAGGCCCTGTCAAGAAATGTCACCCTTAGCTTAACGATTCAATGTACCCTCCAATGGGCTGAGATATTCCCACGGCACACAGTACTTAATTAGCACTAATTGGCAATGATTGCCTTTGATTGCGCGGTGGATTTAACTCCTTCTCAACAAAGCACGGGCTTCAAATTGAAGGATCTCACAGACACCTTTTGTAAGAAAAAGAGGTCATCTATGGAATTGCCAAGATAATTTAATTTTAATTAACAAAACATATTTCTTTATAGCGACGTGCAACTTGCTGGGAACGGCGTCTCTTTTGCAAGACAGAGAGTGCGTCTGACGATTGTCCGCTTCCCCAAGTCAATAAATGTTGTTTCAAAACACAGGGCACTGGTGCCCTGCGAGCACTGTGACAGACGCATGAGGAAAACCACACACGATGGCTGAACTGGTGACCGAGTCTCTCGAAGGGATGGCGACGACATCACCATCGCTCGTCCCCTCGATGCACTCTCCCACATCTACTCCTCTCATCTCACTCTACTCTCCTCCACGCACTCTCTGCACCAACAATAAAGGCTTTCTGTTGAACACCCCAGCCAAGCTCAGTGGGAAGTTGCTAGTTCTCCACTGCTGCCCCCGTAGTTTGGAATTCCCTTTACCCCAGCCACCCATGCTGTCGACTGCCTATCCTTGATCAAGTCCAGACTCAATTAATGTATTTCCTCTACCTATGATTGACCGCCCCTCTCTCTACAAAATAATATATTCACTTTTGACGTACTGCATGTTGAGATGCAGTCATATTTAGATGCTACCTAATACTTATTTACCCTAGAATGCCAACAACAATTTATTTGAATGTTTTTAATGACGGAATGAAACCGGAGAACCTAGAGGAAACTCATGCAGACCAGGGGGGAGAACTTACAAACGTCTCACAGAAATGTGACCGAGTCAGGTATCGAGCCCTTGCCGCGCGAGATGCACAACTCTTATCCCTGCGCCACCATCCTAACGCCCCACATGAATCCACACCGCGTTGTGAAGTAAAAGACCAGCTCGTCTCGCGCGGTACAGAGGTCCAGGCGTAGAGACGGCACGGAGACGTACTCAACGGGGGATACGTGCTCTAGTCCCACGTGGTGCCAGGCCTCAATGGGGGCTCCTCGGGTCACCGCAGACCATTGGGGATTTTAGGGACGAGGCGATTCTCTTCAGGCCAGATCGATGCGTCGGCTCTTAGAGATCAGCTCTTCACGTGCGGCGTGTTCACGCTTCGGCGACGACCGTCGCTCTTACTGACAGCCTGTTTTGCTGGTGCCAAGGATTGCGCCGGCCAATAACACACAGTGGGACATTTCCCGGTTTAAGTAGACGTGTTAGTCATACCAGCCTTAATAGGTGCTCGCAAACAGATATTGAAAAAGTAGAAAGAGTTGACTTAAAGCTTTCGTGACTGCAGGAACTCATATTCTTTGGGTCTTTCGGTAAAGCCACGTAGATAGAACAAATAATAAAAATTATAATAAATAATAACAATATTACGACGTTTCGATCGTAATACAAGCAATCGTCATCATGTGAAAAATATAGCGGGGTAGCTACTGAGAATATATGGTGGGAGCGCTACTCAGGCAGAAAGTTTTAAAGGTTAATTGGGTTGGGTGTAGCCCAAGGGTCAGTGGGCAGGGCTAGAGATGAAATTTACATGTAAATGTAAGATCAGAGAAATCTTGAAAAACGAAGCTGTGGGGGAGGCCATTGTATTGTGAGATATTAGCATGTAAATGTAAGAAATTTGCTTGTCAATGTAAAAAAAATGATTGTAAATGTAAGCTCGGAGAGAGCTCGGCAAGAGCCATTGCCACATGGAGGTGGAAAATGATGGCAAGCCACCATTTAGTAACACAGCTAACGGTGGCTGTGTTAGTGAATGTAACTCAGAGAGTTGAAAATAACTGCTAACATAGGTAGGTAGGGAGGGAACATCACAGCCAGTTATGACCATTGGGGGGGCGGGGGGGGGGCTCAAACATGGACATATCAGTCTAGACCGATCCAATCCCATGTCGGGGTTTGGGGGAGGTGAAACATTAACCTGTCACTCTGGACCGATACATTTCATATCAGGAGGGAGGGGGGGCGAAACCGCCACACATGCCATTCGAAAACCGATCAAATTCTGCCTCTGATTGGGGGTGTGAAGCCGCGAGCTGCTCCGCACACGGGTCCAACCGCTCCCACCTGGAACCAGGAGTAGGCCCGCTCGGCCGGGTTGATCACGATGGCGATGAGACGAGCGCCGGGCAGCAGGGCGTGAGCGCGTCGAGGGGCGGCCTCCGAGTCAAAGTAGTTGGCGCTCTTGTCAAACAACTGCACCGTGCTGGCGTTTGCCATGGTTGGAAAGTGAGCCATGTACCTAAGGGAAGCGGAGGAGGAATATTTCAGTGGCGTAGCTATCGAGTGCGCAGGCGATGCAACTGCACTGGGGCAGCACGGGCCGGAGGAGTTCCATGGGGCAGGGCCACGAATATGGTAGATAATACATTGGAGAGGGGGCTTCATTCATTCCTTGCAACAAGGCCTACACCAACAACACAATGCCACTAGAATAATCATTATTATTATGATGATAACAATGCTTTGTGTCCAGCAAATCCCAACTGAGTCTCAAGACACATTTTCAGGAGGGTCCTGCTACACTGGAATGTTTTGCTTCACACAGGAGCAATCCCAGAGAAACCCCTTGGGAGGCCACATTCCAGCACAGGGCAGCAGCCTGAATTCGTTTGATATTGGAGGAAATCATGGCGTGAAATGTAAATCCTCTGACCAGGCGCAACTGGTAGTGATTTGAGGGTGAGAAGGTGACCGGCTGCTCTTGCGGCATTGGAAAAATGGTCGTCCATGGTGTGAATTCCTCCGAGCAGAGCCTCATTATAGCTAGATAACACTCAACACATTTGTCAACAACACAGAGGCCTAAAATAGAAAACGTATATAATAAGCGACGCTTCTGGCAATTGGAATTTCCTCACAGTGCACAGAGTAGCCAAAAGGGTAGAGTGGATAATAGTATGGAGATAGCACTTTATAAAGCTAAGAAGACATACATGTTCCATCCATTTCGATTTAAAGCTTTCGTGACTGCAGGGATTCATCTTCTTGGTTCTTTCGGTAAAGTCACGTGACTTTATCGAAAGAACCAAGAAGATGTTTCATCCACTTCTGGATAAAGGCCTCTCCATGCTATGCAGGTCGTGGGGACGACCTGACAATCCATCCCCACGCTGGTGGGTGTGGGTTGGTGAACGACAGGCGTGTAGAAGCACAGTACAACAGTAAAACATTTTCCTTGCCTGCAACACAGCTCCCGCAGCAGCCTACTTACACTTGCTGCATGCAGGGTGGCTGCCCATCCACGCACTATCCAGGCTTAATCCAGCTTAGCGTCCGCGATCGGGCAAGATTAGATGCATTGCGGGTGAATTGGTCATAGGCTCTACGAATGTACACATAGGTAGGTGCGTACATGCCGTGCATGCTGGCTGGCTGGTTGTGTGTAGGGGTGGTGTGTATGAAGAGTGGCCACCCTTCCCTCAAAACATCAATCAATTCAGGGGGTAAAGACAACCTGGATGTAATATCCAATACAGGCAGGAGCCACCTTTATGGGCATAAAGTGAACAACACACACACACATTTACACATCTCAAAAACCTGAATCCCACCGCACATCTCCTCTCGAAACAACCAAGGCCAAGCCGACGGGCGCACTAGGAAATCCCAGCGTTGGGCACGATAAATATAGAAGAGTTGATCTGTAATTCAGACTGAGCGCTTTCATCAGCTCGATTTGTAGGAGAAGGGGCGAAGGTCAGGGGGGAGATATGTTCCTCGTGTTTCATCCCGAGCTTGCCGAGGCAGGGGAGGACCCCTGTCGGGAGTGGGTCGGGCTCACCAGTCGAGGCCATGGTGGTAGTTATTGCCGTTGAAGAACTGCACCTCCTCGAAGGTGGTGGGACTAGGCAGGCTGGGGGCAACGGCCGGGTGCAGCGTCAGGAACGAGTGCAGCGCCGTGGTGCCTGCGCAGGGTGTGTTCAGGAGGGCGGGGAGGGGCAGGAATAAGCACGGTCAGTCACCATCACCACATCATTCCACAAGACCACCACCATCATCAAAATCAACTCCAATAACAATGCCACTGTTACCACCGACAGCCAACAAAACCGCATCCAAAAAGACCAAAACCATCAACAACGTGACAATGTTATCTACACAAACAACACCCACAGCATCATCAAGAAACACACCACGAGCATGATCACAAGCATTAGCAATTGCGACCGTTAATTACAATCACAATTTGCATTTGTGATGCATTAATGCATCTCACGACGCTGAGCAGAATTGGTGGCAATGTTGAATTTATTTCGTTCCCAGAGAGAGGCAGTGAGCGATAGATAGAGGAAAACAGGAGGCCTTAAGCTTGGACATGAATCACGAGAGGGGGGAAAATCACGAGACCCCGTGTTTTAATCACGCAGAAACGCTACATTGAGTCCGAAGACTATTTTTAGGAGGGTCCTGCATTGAGATGCTTGGCCAACACCAACAGACATGTCTTTAGCTATTAGATCCTGGAGGAAACCCATGCAAAACAAGGAGAGAACTTGCAAACTCCACGCGCAGAAAGGCGGTCGAGTCAGAAATCACACCCAGGGCAATCTTACTGTGCAACACAACTGTTGCCGCCACTGTGCCACCACCTGGTACGTATCAGCGCTGCATTTCAAGAAATACCAACCCGTCTTTTGCGGGCCCAGGATGAGGAATGTGGGAAGCCGATCGCAAGTCTTCTCTCTTGACCAGATATCCCTGTGTCGCTTGTCTTCGCACGGATTCTGCAAGGCATGTTCAGTGACTATGTAAACAAATGACACAAATAATAACAATCGTAGTGCTGTACATTAGAATATGGATTGAAGAACCGAAGGGTTTATATATATATATAACAACTTATATTATTAACGGACTAAAAAACTGTTTAATAATCTCAGATTTGTTGACGACATTTTGAGTATAAAGTACAATGGGAATGCAGGGCAGGAAATGTTTAAAAGTAACCAAAAAAAATCTGCCAAATTGGTCTCAGAATTAAATTACCAAAACAAAGGTCATGTTAAACAAGTTCGCTAAACAATAGCAGATATATTTCAGAGAAAGACAACTCCAAAACACAGGGGAATATCTATACCCAAGGGCAATTAATGAAAGTGGACCAAAATGATGAGATAGAGAGGTGGAGAAGAGCAGGATGGTTTTTTTTTCGTCAAAACAATTGTTCTTCATCATGAGCCCCATCACCCCGTTGTCTGAAAAGGGGAGTTTTCAATCAGTGCACAGTGCCTGCTATGACACGCATCGGAAACACGAACACTGACAAAGAAAAGTTGAAAAGTGTGGAAATAAAGGATGAAGAGATGTACAAAGGCAATTGCATTGAGGGACAAAAAGATGAACGTATGGATCAGGGAACAAATTAAAATTAAGATTCATGACGTGAGCGGCGAGCCCACTCTCTCCCCTGCTCTAAACCCAGATGCACAGTGTTTGAGATTGAAGCCCGCGGACTTTCTGTACCCCCCAACCCCTCGCATCACGGTTTGTGCTCTGTACAGGGCTCCGATTGAAATGCAAAATAAATACAAAATCATCACGTGAACTGTTATGGAAAGCAAGTGGGCTCGAGGGTGAATATTGACATTGGAATCGCAGTTCAAATGAAAGAATTCGCCCGAGAGTACGCCCGTCATGGAGATGGAATGACGAGATGAGAACGTAGAAAGTTAATCGCACAGCAAGGCACATGATATAAGAAATGACAAATGCCCCCCCCCCCCCACCACGAAATGCAAGAGAACATGTGGCACGGTAACAAGTCATGAATTCATTTAATCTACTTTACTAGGTGGATGAGAACCCATTGCGACATCAGATTTCCTTTGCAAAAGGTGGCTCAGGTCAACAAGTGACAACCGAAAAACACACTTCACGCTTCACGGGTGAAGCATGAAGTGTGAGTGGTGCACTCTGCTCGGTGTGTAACGATTCACCCCCCACCGCAATTTGATGATGAATTGTCACAATTCAGGGTCACTCCATTAGCCTTAAATGTAACATTTGCATATCATTTTCATTCAAATTTGCATAGATCGTAATTCAATTCTTACATGCACGATTCGATGGATGTACCGTGAGCATAAGAATCAATTTTAGATGTGGCCGAGTGGCGCAGAGGTCACAGCGCTGAGCTGGTACCACTGCGATGTTGGGTTGTATGTATGCATGTATGTTGAACTTCTTTCACACCGTTTGTAGCCAACCATGCTAATCTGAGCAGCCAGTTGTGATTAAACTGGGCTCGCGAGTGCAACGAGTTGATGATCTTGGGGCGGTCACCAATTGGTTCTGCACTAACTTTCAGATTTGGGAAAATATACAGGGTGGGCCATATGTAACAACCTGATTTGAAATAGCGGTATTTTGTGTTAAATAATTTAGTTAACATTTGTTTGCAAAAATAAAGTTTACGATGAACTGGTATACACCTCAGCAGCCTACAAGAATAGTTGAAATTTAGTTGAAATTTATTTCAACTATTCTTATTTCAATACAGAGATACGATTGCAGATATTTTAAGACCCGAATGGCTCCAACTCGGCACCGTATTAGAGTGTTGATTTCCACATTTCTGGAATCAGGAACAACGGTGGATGAAAAGCGTTTGTTGGCAGACCTCAAACCAGTCAATCTCTGACTACTATTGAGCAAGTAAGTGAGAGTATCAATGAGAACCGCGAAACTTCGACAAGGAGACGCTCCGCTCAATTGGTGATCGCACGACGGTCGCTGCGGCGAATCTTGATACAGGGCTTGCATCTTAACTGAAAGCTTTCGTGACTGTAAGAATTAATATTCTTTGGGTCTTTCGGTAAAGTCACGTAGATAGGTTCAAAGAAAATGACAAAATGACAAAATAACAAAAAACTACGACGTTTCGATCGCAACACAAGCGGTCGTCATCGAAACGTCGTAGTTTTTGTAAATTTTTTGTTCTTTTTTTTTACCTATCTATGTAACTTACCGAAAGACCCCGAAAATATGAATTACTGCAGTCACGAAAGCTTTAAGTCAAGATTTAACAAACAACTCAACACGTTCGTCAATAACACTGTAGCCTTAAAAGGAAATAAATATACAACAGGTGACGTTTCAGGCAATGGCACTTATTCTTCATCGCACATAAACAAAAAGGCCAGATAGATAGCGTGGATAATAACAGTTGATAGATAGCGTGGATAATAACAGTTGCAGATTGCATCGTACACCACTGGTCCAGATGCAAATTAAATGCGAAATAGATATTTTTCGATGACCGGTTTTGAAGTTGGCATGTGAAAAGTTACCTAATAGTAGCTACTGAGAGCCAGATAAACCTTGGAACGAGGTAACCGTGTGACTAAATAAACTCAGTTATTGTAATACCTGCCAGAGGGGCTCGCGGTCCTCGGGGAAGATCTGGAAGTACTTCTCGGCGAGACGCACGGGCGGCAGCGTCTGTAGCCGGAGGTGCGTCCAGCAGCGCACGAAGTTGAGAAGGCTCTCGAAGGTGTAGAGGCCCAGCCGGTCATTACCATAGTTGGACAGGTGCGTCATGAATATGCTCACCTGTAGCCACACGCGCACACACGTGAGCAGCCGGGCGGTAGTGAATCAGCGCTGGCCATTGTGCCGCCAGTGACTCCGAGCGCGGGTCCGGCCCATGAATTGCCGCGTGCAGCCACATTTTGGGAATTTTGATTTGTTCCATTACGGATGGGACCTGTGTCGTTCACCTGCCCACCTCATCACGGAAAAGACTAGTTCTACAGTAGAATACTTAATAATAAATCCGTGCAACAATTGCCAACTAACTCGGTAATGGGCCTATCATTCGTGTGGTGTATTTTAAAGGTTCGGTCATCAGCACAATCGGTATTTATTTCATCTTGATGCATATTGTTCTATCCTTTGCATATGATGGAATATGTTCAGCAGATAAATGCCAAAGGTGAGGCCTGCTAGCCACAGTAAGAGGACTTAAGGAGAGAGTTCGTGTAGTTTTGGTATTCCTCCTCCGCTGAAGGAGCGCAGACTAGAGTGGTTTACTACATGGTCCATATTTGGGTTGCATGGAAACAATCGCACTACTCTGGCTTGTCTTTAATTTCCCATTCATCCAGAAGATGTGTGCATTGACCTGCTGATGTTGTGATGCGGTTGATGGCTTGACCAGCGTCGTCGTCGAAGAGGAATGTCAGAGCCGGGAGGTGCGATGTTTGTGTTTCGAACGAGATGTTTATTCTAGATGCCTGCAGTGTTCCACTCTGTTCCCCAGCATTCTTCCCGATCTGGGTGAGATCTAGGATGGTGACAATGCGATCCCAGTAAGGGGATCGCGACTTGAGTCGGTGGTGAGGTACGTCACTGAGTTCTTGGCTGATGTGTAGATGATTGCCGTTGGCAAAAAAAACCGTGCGAACCCCCTTACTGAATGAAGTGTGCAGACTGAAATATACAAACATTTGTTTAAAAGCCCCCACCCTCTCGGCTCTGTACATATATGGACCTGTTTCAGCAGCCTGTTTCTCTTTCCAACCTGAGGACGACCGCTTGTGTGGCGATCGAAACGTCGTGATCTATTATTATTTTTCTACGTGATTTTACTGAAAGAACCAAAGACTATGGATTCCTGCAGTCACGAAAGCTTCAAATGAAGGCTTGTTCAAAGGGTTGTGAGTCTCTCTTAGCCATCGAAACGTTTTGGGGTGGGGGGTGCCCGAACACCCACGACACGCACAGTGGCTGAACCTCTGCAGATGAATGACCTTCACTGCGTGAACCAATGTGGCATCTTGGTCATCGTCCAATGGTGGAGCTCAAGGGGTGACTGGGAAAATAGTTTCACGCAGATAAATCGGTCCCCATTCACTTGGTGGGGCTCAGACCTTTGACGCGTATGGAGATTATGAAGGCAGTGCATGGAGCAAGGACGTTTATGGGATGCGGGGTGGTGCAGAGGCAACTTCAGTAGCCGTACAAAATGAACATTAGATGAAGGGCATTAGCAATTTCATTTTATAAATTTTCATTTAAAGTTGAAAGCAAAACACAAAAACAACGGACAACAAACATCTTCTTTTGCCATAAGCAAAATTCAATTAAAATATAAATGTCAAAAGGTGGCAGGATAATTATGAAAACAACTTGCAAGCGGAAAGAACAAAAACACGCTCGGTCGCTCGTGCGGCAGAGATTGCATCGACGCCGGTGTAGCTGAGACAAGAGATAAGGGCGGACATTAATACATAAATTAAAGAACAAAGAAACGGCATGACGGAATAAAAATAACAAAGCAGCCTTGCCAGATGAGAGCCCTTGTAATACGAGGGCGACGAGGGGAGGAGGGGGATTGAAAGGAAAACATCACAACCCTCCCCCAATGGAATCGCTGAAGCGGAGGATTTGATTTTGGGAGGACGTGCGGTGGAGAGGGCAGAGAGGGGAGATGGGAGTTGGCCGATGCAATCCGGGGCTCTCATCTCTCACTGAGGATTTTCTTGGTTGCTGGTGAACTGGGCTCAGCACGTGAGTAGGAGTTACAGCCATAACGAAAGGTATACTGGATGTAGTGTGCTGAGTACAGATACAATTGCGGTGCGCAGATACAATTCACACGTCGCTGTTAGACTGGAGTAGGCACGTGACTAGCAGTTGCAGCCATAGCGAGAGGTACACTGGATGTGGTGTGACCAAGGCAGCCGACACAGCTGGAGTGCACAGCCTCTGTGTGCACGTACAGGGTTCAGCAGAAGAGTGAGGAACAGCTCCCCTCCGCGAATGCTGCGGTCGAGCTCGCCCGGCCCGCCCGGGTACTCCTTATAGAAGATGGTGTGCGTGAAGAGACCGCAAGTCTGCCGGGGCAGCACCTGCCGGCGGCGAGGCCAGAGAGTGGACAGGAGGAGGGAGGAACGCGGGGGTGGGGTGGGGGGGATTGGTATTGCAAACATCAAAAACACTTCGCCACTGTGGGCACAGACGCTGCCTTGTAACAAGGTCGAGTGTTTTAGGTAATTTTCCTTCTTTTTTGCTCCGATGAACATAGTACAACCTGGATGTCTGAATACGATGGTGTCTCAAGATGCTGTACAAGGTTAAAAAGGGACTTTGCCAAGAAAGTTAGCCCTCTTGCCTACAATTAGCAGTGTGCATGTGTGATTAAGTCTGTATGTGCATGCAGAGCCATTTCATTCCTAACTGGGACACTGTGCTCACCTGAGAAAGCAGCCCTCCAGACAGAGTCAGACACACAAAGATGAGACATGGATCGATCAACAGAAACAAACATAGGAATGGGGGAGTACCCACACTCCCCCCCACCTTCCAATTACCCTGGATATTTAAGAGTCGACTAATTAATAGCCCTTCGCCACTCGACTGCAGAATGAATGGCTGCCTATGCCGTATCGGTAATGGCTGTTGTTTCACCATATTTCACCACACTGGTCGGTGTGGATTAGTAATCGGGGGTAGCGGGGGGCGACCCAGGACAGGTGCAGATATCACTCAGGACATGGCTGGTAGCCACGATCGGGAGTCTAACTCAGATTGCTAGGTTTAGCACGTGGGGTGTATTTACCACTGTGCAGTTGCTCCACCAAACCCAACTTGTTCGGTTCAAAATGTCCCGATTTTCATCCATGTAAGTTGAGTGACTTCCCATTCCCAAAATGCAATTGTTTAGCCCTCACTGCCCCTTGGCAGCTGGTGTAACGTGATTTATACATCGTTTTGGGGAGCTGCCTCTGGACTCGAGCTATTCTGCCATTGGGTAGAATGCGTCGCGTGCAGGTAATTGCTCCTTTCCCATTTCACTACTACCTACACAAAAATAGAACCATTTAGCTCGAGAACGCATGCAAATTAAAGATGTCATGCAGAGTGCTAAGAAGAGGTGAACCGTTTTGGTAAGCCACATCGCGAGTAGGGATGATGCCCAATAGGGTCGAGGCTGGTGATGAAGTGGCAGCCCAAGAAGGAAAGCATGCCTGAGAGGATGACCGCGGCAGAAATGGAAGGGTACGATCACCTCGTGTGTAGCTGTGACGTGCAAAGTTGCATCTTTGGAACATGAGGGATTGTGAAAATACACCAGGGGAAAGAGCGTGGCTGATGATTACAGTTATATATTTCGTCCTTTATCATGATGAGAATATTTTATGCAATGGTGGCTTTTATTTCATATATTCTATAACGCTTGCAAACAATTGTTCGTTGAATAAGAGGCATTTATTTTTTTGCAAAATAATTAGGATAAGAGCGATAGAAATTGTGACCAAAAAAGAACATAGGACGGGAAGTTAACGAGGTGCATCATCGCTAGAGAAGTGGCCTGTGGGGGGGGGGGGGGGGTGAGCCGCGATGATGGTGATGATGATGGTGATGGTGGTGGTGATGATGGTGGTGGTGATGGTGATGATGATGGTGGTGGTGGTGATGATGGTGGTGGTGGTGATGGTGGTGGTGGTGATGATGGTGGTGGTGGTGGTGGTGATGATAGTGGTGGTGGTGGTGGTGATGATGATGATGGTTCTTGGCTAGACGTGACCTGCCTGCCAGCGCTCTGACTCGCGAGGACCTGCCCCCTTCTGTGGCAGATTTGATCTGCAGTGGCGCTCCCCTCTCCAGCGCCCACGCATTTGCCCTGCGATTAGCGGGTGCCGCGATGTGATTATGCCGCTCGTTACATCTAAAATGTAACCGCAGCGGCTTCGAGAGCCCGTGATTTCGACAGGCAGAGACACTCACGCTCCCAATGGGAGTGGGGAGCTTCCCACACCGGAGTGGCTGGGAGGTAAGTGGTTGGACCTCGCTGGGAGAAAGCAATTATTGGTGGTAAATGGCTGTTGATGGTAGTTAGGTGGTAACCAGTTGCTAGTGGTAGCTAGTAATTAGGAGTAGGTATTTGCTGGTGGAAGGCAGCTGCTAGTGGAAGTCAGCTGTTAGCAGTAACCAGTTGCTGATTGTCTGCAGTTTTTGGTGGTTGCTTGTGAATGGTAAGTGGCTGCTAGTGGTAGATGGCTGCTGGTGGTTGGTGGTTACTGGTGGTAAGTGACAGCGACTGCGAGTGGTGCTCAGCTGTTAGTGTTCAAGAGTCGCCGGCAGCAAGTGGTTGCCAATTATTGTCCAGTAGCCGACGGTTGGTTGGTCTGTTGCTTTGTTGTATGTCGGTTGTGGGCTGTGCGCCTGCGAGGTTACCATGATGTGGTTGTGGATGAATCCACGGCGCTTGCGTGCAGGCTTGAGGTGCGGGTACTCCTCAGTGCTGGTGACGCGCACGGCCCACACGCGGCGCCATGCGGCGTACAGCGGCTCGTGCGCCGGGTAGACCCCCGAGTGGTGCGGCGAGACGGCGTAGCCCATGTCTGTCGGGATGCCGTGCTCCTAGGTTATGGTACGCGCATGCACACATATCCCCCGTATCGTATTTGACAGACCATTGGGGCAAGCACTGCTAAGCGAGCACCTATTAAGGCTGGCAGATTGCACAAGGGAGTGGTGTGGCAAGGACCATGCTTGGCTGAATTTGTCTACCAAGTACTGATGTTGAAAATCAGCACCGGGCATTCATTTGAAGCTGAGTCGATCTCGGGGAGGCCCGGGACTGGTTCTGATTACACTCACCACTGTAAAGTGCTGTTAACGAGTACCTATGAATGCCAGCATGGTACACGAGGGGGTGGGTTACCAACACCAGTTATGAATAGAGCATAAATAATCAACACACACACACTATTACACGCACACACATATAAAACACCACAAGGGCAAGTGGATGTATCAACTCATCACCTTCAATTCGGAGCTGGCACTTTACCCGAGCACCCACTGGAAAGACAGTCAGTTTAAATGTCATTCTAAAACGAAAACCTCTCTAATTCCCACTCCTACGAAACGACTTAGCTGATTCTGATGAACGGCAGTGGATGTGAATGATCTTGGGTTTACCGCGGCTGCACTTTGGTGTATCCTGGCAAATGAGTTGAGATGTCACCTCCCAGCGGATCCATCCACGTAAATAAAGGATTTGATCGGGTGGACTCAGCTGGCTTTCAGTGCAACCCTAACGGGCTATAAAACCCAAGCGAGATTAAATGAAAGTCCAGGTTTAATGATCCCTTTTGGCTGCCGCCGAGTGTAATGTCACTGGCGCACAATGTCGCTGGCACTCGCAATGTCACTGGAACACGATTTCACTGCCACTGTTAACAGGTAAAGGTACGGTCCTGCAACTGCTTGCTCATGTCACTGCTGGCGGAAGGCAGATCTTCCAGCCGGAGCTCTACAGAGACCCGCTGAAGAGTATTTTTGGTCTACTTTCCAGACTGAGCATCCATGTTGAAAGAGGTGGAAGTACCCACACTTCACTCCACCACACGTGATCTGCTGATCGACTATCTTTGGTGTGCAGGTTTTAGCTCGCTTCATGCGGGTTCACTTTGTGAGAATTCACATATATGCGGCTAACCTATTTCTACCCAAAATTCGCTTTGTGCAGTTTGAATTCACTTAGATGCAGCTATACGGTCAGACGTGGGGAAATATTGTCTCCTGAATGGCTAACTCAGTAGGCAGCTGTCTCCTCATGTGGTGCATGGTTGGTTGTGTGACCGTGCAGTCCATGCTACACGGTTTTGCTTTGTGCATTCTTTTTTTGGAAGGCATCTACGTCTGCATCAAGCGAGGGAATCCTGTACCAGCATATACTGCTGGCTGGACAGCTGCGAAGATGATTTAAGAAATTTGACGAATTTTTTTAAAATGCCAAACCGGGAGATCGAATTTACCCGGCAACCTCTGCATTGCAAGTCCAGTGTGCTGCCAATCATCACACCGTAGCAGCTTCCACAAAAAAGTTACTGAGACGTAATTTCACAGGCACACGCATACAAACAGAGTTATCCACGTGTTAAATATAAATAATGATAATTCTGTTATTTATTCTCCAGAAAATTATTTCTCCTTTGCAGGTGAGTCCCTGCGTTGCGATGTTGCTTTTTAAGGAGTGTCTTTGCATGTGGAAGGAAACTGGTGTAGTTTCTTTTTTCTTCTCACAAGCTTGGATAATCTAACTACTAATAGTCCACAGTAACTGTATCAAGACATCAATGGGGCTTCATTTAACTGGGCCTGTACAGATCAGCAAACCAGAAAATATTGCCGTAACTGTTGCACCACATCCACCATACCTCTTGGCTGTGTGGCTACGAACAATGCTGCCTACCTACTCCATCTAAACCAGCCACCCGGGACGATTATTTGGTGAGAGATGAAGCCTTGGATGAATTGAACGGCATCGCTGGCCGCTCACTCACGATGGCGAACTGTCGGTTGAGCATCATCTGCTCGGCGAGGGCGCTCTCGTTGTGGAAGAGGTGCGGCTGCATGTGGCTCCACATGTGTGGGAACCACCAGAAGTCATGCCGGTGCTTGAGCAGGAGGTCATCACCGCGGTCCTCCTCCACCGTGCCTGCCCGCACCACACCGCACCACACCGCACCACACCGCACCACACCGCACCACACCGCACCACACCGCACCACACCGCACCACACCGCACCACACCGCACCACACCGTACCACACCGCACCACACCGCACCACACCGTACCACACCGCACCACACCGTACCACACCGTACCACACCGCACCACACCGCACCACACCGCACCGCACCACACCGTACCACACCGCACCACACCGCACCACACCGCACCACACCGTACCACACCGCACCACACCGTACCACACCGTACCACACCGCACCACACCGTACCACACCGCACCACACCGTACCACACCGTACCACACCGTACCACACCGTACCACACCACATCTATTTCTATCTGACGCCATGACATGATGCAATGTGCTTGTTTGGCACCGTTTTTATCAATCCACTGGTGGATGACGAGCACCCTGTGCCGTGCCGGTTGTGGGGATGCTGTTTGACCGTATATTCAGCTATGCTGGTCAATATCGATTGGTGCAGGCAGGGGGCATAGACGTGGGAGCATAGAAAGTACAGTACAATTGATTTTGCTGCACCGCTCTATGTTGCCCACCACGGTGTATGTGAGGTCACATGAAGTGTGGAAGGCTTACCGACTGGTAGGTCATCGGATAGGCCCAGGTGCTACGGATTAATCGACCGAGATGACTAGCAGATGCTTCTGACTACACACACCCCCCATGCACTGCACACAAGATTCTCACTTTAGCCTTAATATACTTTTGGGGCAAGTGCTGTTTGCGAACACCAATGAAGGCCGGCACGGCACACGAGAGTGGTGGATGGTCAACACCATGCGCGGCCGCCATTATATATATCACACGACGAACTCATTTAAGGCTGAGTCAAGCTAGGGGAGACCTAGAACCGGTACAAATAATCGTCACAGGTTTTGGCTATGAGCGAGAATTGAACTCCAGTCGCCGGCATCATAGCGCAGCGTGCTAACCACCGCACTGCCGCTACGTACAAACACACAGACGAGCACACCCACACAGAGATATACCAGTTCCCAGCAAACACACACGCAGAGTTGCACGTGCAAAAACAGCAGCGCGCTCGAACACACAAATCAAGCGCGTGCATACACTCGCACGAATGGACGCGCTTCAAATGAATCTTGTCCACGGCGTGATGGAAAAACGAGCAGAATTCATGGCCGCGCGTTTTTGGAGGCAAGCGAGCGCTCTTGCCCGGCACAGGGAAAATAAATACCTCGCGGCACGCGCGCAAGGACAAGCACACGTGCGCACACCACAATGCATCGCACGTACGCTCGCACGGGCGTGGAGTTTCACGGACGCCTCTTCTGCGTGACTCCAATGTTCTAACTACGGCAGGTGTGAGCAAGTTATGAACACGCTGGGAGTGAGTTAAATTGTGACGGAGGAAGCCTGCAAACGCGAGGTTCGGTTGGGTACTCATGCAGACTTCATAGTTTTGCACACATACTTACGTGCATGTGGAACCCATTACGTCAATCAACTGCTGGATGAGGGCCTCCCCATGCCGTGCGGGTCGTGGGGGTTGCTTAACCGTACTTGAGCATGCCAGTCAGTGCGCGTCGGTCAAGGTGGGGAGCTAAGACACAGGAGCGTTGAAGTGCAGCGCAACAACGTCTGTTTGCTGCGCCACCCTGTGTCACGCCGACCACGTACCGGTGAAGATCTAAACTCGTTCGAGACAGGCGCTGTGCTGTTTGGTTGTGCTGCACGTTGGTCGCGTGATGTGCAACCTTTTCGCTTCTTTGGAAACTTCAATAACCGACTAAGCTCCCAGCATGTCGAGCAAAACGCCAAAGATGTCACACTGAACTCACGAGTGCATTGGAGGGCTGTACGGCGCAGCCGTGAAATCCTCCGCAGCGAGAGCCGCTTGTATTCACGGTCCGGCTTCTTTTAACGCCGGAGCCGAGCAAAAGAAGTCACGCAGACTTCTGCTGTAGGTAGGTGGAGGGGCTGTTGAATTTCACGAGAGCTCGTGTCCTGCACATTTCCCACGAGGCCCTCGTACCTGTGTGGAAGAACTTTCCCGAGAATCCGAGGTTGAAGGTGAAGTTTGGCACGAGGTCACGAAGCCGACCTTGCATGCCCAGCATCGCCTGGCATAGCGGGGGGAGGGGGTGGGAAATGGAGCAGAGCGTGCCTGGGTTTGTAAATATGTAGCATATATTATGCATACATCACGAGCGGATGATTCATATTTTATCGGAGGTAATAATCATTTTCACTTGTGATGCGCTGCACAGTATTCACTCGTTCTCTAAGACAGAGAAGGACTCAGAGGCGCGAGGAGGAACCACAAATGAGTGGGAAAAACAGCCGAGTGGTGTACAGGCGCCAACAATTGCCCCAAGCTCTATGATCTTCTCTATAGTAAGGTGCTTTTTGGCATGTGAGAGGAAACTGGAACACCGGGGAAAAAACCCGCATGTCAGAACGTCGGCTACAAATTTAAAACAAAGAAAATCTTAATAAAAGTTGTGAAGTGTTCAAAGATGCACACGGAGACGCACGCTTGGAATCATTCCGAGAGACAGAAAGAAGGCATGAATCAGAGAGCAATACGCAAGTTAGAGAGGATAGGAAAGGATAATGTCAGATGGTGGAGTGCAATGATCAAGTGCCAACCGAAGGAGAGGACACCCGAGAGGACGTCAAAGCAAAGAGCAATGGAATCAGTGTTGTGCAGTGCGAAAGAAGTTCCACATACATACAGACATACATAAATGGTTCATTGTATCAAGGGACCGTGAGGAATGGTGAATGCTTGTGGAGGCCTTCAGCAGTGGACAGCTCACAGCTGATGATAATGTTTAAAACGAGTGCTCCTTCCCGTTAAATGTTTTCAGCTGGGATACTGCCCCCCAAACCTGAAAAAGCTGCCCCCCCCCACCCCCTCCATCACCTCCCCCCTTGAAACGGGTTCCTGGAGAATGCGTTGCCCGGTCACCCGTCACAGACCGCCCCAACACTACGTATCCACGACACGTGTGTTTATCCCTCTGGAATGCACAGCCAATGATTAATAAGCAGCAGTTAGCAGCAGCCAGCGTGTAGACTACAGCGTCATGCGCGACGCAGGGCGATAATAGGAAGCCACTGTTCCCCTCGCCTCACGCCAACGCGAGGCAGTCTCAAGTCAAGCACAGCAGACTAAAGCGGGCAATGTCTCGATATTTATCCTCCTGTCACTGCTGCATATTATGACTTGGTCGTCTAATATTCTCTGTAATTTGTGCATTCGTTCACTTGTTCATTAATCGCTGCACTTGGAAACAGACGGGAGAGACGAAGTGATGTAGTTTAATCTAACGACATTAAACGCACCGGCAATAGCCAACAATACCCGCGACCCGCACGGCGTGGGGAGGCTTCTATCTCACAGTGGATTGAAAAAAGGGCTGTGTATATATAATTTCAAGATACTCGTATAATTATATATATAAAACAAATACGTAGCATTGCGTTTAATAGTAATTTAGAGCTCTACTGCTGGATGAATACCTCCCCATGCTGAGACGAATGTAGGGAACTGTTTGACCAAACTTTACCACAATTACCAGGGCTGGTAGAATGGGAGTGGGGGGGGCAGGAATAATCAGCTCTTGCTCGCCACTCTGAGCCATGGCCGTGAATTGAACTCGGGTCAAGCGTGCTAACCAACGCCCCGCCGGTTAATTTCATAATGTGCAGACATAATATACACGCGACTAACCACACGTGTCAAAACGGCAAGATTAAAACAATATCTTACACTACGCTGTGAGATAAGAACGAGACATAGTGAAATGTCATTCTAGGGAAAAAAAGTTTTAATTTCCATATACATTATTATTTAACTTATAAATGTGACACATGACAGACTGCTTATGTAGGCTCTAATACAAACGAAAGTGCAAACACGGAGTTGACTCTGTAGATTGTTTTTCTTTCCTTATTTAACAGGGTTACGAGATCGATGGAGCGCTGACACCCTGAGACACGTACACAGGCAGAACCACGTGTACACGCATACACGCGTGCATAGAGACACACGGAAACATGCTTACAGGTACGCACACTTAAGCATGCATAAACACATGCTTAGATATACATGCATGCACACACAAAAACAAAGATCCCCCGTATAGCCTTAATGGTCTGTTGAGGCAAGGGCTGTTAGCAAAGACCTATGAAGGCCAGCACGACACACCAGGGAGTGGGTGGTTAATGAAATATTCGACCGCCTTTGTCTCCCCAGTGTTATTATGTACAGACCACATGAGGTACTCGTTTAAGGCTAAGTCGACCTAGGGGAAGCTCAGAACCGGTTCAGATATTCGCCACTGTTATTGGTCGTGAGCGGGAATGGGACTCGGGTCGCCAGGGTTAACAGCACAGTGCGGTAACCCCTTTACTACCGCTCCCCACGCGCATACACACGCGCACACACACACGCGCACACACACGCACGCACACACACGCACACACACACGCGCACACACACACACGCACGCACACACACGCACACACACACACACGCACGCACACACGCACGCACGCACACACACACACACGAAGACAACAAGGGCCACCATTGTTGCTGTCACACACACTGACACTCATGCACTGCTGATGTGGACCACTCCGAGCATTCAGACTGACAGACACTGATGAACAGCTCTTATACAATCATTTCGCGGCCACTTTAAAAATGACACCCTTGTGTATATCGCGCATGCCTTGCCATACCGACATGCGCACACACAAAGACAAAGATCCCCCATATAGATGTTACAGTCTGTCGAAGCAAGTGCTATTAGCGAGTACCTTTGAAGGCTGGCACGGCACACAACAAACAGCCGCTATTCTTCACTAAAGGGATGATGATGCCATCTTCACAACGCTTGTGCCAGGGTAGGTGCACCGTAAGGCTACGCGAATTGTCGAATGCTCACTGACAGGAGGTCACGGGACAAACCCAGGTGCCATAGATTAGGGCGACTGGAAGATGCACACCGCCTGTGCCCCCTACTGTGCCAACTCGCTGCGTTTTAGCTTCCCGGCGCTCCGCTCGTTGTTGTGAGCGTCCCTCCTCTGCCCTCCGCTGTTGTTGGAGGACGACTGCTTCCAACTCCCTCCTCCACCCACACACGCACACCTGCAATGTCTCTCTCTGAGAGATGAGCAGCAGCACAGCCCCACCTGCTCGCGTGTGAACAAGGGAGCGCCTCTCCCCAGGGCCCCCCCCCCGCTCCCGGCTCGTGTTGTATGCACAGCGAGGGCACCCGCGCGCATCCAAACAGGCCGCCGCTGCCCGCCCCTCCGTCACCCACGCACGCCGCATCATTAATCAAACGCCACGGCTGACAGCTCAGCCTATGGATTCCATTCATCAACATCAGCCCGTCTCCTGACATCCGAGCCAGGAAGCCGGCTCTCAACGCTTTCAAATGTAACAATACATTTGAAACCCCGAAGAAATTCTCCACCCTCTGACCCACCCGTGTGCCACCGTCCAGCTTGTTTTTTTCCGCCACACAAAAACATTTTTTTTTAAATATTCTTTTCAATCCGATGATTTACGGTTGCGGTTGTAACGAGAGGAGGTTGGTCTTTTTAGTATTTCTCGAAGACGAGTTGGAGGAGGAGGGGGAGCAATCTCTTGGCTGGGTCTCTCGCACGCGAAGGTGAATCTTCGCGCTAAATCAGGCAATAACCTCCCACCAGTGAAATTGCTTCCTAATGATTTCCGACGGCCAACAGAGAATGAACTGTGAGCAGCTTCTCGCAAACCTCCCATGCTCCAGCCTGAAAACACCCCCCCCACACACAAATATAAATACGATAAAAAGCATTAACTGTTCTAACAAGAGGTGCCAACTCTTCTCAGCGCGACGCGGCAATCCAATTTGCACGTGTGAGTCCCCCCCCCTCCACGCACACAGCCCCCGAACGCCAGCTCCACTCTCCGTGATCATCGGCTTGGTCGAGACACGTTCAACCCTTTGTCAATCCACTGCTGGATGAGAGCCTCCCCATCATTTTGTTGGCAATGATGGTTGTTTCACCATATTTTACCACACTGAACAGCTCAGGTTGGTCAAGATACGGGGCGTGGGTGGTGGGGGGGTCGTCGAGCAATGACACCGATTCTATGAACTATAAACGACATCAACTTGTCACTAAATTGGTGGCGGCTGCTGTTGTCTAGCGGGCTCAAGGCGTCGCACACGAGTGTCGATCTCTCCGCTTCGCCACGAAGTGAGGTCACGCGGGTGACCCCGACACCGCGAGTCCGCCGCGTCCGCGCGTGGTGCGCGGGACCCGTGTGTGTCCGTGTGTGTTGTGGTGTTCGTGTTGAGTTGAATCTCCCGTTTTACGACCAACAGAGAGAGCGCCAAACCGGCTGCGTGGTGTGGCAGTCGCTGCCCGGACGAGGCAGCGACTGCCACTGAAACGAGGTTTGTAAATTATTTGGAAGTTTCTGGGTGCCCGGCACATGGATGCAGTTCAATTGCTACACGGGCCGAAGCATATCGGTGACCACCAAATGAACAGCAAGGCAGCTATTACGACTAAACCAGGCGGGAACTACCGTTATGGCAATGATTGCCAATATCGACGGAGACAATTATTTTGCGTGCACGAGTCAGTGTGCACTGGGGATGCACAATATATGGGAGCACATGCACACGAATGACATTTTAAAACAGACAAAAGCGCACTTCATGAACAGCAGTCTATACAACCTTCCTTGCTGCAGATCCTAGCTGAAGCATAGGTAAAGGCACAGCCCTGCGATTGCTTCCTCGCATCACTGCTTAGCAGAAGAGCATCCGCTAGAGAGCTCTGGAGACCCCTGCTCAAGATATATACTGTACTGTATCGATCACAGAATACGATACGTCACATATCCGACCGTCACATATCCACCTCGACCAATGTGCATTTCTAACTATTTTCAATAGATGTTCATTTAAGCGACCTTTTTACATATCCAGATTTATCATAATCCTTCGAATATGCAACATTGTACTGTATATAAATAAATAAAACAATCTTCTCACACCTCTTGCAAAATATAGGTGTTAATGATGTTTCTCTCTTGCCTCATCGCACTCACCTCCACGCAACCTAGACATGTGAGAGAGAAGCTTCGTGGTGGCAGGGTTAGTGGGTGGGGAGGGTGCTAAAGTTAGCACCCCTGATCCTGTAGGTAAGGTTACAAGCGGATCCTGATGGCTTTCTCTCCCAAATGTGAAATCGCATGCAAATGTCTCACGGCCTCATTTATCAAACTCACCTACGCGAATTGCACTTTACTGTCCGCAATAACCGAGGAGACATATCCAGTCTCCCTCGGTGAATTCTGCTGCAGCCCTGCAGCAGAGAGGCTCCTGCGCGCAGTGAGGCTGTCGCCAATCTCTGGTTTTATTGCTGGGTGCGTGGAGTTTCGTATTTCACGGCATCGGACCCGGCACTACAGGGCTCACATCAGCAGTTTCACTGCCGGCCATGATGAGCCTGGGGTCAAGCAAAGCCCCAAGTGAACCTCATCTGTTAGGGCCCCAATTGCCAGAGCAGAACAATGCATGTGGGGTCTGAGCCGGTCCCTGATGTGAGGTGAGTGATGCCGAGAACGGTGCTGTTATTGAGTCGAGCGAATCGAAATCCCTCGGAACACTGCAACTAATTTAAAAAAAATTCCAGAAACTGGGGATTTAAATTTAATAAGCAATCACAATAATGACTTCGTCTTGTTCTCCCGCTGATAAAGTATTTAATTCCCTTTGTGAAAAAAGTTTCGTTGATAGAAGTTAAGAATTCCAAATTCACAGGTTTTAAATGGCCCCCAGTTGGAGCTCAGCGGGAATTTGAGGATAAAATAAAACCCAAAGAAAATCTCAACGGACTCTTTCAGAAATTATCAGCACTGTATTATCGATGTCTTTAATCATCATTACTGTATTCTTGATATCTTGCGTGGGAAAAAATGTCATTTTGTTTTTTTAAAAGACCGTAAACTAAATGAAAGGGCTTCGACTGCAGGCCTTGTCAATTTTGCAAAAACAGCCTTAAATATGCAAAGATGTCCATCATCAGAACCCCTGCTCTTCGGAAGGTAAATAGCTCTCAGTTGGAAAGAATTGACTCTCAATGCTATGCGGCCCACACGTCCCACCCCAATGCTCGGTTCACGACGAGAATTATCCCAGAGAAGTAAAAGACAACGCACAGTACTGCTGCTGCTCAGTTGGGCCTCTGCCGCCAGTCAGCCTCCTACTGCTGCCACTGCTGCTGCCACTGCTGCTGCCACTGCTGCTGCCACTGCTGCTGCCACTGCTGCTGCCGGATGTGCCAACTCAAGCGCCAAGCACGGGGCATTCATTTATTTAGCAAATTAATTTACAAATTCGCGAGCTTGTTTCTATCGTTGCCGCGGTTGAATCAAATGTCACTGAGATTGTAGACACGCGTGAAACAATGCACGTATAGGTGTATGACACGTGTAATTGATCACGTTTCTTTTAAGTGAATCTGTATGTAAAATGACATATTTATAAAAAAAAAATAACAAGTATTTTAAAATATATTGTCACAGCAGTGCGTCCATCATCTGATATTACCGTCCACAAAACATCACCCACAAAGACGATGTAAGTATTTCTCTCTGTAAACTTCTAAGAGTATTTTCAGAGAAAGGCCAGTCGCCCGAAAGGTAAAAAAATTCCTTACATCTCAGTCGCAGTACAAAAAAAACGGTTATTATTTTGTCATTAACCTGTTATGTTTTAGTGTCCATAAAATGTGTAATATTATTAAATTAAAGAGTATATATATGAACCTTATAGCGGGACCCCGGGTCCCATAAGCCCCGGCTCTCGCATAAACATGATATTTTAATGTAAACAAAAACTTTGCTCTTTTTCACCAATGGGTTTGAAGGATGGTGGCAAGTGTTGTCTTGTTAAACTATGCCTTTAAAACTGAAAATTACTTACCTGCAGTACCTCTATTTAAATACACTTTCAAAAAAATAATTTACACCCCTCTGTCAATCATCGTGTTTCTCATTGTGGATTTGTGAGCACACTTTGTAAACAGTACATAAAATAGTACGCGTTTTCAATACGCTGTTCATATTGTAACAAGTGTTTATACCAATGTTACTCTATAGAGAAGTGGGTAGCCGCTCCTGTTATCCGCATTGATATGAGTGGTATGTGGGGGACTGGCTTAACCGCAAAAAACCTATCTGCACAGATGCATACGGGCAAGAAAAGTTTAATCAAACAGGAATAATTAACGGTGCAACCCATCTCATCTGTTAAATATCTGCAGGTAATATTATTATCATCGATTGATCCTGGCTGCGGACATTGGTAGGTCACAAATAATAATGAAGATAAGAGAGCAATTTCACTGTATTATACAAACCGTTATGACAAATAAAGGACTTAAGTCGTGTAGGCAGTTTGATCAGCTTTGGATAAGACATATGATCCTGCCCATACCGAGCATGGAGTGTGTTCGCTTGTTCAGCTCTTCTGCGCATTCGTCCTCGCCGCTGCGCTTGGACACGACACGACAACGAAATGATCTGCGCCAGGTGGGTCGTGGCGTTTATGTGCGCGGTGGGACGGAGTCGCCAAAAATAAATAAATTAATTACGATTTTTACTTCCGTTTATTCGGGACCCCGTGGTTCCGCCATAAGGTTCATATGACGCGTAAATAAATCTTGAAATGTTGCAATCACATGTCCTGAATTTGTGTTGAGATGCATATAAACTAAACCATTTATTTTTATTTTACCAGGTAAGACCCACTGAGCTATATAGCTCTTCTTCAGAAGCGATCTGGCCACAAATGATAGCTCAACGAAGTTGCTTATCATGTGAAAATGTGTAGCTGCCAAATTATCTAAACGCATGTTGATTCTAAGTGTGGAGGGGAAAACCGGAGGATCCAGAGAAAAATGCACGCAATCACGGAGAGAACATGACAACTCGAATATACAGCAGGCGTCAGGGTCGGGATCGAACCCATGTGCTCCTGTATGTCAGGCGAGGTAGTTAACATCTCGCCACCGCCGCGTGAAATTCGGGTGCTTTATAAAGCCGAATTGTACGTAATTGGAACGTGTAAAATGCACGTATGCAGACGAAACGATCTCCTTCCATTCGCTGACTACACAGAGAGGAGTTAGACAACTATTACAAATACACTATTTGTCTCTCCTCCAATAATGAAAGGCATGGCGAGCGAGGGAGAGATAAAAAAAATCCAACATTTTTGGAAGACGTCCCTCTCACGGGAATATGAATCAACATGCGCAATATTCTTTTACTTACGCATTAGCAGGCACTAGTCTGTTAAGAACGGATATGAAAGCGTCTGAAAATACATCACGCACTAAAACGCAAATGCAGCAGGCGAAGAGAGCAGCGAGCGAGCAGCGAGTCGCTCGCCACGACAGCAACAGACGGTCAGATCTGCTTGCACCACCCCCTGCGTCCCGTCACAAAGACAAAGGTCCCAACCGTATAGCCTTAACAGACTGTTGGGGTAAGTGCTGTTAGTAAATAGCACATATGAAGGCCGGCACGGCGCGTGAGGGGGTAGGTGGCCAGTACCGCGCCCGGCCTTCCCAGTGCTGACTTTCACACACATAGTACCTCGAGGCATCCCAGAACCGATTTAGAAATTCGCCACTGCTATTGGTCGTGAGCGGGAGTCAATTTGGAGTCACCGGGTTCATAGCACACACCCAAACACCGCCCAGAACCACGTCCGGCCGGCTTTGTCTCCCTAGTGACGATTTTTAGACACCGCACCAGGTACTTATTTGAGGTTGAGTCGACCTAGGGGAACTCCCAGGCACACACCAACGCCCACGCACACGCGCAGAGAAACACACGAACGTACATACACCTCAGTTCAAAAATAAACATCCTCCATATAGCCTTCAACAGACTGTTAGGGTAAGTGGTGTTAGCCAGCACCTGTTAAGAATAGTTCGGCACGCGAGGAGGTAATTTGGCCAGAACCAAGCCCGTCCGCCTTTGTCTCCCCAGCGGTGATGTTTACGCACCTTACCAGGTACTTATTTAAGGCTGAGTCAACCTAGGAGAAGCCCAGGATCAATGATGTTTGCCATGGCGAGGAACAGAGCTCGCTTCGCCCGGTTCAAAGCGTCGTGCGCTAATCGTCACGCCGCCGCTCCACACACGGACCAGCACGAGAAGGACGCTCACACCTGGGGGTGGATGAGGCGCGGCGTGTGGCGAGTGGACGGATGGCCAATGGCGATCCGTCCAAGTTGTTTTTCTTCCTCAATTGGGGCAAAGCAGGTGAACTATGGACTAAAGCGATGGGGCGGAGAGGGAGTTGGTGGTGGGGGACTTGGCATCGCTTGCGTTTAAATCGACTGGGGCGGCCGATCGACTGTCAGCGATTTCGAAAACGTTTCGGTGTCGCCATGTTTGTTTGTTGTAGTATATAGTTAGCCTGATAACTTTAATCTAAATTGTCTTATGGTTGTTATTGTTTGACTTGCATCCCACTGGGATTTTTGCACACAGCGTTTATATACGGTGCTTTTTCTGGAAGACTTTGCTGTTTTTCCCCTGGATTTTTATGTTGCGCGTAGCCACTTTAAGATGTTTCTTGTTCATGTTTTTGTTTGTTGCGGTTGCACCCGATTCAAGAGCCGCATGGCTCACAGGGCTCTACCTAAGAAATTAACTGAATAAAAAAAGACCCAGAAGGGACTCCGCAATTAAGCGCCGCTTCAGAGAATCTCACACAGATCGCTGCAGCAGCAGCAGCAGCCCCACGTCCCCACCGTTAATGTGCTTCAATGCATACGCTGCGTGGAGGCTGTTATCGTCATTAATAAGTGCTAACATATTCTTTTTCCAATGTCAGTGTCCCTGATTTAAACGAGTGAGATGTAACATTTGCGTTCGTTATCCTCATTTTCGGACGACCTTAATTGCGCACAATTCGTGAATAACGATCTCGTTTTAGGTAATGTTTAAAATGCGGTAACATTGACGTCACCTTTAAGCAAACGAGTGCGTCACGGGCTCTTTAACGTCCACCTCACCACCACGCGGTCAACTTCTATTCCAACCCCCGCCCCCCAGAGAAAGACGGCGCAGTGGAGGAGTGCCAACCGCTGAGCTGCCCGGCCACTCATTAATAATGAAACCAGCTGGTGTAATTACACGGGGCTGCAATGCCATTGCCAGAATCTAATAGCTACTAGACCACACACATGCAGCTATGTTCATGTCAACCTCATTATAGTACATACGGTATGTAAACTAAAATATGTCCCCGTTAATTACATAGCTATGTACAAAACTAATGCCATCTGTACACACGTATGCTCGTACACGTCTTCTCACTCATGTGGATACACTCCATGTAAATTTACACTGTTAAAATAATAAAAATGCATTGCATCAAAGTAACATTCTGCTCAAATGCACATGGGTAGTACTCTTTCAATTAGTGGTGTTACTCCAGTGGGTGGAAATTACACATTCCTATGGTGGGGGCACCAACTTACCATAGGACAAGGACTCGACTTCGCGCATGCGGTAGTGATTGTATGAACCCCGTAGGGATTATGAGCTATGCCCGCCCACTTTATATACTGCACTAGCGGTAGACGCATGTGGAAAGGTGGCGAAGTGGTTAGCGCACGCTGCCATGAGCCCAGCTATCTGCGTTTGAATCAGAGATGACGGCTAACATCAGTGGTGAGTGAAATCAAAACCAGAACTGGGCTCCCCGCCTTCACCCAAGCCTCACTGAAATCCACCGTGAAGTATGGTCAATCAACGCCCAACATGGTGTGGTGAGGCCATCATCCAGCAGTGGACTGTCAATTATTATGATTAAAATGACTGTACATCATTATTGTTATGTACACACACAAACAAAAAAACTTTAATATTTTCTTTAAAATCTCACACCAAGCAGTGCATAAAGTACACACGCGGAGAGCTAATCCATTATATAAATAAGCAGAAAAAAAATCAATAAATGAATAAACTAACAGTCTAACACCCTTACCCCCACCGCTGCAGAGGGTCAGGGACTTAATTAAATGGTCCTGAGAAGGAAGGCACTTTATCACCCGCTGGCAGGCGACTTGGCCGGAGATTTTAATCACGACAACTACAGCAGCCTTTTACTGCGCTGCGCTATCGACCGCGAGCAGTGGCCCTATTACATTGCGGGGGTCCCGCGCCCCCACCCCCCGTCGCTCCTTCCATTCATTACCCGCCGTGACAGTTCGCCTCTGCCGCTTCCGCTGACCCCTTCCCGGTATCTTCCGCGAGCTCGGCACCCGATGGCGGCCTCCCCCCTCCCCGGCGACCGTGGACGATTCCGTCTTCTCCTACGGCGGCGCCTCCAGAGGTTCCCCTCGAGACTCTCCGGGTCCTCCTCGCGGAGCTGACGCGGGTCGGTGCGGCTCTCCCGTGTTGAGCAACGCCTTTGGTCGCGTGCAGCGTGTACACACGCTTGAATTGTATTTGCGATCTTGATGACGATGATAATAATTATAGTGCTGGCCGTATGTGCGTGCGTGTTCAGTGTGCGGGTGAGCTCCCAGTGAGCAAAGCATTGAATGGCAGTGGTCGTGGTCGCGCGTGTGCTTGGACAACGTGATACGCAAGGCCGCGCGTGTGTGTGATATGTCATTGATACGTATCAGCCCATGCACACAACTACGTAATAATAACCGCCAGAACCCTTGTCGATCCCCTGCTGAATGAAGGTCTCCCCCCACGCCGTCATTGTTGACGCATTCCCCCCGCCGGTGAAGGACACCCAGTTCAGATGTCACCACGCAATTTGAACCGTGACCAGGAATCAAACTTAGGTCGCTGGATTTGCAGTGCAGTTTTGCGAATGACTTCGTCACCACCGCTCCATCCCGTTGATAATAATGGTACCATACGTATCATTTGTTCATCCAGAAATACTTCGCCGAGTCTCAGCAAGACATCGTTTTAAATGAGAGACGTTCAGCCACTTCCATAAATGAGTCTGTGGCGTGTGAGAAGAAACTGCAATGTCTGAAGAAAATAAAGACGTGACAGGATAATACTAAAGAGCTTTGCACGAATAGATCCAATCCACTTCCGCAGTAACAAATCAGCAATAGAATTATAATTTTAACCCTTCGCACTCAAATTAATCGCCCGGGTTCCTAAGAGCAAAACGATGGACAAACTCTGCAGCGTTCAGCAGTAAGGGGCATTGAGCAGCGCCGCACCACCGTCCACTTCGTCAGTTGGTCCACACCGCGTCTTTAATTCCAAGTTGCGTTGAGCCAGAGCTGAGAGCGAGGAGGCATCGTAGTCACTCACGAGCCTCATTTGCATGCAACTCTTAACGAGCGCAAAACGGCTCTTCCGAGCGCCGCGCACAGACCCAGAACGAGTCGATATGTCACAGCCCGAAAACAATGGGAACAGCGAAAAACTTTTAATGGCTTATTTACGATCCAGAAATTTAAAACAAACCCCGTGGCGAAGGGGCCCTCTGAGTTGTATCCGAAACGACCCGGGCTCCGTGCCGCTCGAGGTTTGAAGTTATTTTTTCGTTTCTTATTTTGTGTGCACGGCCACGAGGGAGCGAGCGAGCGAGCGAGAGGCCTTTGATAGAGAGTGGGAGGGGGGCTCGCCCACACCTGCGGGATTAAGTCCTACCCCCCACCACCACCGCTACAATCCACAGCCCGTGAAGGCCGAGATTCAACGGCATCGCCCTCCACCTGCTGTCGCTGTGCGAGACGTGTGTGTGTGGGGATGTGTTGTGGTGGCGTGTGTCGTGCCGCCCCTCATAGGCGCGCGTCTCACTAGCAGCACTTGGCCCAAAGGTCTGTCAAGGTTAGAGGGGAAATCTCACGGTGCGAAAGAAGTTCAGCATACAAAATCGCCACTTGGGAGACAAAGGCGTGGCGCTGGCCACTCACCCCCTCGCATGCTGTGCCGACCTTCATAGGTGCTACGAACTAACAGCAGTTGCCTCAACAGTTTGTTCAAATCTATACGGGTGAGGTTTGTCTTCCTCAATGTCTGGGTGTGTGGATAGCGGATGGTGGAGTGTGTGGGCGTGTGGATGTATCGTGGGCAGCGGTAGAGTAGCGGTTAGCGCGCTGCGCTATGAACCTGGCGACCCGGGCTCGATTCCCGCTCACGGCCAACACCAGTAACGATTATCTGATCCAGTCCTGGGCATCCCCTAGGTCGACTCAGCCTGAAATGAGTACCTGGTGTGGTGTGTAAACATCGCCACTGGGGAGACAAAGGCGGTCGGGCGTGATGCTGGCCACCCACCCCCTTGTGTACCGTTTCAGCCTTCACAGGTGCTCGCTAACAGCACTTGCCCCCACAGTCTGTTAAGGCTATACGGGGGATCTTTGTCTTTTTGTATCGTGGATCTCCGGGTGGGTACATGAGGGGGTGTGTGGGGTGATTCAGCAAGTGAATGTAGTGGGGGAAGGTGTCCTTCTCTCTGTGTGGGTAGGTGTGGATGTGTTGGGCATGCTGGATGAGTGGGTTACAGGGTGTTTGTGCATGAGCGTAACTTTGTATGTGTCTACGTGGGGAGCGGTTGTGCAGTAGTTACATTCTAGTCAATACCTAACATCAGCGGCAAGTGATATCCGAACCAGCCTTGAGCCTCGCCTAGGTCAACTCATCCTTAATAATCGTTCCAGCTTCGATGTGTAGACATCAGCGCGGGAGAGACAAAGGCGGACAGGCGTGGTACTACCCGCACGTCCCCGACCTTAATAGGTGGTCGATGACAGCACTTTCCCTCACAGTGTAAAAGGTTATACGAGGAGTCCTTGCCTATTTGTCCACTTGTATGTGTGCATCTACCGCCTGCAGTGTGTAGAAGTTATTAATTGTCTGCCTGCAAGTGGATGTGTGAGCGTGTATGTGTGTGCGTACGTGTGTCAACAAGAATATATGAAAATATTAATCCTGCAATCGCAGCCATCCTTCTCCATCTTCCAATTCCTGCAGGTGGTGGTGGCTGTGCGGCCTGCAGTGCTCCCTGTAATGACTATTGATTGAGGCATTAATTGAGCCATAAACACAGCAGACACTGGGCAGAAATTACACCAACCTGGGCCTGGCTGAAGAAGTAAGTTTAATTAATTTAAATGTGAATTAATGAACGAGAGAGGGGAAAAAACACATGCATTAATCACGCAATGTGGCACATCGCTTGGCAAAATAAAACCCGCTCTTGTGGGTGAAGAAGGCACCTCCAGGTGCACGAGGCAACGCCAAGATTCCCCAACAGCCGAATCACCGCGACAGATCTGTTCCGTGCGCTTGGCTGTGCACGGCGGTTGAGGTGCGAGCACCACTGACTGCGGTTGCCACATGTCCTGGTCTTTTTCCGAGGACCGTGTTCTATTTTTGCAGCAGCAGTTGTCCTGGGACGTCTGTAAGTCTTCCCAGGACATTACATAAATACACACACTCTCAAATGCTCGCACACACTCAAACATACATCTATGCTTCCACTCATTCACACTCACTCTCACGCACACCCTCACACAAGCTCACTCTCATTAGGGTTGCCACCTGTCCAGGCTTTCCCATAATTTTCGTTATTTAATTTATTCAGCAGCAGCTGTCCTGGGAAATTTGTAAGTATTCTGGAGACAATACATTGTCTAACTATAGCTGTTGTATAATAATAACAACACAGTCAAGACGATGCATTGACAATGTAGTTCTCCACTTTTCCGGTTTTGTGAAATATTCGTCTGGCCGTGATGCGTTCTGGTATGTTTGAAATGCCAGCGAGGTGGCAACCAGTCTCAGTATACAAACGTTTGGGTGATGCTGTTGCTGCATTGGCAGTGGCGTACAAGCACAGTTAACAAACAAAAACAAAGCTCAACACACTCGTCAACAACACTTCCTGAAAAGAAAAAAATCTAATCGATGACGTTTCGTGCAATGTCCCTTCTGCATGAGTCATTTCTGTTCCACTCGGGAGACATTGCGCAGGGGCGATGCGCTGCCTCCACTCGATTTGGGACGCACGACCAGCACGGCGCACAGCAGGCCAGCGGAATGGAGCACAGACACGCCAGCTCCCCCACACGCCCCCTCCTGCACCTGCGGTGTTATAACGCCCTCCTGCGGTGTTATAACGCCCTCCTGTGGTGTTATAACTCCCTCCTGTGGTGTTATAACTCCCTCCTGTGGTGTTATAACGCCCTCCTGTGGTGTTATAACGCCCTCCTGCGGTGTTATAACTCCCTCCTGTGGTGTTATAACTCCCTCCTGTGGTGTTATAACGCCCTCCTGTGGTGTTATAACGCCCTCCTGCGGTGTTATAACGCCCTCCTGTGGTGTTATAACTCCCTCCTGTGGTGTTATAACTCCCTCCTGTGGTGTTATAACTCCCTCCTGTGGTGTTATAACGCCCTCCTGTGGTGTTATAACGCCCTCCTGTGGTGTTATAACTCCCTCCTGTGGTGTTATAACTCCCTCCTGTGGTGTTATAACGCCCTCCTGTGGTGTTATAACGCCCTCCTGTGGTGTTATAACTCCCTCCTGTGGTGTTATAACGCCCTCCTGTGGTGTTATAACTCCCTCCTGTGGTGTTATAACGCCCTCCTGTGGTGTTATAACGCCCTCCTGTGGTGTTATAACTCCCTCCTGCACCTGTGGTGTTATAACTCCCTCCTGTGGTGTTATAACTCCCTCCTGCACCTGCGGTGTTATAACTCCCTCCTGTGGTGCTATAACTCCCTCCTGTGGTGTTATAACTCCCTCCTGTGGTGTTATAACTCCCTCCTGTGGGGTAATAACTCCCTCCTGTGGTGTTATAACCTCCCTCCTGTGGTGTTATAACTCCCTCCTGCACCTGCGGTGTTATAACTCCCTCCTGTGGTGCTATAACTCCCTCCTGTGGTGTTATAACTCCCTCCTGCACCTGCGGTGTTATAACTCCCTCCTGTGGTGTTATAACTCCCTCCTGTGGTGTTATAACTCCCTCCTGTGGTGTTATAACTCCCTCCTGCACCTGCGGTGTTATAACTCCCTCCTGTGGTGTTATAACTCCCTCCTGTGGTGTTATAACCTCCCTCCTGCACCTGCGGGGTTATATTCCTGCGAGGCTCACCAATGAATATAGCACCCGACTCTCCAGGTATGCACCCATACCAAGCCCTCTCACTGTTCAAATAAACCTACCATTAAAATTATAGATTGATAATTTCTTTGTCAGTGGGCAAACGTACAAAATCAGCAGGGGATCAAATACTGTTTTTCCCTCACTGTATGTGTATAGCCTTTATACAAATGACACCACTATAGACTATAGAGCTTCGTCCTTATATAAATTGTACATGCACTACAAAGGAAAATTGAAAATGTATTCGGGAATCAAATCACAATCCTGAATTCTGAAAATTCTTTAAATGGTGGAAGGGGTCAACCGTTAAATCCCGAATTCCCACTCCGAGGGTCCTTTCCTTCCTTACATAAAGGGCAATATGCTTCGCCACACCTAGCATACGTCTCCCTATGGCTGTGGTCACAGGCCACCCTACACCAGTTTACCAGCAACCCAGAAAACAATACACATTGAGAAAAAAAGCCCTGCTCATGTCCGCACAAAACCCTGCCTCCTCCTCCCAACAGTGGCACCGCACGCACCTGAGAACGAATGACTCGCGGCGACTGGGCAGCTCGCAACACGAAATAACTTTTACAACAGCCGCCGCCGCACTACAAGGAGCGTCGTCGTCACGGAAGCGCAGTGGGAGAAGTGGCGAGGAGACAAAGCTCTGCCCTTATTATACCGCCAATGTGGGAACCATAATGGGGTCCACAAGGTCACTGATATTTCTTTTTTATAGACGGGGAGAGGTTGAAGGTCATGCATCTGGTAAATAAAATCTGATACAAATTAGACAGCGAAGGGCGACGCACATTTCCATTTTCATTACCTCGGCATGAGAATGAAAAATGAGCCGTCGAATGAGATGTGCGTGTGTTTATGTGTACGTTTGCGCGTGTGATTGCGTGGTCGTGTAGCGGTTAGCGCAGTGCACTTTTGGACCTGGCGACCTCCGTTCTACTCCCACTCGCTGCTAGCTAACATCAGTGGCGAGAAACTTAGCCGGTTCTAGACCTCGCCTAGGCCGACTCAGCCTCAAATGGTGTGCAAGCACCGGCACTGGAGAAACGGGGGAGGCCTGGGCACGGTTCTGGCCACACCACCCTCTTACGCGCTGTGCCAGCATGCTGCCCTTAATAGGTGCTCACCAACAGCTTTAATCCTAACAGTCTATACAGGCAGCATGGGGGGTATGTGTTTTGTATGTGGAAAAGTCTTTGTAGGTGAAAAGTAAGCGGCGTGCTAAGTGATGTCAGTCATCCGATGACAACTCAACAAAGTGTGTCTGTGCAGGACTAATGAGGAGTGCTTGCCTTTGCTGATCTGAGCACAGGAGCATGCGGCTCCTCGACACTGGCACCCCCCGGGGATGGGTTGTCGGGGTAAAGGTGCAGCCCTGAAATGTCTTGCTCACGCCACTGTTGGCGGAAGGGGCTCCACTAGGGGGAGCTCTAGAGGGCCCAATCTAGAAGGGTGTGTGTATATTGGCCTCCTGTTCCGCACTTTCTAGACCGCTTGGAAGAGGCTATATTTTTACGCAATGAACACGGAATTTACAGGTAATACATTTACTCCTCTGCCCCCGATGTTTTTGTATTTAGTTCGCTGAGCGCGACGCTGTTTGCAGGAAGGACACGATTCAGCGGTGGTTGTTGCAATTGTTTTCCCCTTGGCACTTGGCCCGGTACGTGTGCATGCCGTGACTAGGAACCAAGAACTGGCTGCCGCTTGAGCAGCCGCCATCGCGGCTGCCGACTGTCGGCTGTGCAGCGAGCGGGCTGGCGGGCGAACAGGCGAGCGAGCGGGCTGGCTAGCAAGCGAGCGAGCGGGCTGATGAGCGGACGGACAGGTGAGCGGATGGGCAGGTGAGCTAGTGAGTGAATGAGCAGGCCGGCAAGCAAGTGAGCGAGCAAGTGAACGAGCAGGCAAGTGAGCGGCTGAAGGGACGACACCACATCTTGCATCATGAATAATTTTCACTCTGTCCATCCGAGCAACAAGGAGCAAAAGAGTTTTCATTTATTGGAGAATTAATGCGCGTACACACTTTTTCTGAAAAGCTTTTTTTTTTAAGCGAGCCAACTATGTATGCATGAATTTAAATAGTTGCATTTCTTCTATTGAATTGATTGGTGATTGGGCGTAAGAATGCATTGCTAAGAAGATTGTGCCATGCCCTCACCAGAAGGCGTCTTCCCACAATACAATGTGTCGCCAATATTTAATAATGAATTACATTTAAAAAATGATTCTATTTAAAAGTAAAAAAATACTTTCGTGATTATTGAAGGGTGTGTGCTACTCAATAGTTAATATTTAGTAATTAGTAAACGACACAGATGGCAAAGAAAAGTAAAACTATACTTGAAGCAAAATGAACAACTGTTTTGCAGATAAGTTTGGAAATTGGTCAAAAAATGCTGCTTCCAAAGGTTTAAGATGAATATGAATGGATAGCCTGTCGACTTATAATGTGGAATGTTCTCGAACAAAACGAAGGCTTCCCTTCTTGCCGCCCCATCACACCAGCTGGTATTTACTCGTGAGGCCTCGTCTGGGTAAACCACTCGACTTGATTCGACCCCATCTGAGGGCCTGTGAGCCGGCATCCCACGGTAGCCACAATAAGACGCTGTGTGTATTTTTCTCTCAAGATTTTCAGAGAGTGCATGAACTATTTGGCACAGCAAGAGGTCAGACGGTTTTGGAACACTTAACCAGAACATTTAACCGTGGGAATGCTAAGAACTCGGCCTGCAGCACCACTCGCATGCCCACGGACCGTGCGACTGCCTGTCAACTTAACAAGATTGCTCAAACGCATCCTCGCAGTTTAAGTGCAGATCGTGGAAATGTAGCGGCAACGCTTGCCCGACACAGCGACAAACCACTCAGTGTCATTATCGTTATTATTGCCGTGCTGGAGTGCACATCTGACAGCGTTAATACTGTCATTTCCAAATAACTCTGTCATGAGCCTGCATTGATGGGTGAGCTCTCCTATGCTTACAATGTTTCATTATGTTCACCGATATAATAATACTTCTTATAAAAAATAATTGCTGTCACTTTAGAGGCTCACAAAGTCAAAGTGTTTCTGTAACCAAATGAGCAAGTGTTGGGACGTGGTTCTCTCTGTGAACGGTCCTGAGCCAATCTTGATTCAAAGCTTCCGTGACTGCAGGAATCCACCCTCTCTGGTTCTTATGGTAAAGTCACGTAGATAGCCAGTGGTGTAAATTCCACATTCCCATGGCTGGGGACAACTACCCTTGACATCCCACAAAGTGGTACCCATGCACATATAAAAAACAAATATATTTGAGTGCTTATTATACGTGCATGCGTACATGTGTGTGTGTGTATACTGTTCCAACATAGCAGGCACAGTTAACCCATAACACCTGGGTCCTGTGACTTTCTGCCTGTTAGCCTTTGATTCGTGACGTGATAGCCTCGAAGTGCACCTAGACTAGCACAAGCACCATGGTGATGTCACCACCACTTATTGGCAAATGATAGTTGTTGTGTGTAAATACGCTTCACATGTGACAAATACATCCAACAGTCGGGCAGTCAGTGAGTGACTTATTTAAGGCCAAGGTGAGATCCATCAAGACAAGGGAGACCTGGCTTAGTAAACGAGGTGAGCAAGGTGATAATTCATTTGCGAACGGCTCAACGACAAAATTAGGCCGACTCGTTTGCCTGTTAATTGACGCTTCACCACATGACGCGGTCACCCAACTGTGACCGCCACAGACTCCGCCCCCCATCCCTGCCTGTATTAGAGGCGCCTTCCCAACACGCAGCAAAGGCGACCTACGACCCCGTTTTCTCACCAGCCGTTTGCACGCCGAGCGGGGCGTCACCACAGCGAGTCCCGACCGGGGTCGCTCCGCCAGCGCTCGCCGCGGGCTGAAGTGCGCAGAGACAACGGCCGGCCGCCGTGAACAACGAGGCGGCGGGCAACCGCGGCGCGGCAGACGGCAGACGGCCGGAGCCGAAAACGACGCCGGATTGCGTAACGCGCGTAGCGTGCTTCTCCCGGGTCGCTGGTAGACTGGAGTAGGTGGCACGTGACGACCAGTAGCCACAGCTGTGGACAGAGGTGTACTGGATGTGGTGTGTCGGGTTGGGAAATATTATCTTCGTCACTGAACTAGACCCAGACGTGGACCGACCCGGTCGCAGTTAAATAAGCCGTGCACTCGATCGAATTAAAAGGTGACGACCGCCGCTCTCGTTTTTTTGTGAGTGAGGTCAGTACGGCGTTAATTTGCCAGTAACTGGCTCTGAGCGTTGCCAATATGAGATTGGGGAATAAATACCGCAATGAATAATTAAAGAAGCTAAAACAATATAAATGGGGTAAACAAAGAAATAAATACGTCTAGTTTGAATGCGTTTCACGGCCAAGCCACATGCCTATTAATTCCAGACGCGCGGGACATGGTCAACTCAAAACGCTCTCAGTCATGCAAGCCTGGCACAAACACACCCTCAATCATTCCAGCACTCTGCTTATTAAATTCCAGGGAACCTTCTGAAGGGTGACCCTGCTCCAAAAATGTGAAACAACAGCTCGTGATGAATACGATGACGCAGTCTACATTCAAAATGAAGTGCACACAAGTGGCGATTTTCTTCTTGAAAACCTCACAGCCAGCACACAAAAAGAGTAATACTCAATTCGAAATTGTGCTTTGCCCTCACAGCCTGACAGATTTGCCGTAGGTTGGGGGGGGGGGGAATGTAAGCATTTACCATTTCCGTGCAATTTGCATCCGTCTCATACTGCCATCAAGACCCATTTAACAGCATCACACACCTCGTGCCATCATACAGCGCTAATGCTATTAGACATCTACTGGCAGCCCACATACACTGGCGGCTCAAAAACACCGTCAATGGAGTGTCTACTGACATCAGACATTCTGGAATTAAATAAAAAGATTGGCATTAGACTTTTACATGCATCAGACACAAACTGGCACCAAACACACGACTCGCATGAGACTCGTTTTATCATCAGACATATTCTGGCATCGTATACTGGACTCGTATCACACACATTCTGGTTATAAAATATAGGACTGGAATAGGAAATATTCTGTAAGCACGTACTGGACTAACATCTAAGACAAAGATCCCCTGTACAGTCGAGACAGACCACTGGAGTAAGTGCTGTTGCAAGCACCTATGAAGGCAGGCACTGCACACGAGGGGGTTGCCACGTCTGGCTCAAGACCGGTTCGGATAATCGTCACTGACATTGGCCGTGAGTGGGAATCGAACTTGAGTCGCCAGTTTCATAGCGCAGTACGCTAACCACTAACCACCGTTCCCCACAATCGGTCATCGACTGATATGGAACACCATCAGACACATCGCCACGGCTTCACTGCTGCCCTCATGGTGTCAAACTAACAGTCAACTGTCGTATCTTGTCTGCATCTTCTCTTCTCTCGTCTCAATGTCATACATCTCCATCTCGTCTGTAATCACTCCAATATTGCCACATCTCCATCTAGCCACAGGTGACTGTTACAAATGAGACCATCCGCGTCCCTTGAGTCCTTAACTGGAAAAACAAAAATAAATGAAACCATCTCTCGTCTGAATATCTTGTTATCTCGCACGGGAAGTAGCACCTCGTTATTGGGAATGACAAAGACAAAGGTCCCCGGGTAGCCTTTAACAGACTTAGGGCAAGTGCTGTTAACGAGCACCGATGGCATACGAGGCGATGGGTGGCCAGCACCACGCTCAAGCTGTCCTTGCCTCGCCAGAGCTGATGTTTATACAGCACACCAGGCAGTCATTCAAGGCTGAGTTGACCTAGGCGAGCCCTATGACCGGTTCAGATAATCATCACCGGTGTTGGTGGTCAAGAGCAGGAATCGAACTCGGGTCGCTGGGTTCATAGGGCAGCGCGCTAACCGTAAACACGCACGGAGGCACAGGTACACCTCGAAAGCATTTAACCCGGCACTGCCCGAGTGCCACGCTGAACAGGTCGGACTGCAGCCGGGGCCACCGGCCGTGACCCCATCCGCAGCAGCTGGCGCCGCTCGCGACCCACGTGACCGAACGCGGCGAAGGTGGTGGCGGCACAATATGCACGCGGTCCCCTTGGAGTCCGGACATAAATACAGCGCCACGCCGAGCGTGAAACACAATCAAACGCTTGGTCGAACGAAATGATGGCCGCACGTCACAGGGGGCCACGCGGGCACGTGTGTGTGCACGCATGTGCACGCGCATGCACGTGTGTGCGCGCGCGTGAAGGCGAGTGTGCGTTTGTGTAACTGTTGGGTGTGTAAACGCGTGTCAGGTGTTGAAGTGGAGTTGTAATGTGTTGTGTTCGTGTTTGTGGAACTGTGCTCTCATCTCAGCAAGCTGGAGTTCAATTCCTGGCCTGTTAGATGTCAGCGGCGAGCAATATCATAAGCTGTGCTGGGCTTCTCCGAGGTTGACTCAGCCTTAAATTAGTGACTTGTGCGATGTGTGATGTGTAAATATTATCACTCGGGGAGACAAAGGTGGCCAAGTGTGGTACTCGCCACACAACCCCCTCGTGTGCTGTTCCGGCCTTAATAGATGCTCGTAAACAGCACTAGCGTCTACATTGTATAATGCTCAAGGGAAATGTTTGCCTTTAGTGTGTGTGAATACATTATTATAATTGTGTATTTACCGGTGAGTGTGTGTATGTGTAGTGGTGATACGCGCTGGGGTAGGGATCGTGTGCCAGCGCGTAGTGATTGGCTGTGTGTGTTGGTGGCGCGCGCTGACGGTGAAGGATCAGGGGTCAGCGCGGGGTCGGGGGTTATGAGGCAGTGATTGGCTGGGTATCGGTGACGTGCGCTGACAGCGATGGGATCCTGGGGCAAGCACGCGGGGATTGGTCAACTAAGGGGGATGCTCACGTCGAGGTCCGCATACGCTCCGTCTCCCGTGAGCGGGGGCTATATAAGGTGGTGCGCACAGGCGCACGGGGAGCGAGTGACCAGCGAAGACTGAAGACGGAGGAGGAAGAGATAGGGCCCTGCGGCACCTAGTCCCGCTGTCCTGTAGGGGCCGGGGCTCTGTGTGACCCAGAGGCGGAACCCTGGAACCCGGGGCCGAACGTCCGTGAGAGGGCCGGCCCTTGGGACTCAGAGGTTGTGGCCCACGCCCAAGCTGGGGTGGGCCTGTAGGCTCCACGGACGTTACGGGGCGGAGTGCAGTGTGAGCCTGCAGTGTGAGCCATAGTAACTACACGTGTCAAGTGAAGTGTGTAGTGGGAGAGGTAGTGACCACACGTGTCAAGTGAAGTGTGTGTAGTCAGAGGAATAGTGACCACACGTTGTATCGTGACAAGTCAAGGTTTAATAAAAAGTGTGCAACCCGTCAAGTGGTTTCCTGCCGTCATTCCGAATACTTCATATGTATATTTAATGCATGTGTAATTTTTGTATGTTATGTAAGTGTAAATGAGTGTGTGCATGTGTAATGTGTATACTTTTAAACATGTATATACACACGTACATATAAACGGCTAGAGACAGCGGGGTAGTTCACGTGATGTATATTACATCCAGTGCACACTGCACATTACAAACTGGGCAGTACATTTCTTGTGACCAGTCTCTTCATCCCACAGCCTCCACCCCCCCCCCCCACACTGCACTCCCCTGGCATCCCGATCTTCATTTCAATTCCATTTTGTTTCCTCCATTTAGAACCGACCAAGAGCGCTGATGAGACGCAACACCTCCTCGGAACATTAAACCACAGACATTGGAACCCCTTGACTTTGATTTATTTTCACGGAGCTGTCAATAATGTCTTTGTTCAACAACCTCGTTAATCTTAAATAAAACAACTGAATGTGCTATAACCCTCCCAAAATATTGTGCACAATCTGGTTGTCCTGGTTAAATAAATCATATTCGAACATATGTTGAGGCCGTACTGTACAGCGAAGGACGCCAGCTTCCAGGTACAAAAAACTGGGAATTGGAAACAAACCAACATCTCACGATACCTGGAGCGCTTTGTTACCCACAGTATTAAGCAACTGGCATCAACCCGAGGGCGATCTTTGAAAACCCAGGAGAGGTGGATACCCCAATTCCAGCACCCCATGGGCACAGCGCAACAGCATGGCATTAGTGTAGCACAAGACCGCTTGGGACCATCAGAACGATGGCCAGCTGCACCTTGCAACGGTCGCCACCGCCCGCCACTCATTTCCACCACCTCAACTACAATCCTGGTCTCAACCGCGATCCAAAATGAAAGCGTGACAGTCGCAGGACACCATCCATAACGAGACCTTAGGCCAAGAACGGTGACGTGCGATTGTTGATATCGTTGGAGGCGGAGCGGCGGTGACGTGTTCAGCGCAGTGTGCTACAAACCCGGCGATCTGGATGTTCCTCCCGTTTTCTGGCCCACGGTTAACATCGTGGTGGTGGTGGCGAGTGAGCGATATCTGAAACCGTTCCTGGGCACCCAGCTGCGCTATCCTGCACTGACCAGCATTTAAAATGTTTGATACCCCTGCTGATACTCGTGCTGTTATGGAGTGACTCAAGCTGCCAGCTATGGCTGCAAAGATGGGTCGTACATGTTATGTATATCGTTTATTGTTAAATTTGAATCACAGTTCCTATGATCACTGTTACATTGTTTTTATATCTTTATTTTGGTAATTTAGAAAACGTATGGTTAAGCCATGTTTGTTTGTTTAAGTACGGACTTAGCCTGATAACTTTAATCTAAATAGTCTTAAGGTTGTTATTGTTTGACTTGCATCCCACTGGGATTTTTGCACACAGCGTTGATATTACGGTGTTTTTTTCTGGAAGATTTTGCTGGTTTTTCCCTGGATGTTTCTGTTGCGTGTAGTCACTTTAACATGTTCTTTGTTCATGTTTTTGGTTGTTGCGGTTGCACCCGAGTCAAGAGCCGCATGGCTCACAGGGCTACACCGAATACATGAAACTGAAATGAAAACTTAAATGGTCAAGTACGTCCAAACAACTCTCCGTGACTCAACAAGGTGGCATCAATCCATCGGCGGATCGACAAGGGGGCTGAACATGAAACTAAACGGTAACGTTATTTACGATATCAATGCTCCGAACTGCACCCCCACAGTTGTGATGTAAATAATTAATCATTGGTTTAAAATTATATTTACAAATGTAAAAAAAGAACAACCCACCACTGTTATTAGAGAAAATGCATACTGAGATTATAATGACAATCGTGCTTTAATTTGCGAATCATGATGATTGTAATTAATTCATAATTACATTTCAAATTGCTCAAAGTTCTGGGTACCCGAAAGCAGTATGGCGCAGTGGGGGGGGGGTGACTCTTCCACCCCCCACCCTCCATTACCCCCCTCCCACCCCCCAAGGCTCAGAATGAGAAAGTGCAATTCATCAACTTTACAAGCCACGCGTAAATGCCCTTTTATTGGTTATTGTTAGTCGTTTAAATGCATTTACGGCTATTACTACAATAAACATGCACAGCAACCGGTTAACATATAAAAAAATACAATAACCTTCTAGGCGCGCATGGAAAAAATAATCTCTGCTTTTATCTCGGTTTTTGTAAAATGAACTGCGATTAAAAAGAGGGCACCCCTGCAAGACGAGATTTGGACATCAACAAATAGGAAACGTGTCGTGCGCGTCACTTGCTCACACGCGCAAAGGATGATCACAGTTTTACAGCCATCCAAAGGCCGATGGGAAGCTGCTGCTGCTGCCGCTGTTGTGCGAGGGTTAGCACACTGTATTTGTTGCAATCCAGAAATCGCCAGTTCAAATCGATCTCTCCCACGTGCTTCTGTCCACCCAGCAGTAGAAATCGTTACACCACAGTTAGTCAATCTTGTTAGTCAATCACACAGTTAGTCAGTTTCGTGTGGTGGGGTAAAGCGTGGGTACTAACAGCTCTCCAACAATGTCTCGCGGACATGGAGGAGTAGGCCAACATACTATAAGGCCCTTCCACCAGTAGTGACGTGAGTAAGTAATTGCAGGGTTGCACCTTTACCTTTTATCTTTTCCCTAATCCCACGGAGCTCACGGCTGGACGACTGACCCAGTCGAAGGGGAATGAGAGAGATCCGAGAGCTCACGAGCGGATTGAGCCCACCCCTACCTGGAGCTCTTTGTCCACTGTCGGTTCCAGTAATCGACTCCTCGAATAAAAACACAAAATGAGTTGGGGATAGAATGTCTCACCTTGGTTCACACATGTGCGGCAGGGCGGGGTTTCCTGCCTTTTGGAGCGAGGATTTCGGCCGCTATCTTTAAAGGGATCTGAGTAATCAACCACGATTAAAGTAGTTGACTAAAATTTTTTATTAATTATTCAACTTAATCCACTAACTGGCCCAGCTCTACTCTAAAATAATATCTGTTCCTCTACAGCAGCAGTGGCCAAATGATATGCATAGCTGCCGTGTGGTAATAAAGCACATTCTCACTTTGTGATCATTCATCGCGTCTTACGTGAATTGACGAAAAACAAAAGGACAATTTGAATATTTGCCATGGTCTTGAGTGGGATGCAGTTTTTATGTAAAGCATAGTTTATACAAATATATATTTTAGTCTATCTGGCTAACGTCAGTGTAGAGTGACATCTGCTCTGGTGCTGGACCCCCACTTCACACACCCACACTGACCAGCGTGGTAAAGTATGATCGGACGACCCCCTCGTGATCGACATGGCGTGGGGCAGACATTCATCCAGCAATAGTCTAACAATGGGCTGTTAGTCAATTTTTTATTACATTTTTCACACGATTTCACTCAAATGAACAAGGTTTACATTGAGCAAAATAAAAAGCCAACTCGGAGTAATGCTATGCTTTTCTACCTTTAATTATAGAATGGTTTTCAAACTCGTGTTGTTTTTTGGACTCTTCTCGTGACAGGTCGTGGCACAGCAGTCGTTCTTGTTTAACGAATCAGGCGCTTGAGTGACGGCAAGAGGATCGCAGTCATCGTTGGCTTCAAATTGTCCCACGAACGCGGTCGGCTTAAGTGCCGTTCTACAAATGAGACGACCTCACAGCACAATATTTCAAAGTGATCATAATAATGCATGCGGAGCTGTCACTTTGGAAGTAATTATCTACAGATAAAAAAAAGCGAAATCGCATATCTATGCATGTTGAACTTCTTTTGCACCGTTCGTAGCCAACAGTGCTAATCGGAGGTGCAGGAAATAAGTCAACGGACTGACGCACATAAGACTTGAACTACCCCCACCAACCCCAGCATGGATAATATTCGTCAGATAGTCTGAGTACGTCCGACAACCACGGTATTTCACGAACTTTTCTCCCTTCTGAAGAAGAAAGGTGGAGATTAGTTCAATCTGAATGACAGTTACCCACATATTTAAAGTGCCTGACAAGTGCGTTGGTAATCGGAAAAATGGCCCTCATGGAAGGGCACCAATGAGGCGAGGGTGAGGGGTGGACAGTAGTTCCACACACAGCTCCCGGCATGCCATACTCGAGCCTGTGGATGGCTCCCCCGCCACCCACAACATCCCTCATCGCTCTCTGTTTTAGCCTCATGTCATTGTGGGGAAATATCAGACTGACCACGATCATTTCCTTGGTGCAGTCGAAATGTCTCACCTGTTAAATAATAATGAGGCTTCTTTGTTCATATTGGTTGCAATGTCTACTCAGCTCCCCAACCGCCCTATGTTGCAATATCTGTCAATTAGTAATACAATAACAATGTACAGCCCTTTGCCAATCCACTGTTCAGATACCAGTAGTCAGCCATGGGCAGGAATTTAACTCAGGACCCTCGATTCACAGTGCAGTGGGCTTACCACTGCACAACTACTTAATCCTTTTATTGCAAAATATCTGTCAATTACCAATTCCCAACTAATAGGCTAACAGCAACGCTCATTATAGTATACTTGTATGTGGGCAGCATAGCCCAAACCTTAGGTGTATCTGAAATTAAAAACATTTTGTTTTCAAAAGATGTAAAATGACGGTTGTGACGATGGTTAAAGCAGATCTCTCTGGAAATTCGTTCCTAAAATCTCAATGGGCTCCCAAGCAGGTTGAATTCGCAATGGAGATCGATTTATTGATTTGCTCCTTTGCCTTGCATTCACCGCTATGAAATAATGAAAGCTGAACTTAAGCCCTGCGACGGTTTGTAAAATGATCACACATTGAGCCGTTAAGCAGCTTAGAGACAAAGGGGATGAGCGCTGAGCTCAGGGTGGGCGCCACGCAACGACAAGCGAGCGAGCCGTCCGGCCCCGCCATTGTTTCCCGTTTGCTTATTAAAGGGATTTTGTGCAAATCATTGCAGCCGCGACACAACAATGTAACAATTTAATGCTCCATCCCGCCTAATTGTGTGCACTCGTGCACAAATGCACGCAGGTACGCACACACGCACGCGCGTGCCGTAATTTCTCCGCGCAAAAGACAAACAAACTGGCGTTGCCTGAAATTATCGCCGTTGTTGCCCCTGGGGCTGACTCTGGTGGTGGTGGTGGTGGTGATGATGATGACCATCCTGAAATGGCGATCGATAGCCGGGGCGCCCCGGCAGCCATAATTACACCTTCGTCAAAGCCAAAACATTTCCGAGGATATAATCGCTGCGCTGCCCGTGCACTTTAGCCGGGCGTGGCTGGAGGACTGATGGATGGAACAACTCTTTCATCACGACCCTGGGCTGCGATTCACTGCCAGTAAACGGCGTCAGGATTGCTATTTTATAGGGTTCCTCACAGCTACTTGGCTGTTTATAGCACGGCCTACAGCACCCTGGCCCAAGCCTGATGATGCTGATGTGTTTTTGATGGCCGCCCTCCTATCCACCGCAGAGCGACGTACATCGCATCTCATCTCAAACTCATTTGAAAGGGCACCCCCAGTGGAGGCTGTCGCTGGGGGCATAAGGTGACTCGGCACCTGCCTGTGAATGGACATTAGTCTGCCAATAAGGGCCGTTGATTGCTATTTATAAATCCAATTGATTAGTTTGCAAGTAATTCTAGAATTGGTATGAAGTATTATTTTGGTTATTGCATCGGCAGTAATCATCAGGACGACCGATGGATTCGAATTGTGAACCTCTGCAACAAGCGACGGACGCGTTACCACTGGGCTACATCACAGCCCTGCCCCAAATATATAAAGGGTGAAGGGTGGAGAGATGATACATACAGTGGCAAGAGTGCTGCAATATTAATCTTCTTGCAACCCGATTTCAAGTACCAGTTACAACTGACATCAGTGGTGAGGGATATCAGAGCTGGCCCTGCCCTGTCCCATACAGACGGGGTGTGAGGGAGGCCTTCATCCATTGGCGAATTGAGAATGGATAGAATAAGAAAAAAACAGTAAAACCTAGAATAGATGTTTTTTTCTCATTTCCATCTGCTGCCCTGAGCCAGTGCTGGAGACTCCAGATTGTCCGTAGCATGATAACGGTTTACTTCCCACAACGCGATACTCATTTTATGCACACCCGGGGGATGATTTTACCACTGACCAGGATTTGAACTCGTGTCCTTATGGTTACTAACGATCCAAAACTTTATTTTATATAAGGCCATTCAAACAGGACCTGAACAGCGCTTTACATAAATTAACCCACCCCATAACAGATATAACTGAATAAAACCCAAAACAGATCAAACACTTAACAAATTCAATTATAAAAGACACATAACCTACAAAGGTTGGAGGTATGGAAGTGAACGCAAACATTTTGTAAGACTGGACTTAAAAGGCCTCGACCGACTGAGGGTCCCGAATGCTCCGAGGAAGGGCGCTGCTCCGCAGACGAGGAGGTTGCCAGTCAAGCACTCAAACCGCACCGCCGTCTCGCCGGAATTTTAAAGTTAATTGCTCAATAACTGAATTCTTGTTTGTTTTCTCCGAGTTAATAACAACAGACTTCGAGCTGTTAACACCCGAAACGGCGTCGCCCCCGGCCACCAACAGCGTGCCAGCGCCTCCATCCCCATCCATTCACGTTACGGCCACTCAAAACAAAACTCCAAAGTCGTTTATTATCCCTAATCGGGTTTACTGGGTACAATTGATTTCATTTCAAACCATAATAACTTTATAATGAAGGGAAGGGGGCCTGCCACGGGCAAATTTCACTCGAGCAGTTTGGTGACGGTTTTAATAAACCGCACATGTACGCAACCCACAAAGACACACACACACGCGCGAGCCGGCCTAACAAATAAACGTGGAGCCACGGAATAAATTAGGCGGATAATTTCGTGGATGAAGGAGGGCTGGTTACCGAGACGGGAACTGCAATCTCTCCACGAGTCTGACAACCAAGGGTACAGATCTCAGAAACACCGTCGTGCCAGACTGGCCCTCAGAACTCTCTATTTTGGCCACGTGCTCCAGGCTAGGGTCGCCACCTATCTGGGTTTTCTCAGGATCAGCCTCTTTTTGCGGGGAGCTGCTGTCCTTAAAAATGTGTCCTCTCGGAAAACAAGAAGTCCCAGTATGGGTCAGATGCATAATAACAATGATCATAGTAGACAACGTGTTTACATGCACTACAACCACGTGATGTGTTTTCAGGTTGTACCGCGTCTTGTTTGGCACGATGTCCGACGATTTGCTCCACGTGCCTGCTGTGAGCTCCTTTGCTTGAGTCAACGGGGAGAGCGCAAATCCAGGGAGAGTGCGACGCCGACACTCCGAATGCGTCGCCATTGGTTAACGGACGTGCCCCTTTCAGCCGGAGTGGCAGCGGTGGTGGCAGCGGTGGTGGTGGCAGCACTAGCGCTTTCCGCGGCTCGCGGTGCAGAGTTTACGCCCCCGGAGAGTGGGGCGCGGTAATGAGTTACGGTAATGAGTCTGGCGCAGCGCCCAGCTTGAGCCCCTTGTAGGGGCTCACCTGCCACTGCGTTTGCGTGGTGCGCTCCTGGCCCCTCCGTGTCCAACGTGAATAATCTGTGTGGAGAAGCCATCGCAACGCTGCCACCGTGGCGTGGCAGCGTTGCACACCAAGCTTGGGACAACCTTCTTACACCTCCCCCAGCTTTCCACCTGCATCCGCCCAGCAGCATAAAATAATACGACCCAGTTGTTCGAACGGCAGGCTGCGTGTGGTGGGGAAAAGTGTGGGTACTTCCGACTCTTCCAAGGCATCTGGCCAACGTGAAAGAGTAGGCCAAAACACCTTCTCTAAGAGCAATTTAGGGCTCCCTCTAGCGCAGGCCATTCCTCCAGCAGTGGCGCGAGGAATCAATTGCAAGGGCTGCGCCTCTTCCTTACAGGAGTGCCGTGTGGGAGTGGTGGGTAGTATTTGTCTCTCCACCCACCCTGTGCCACCGGCCATCCACACCAAACACAGACGTTGCTGTGTTCGAGTGGGCAGAGGAGGCACTTAATAACGCAGCCAGATAGTTATATTTGCCGTGCGCTGCTGTCGGGTCAGGCATAATTTAATGGCTTTCAGACATTTTTGCACAAAATCAAGCAACAAATGCTGATGGGCCAGTAGCACATTTTCACCAAAAGTTTGATTTAAAAATTTTCTCCAACAACACCTCAATCAGGGCCCCATATGACTAGAAAAGGTACAGCCATGATGTTCCCTGCTTACCCCAATCCCTCACCCAGAGAGACAGATGTCAGGTGACGTGGGAGTACCCAAACCCAAGAGCAATCTGCCGATCAGCAGGTCAGCAGTGGGGGGGGGGGCAGTGTTTCAAACGCCACGTGGGGGGATCGACTCGAACCGGCGACCTCTGAATTTGCAATAGGTAAATGAAAGAAGAAATGTAACAAAAAAAGTAAGACCAAAGTGCAACGAAAGTGACCGCCCAGCAAATGCGGTGAGATCAGCGCACACATGCCATTGGCGGGGTTTTGCGAGAGCCATGATGGCTGGAACGCCGTGCAGTGCTGGGCAGTAAAGCGTCAGCGCTATTATCCCGCGGACACTAAGCTGCAGTCTGAGCCGAATTAAGGAGGTACTTTGTTGAGGCGCGAGCCCTCTTTTATTGCACTGTAAATTGGACTTCCTCAAAAGCAAGTATTATTACAACTCCACCTGACAGCATTTCTTTCCTCACCCACCCATCTCACCACCCTCCCCCACCCCTCTCATATAAATGCACTCTTCCCACATTTATGCACCTTCAAATTGCTCCTCCGAAAGAGGCACTTTTCCCCGACTAATTTCGCATTTAAGCGGTAGAGAGTGGAGCCCTGCTGAATCACAATGATCGAAGGCGGAGGGGAATTATACGAATGCACAGAAGCCATCTTTTGCAGCTTCAAGTGCTCTGGAGAAAAAAATAAAAATATTTTCCGGGGCTTAAATGCAGCCCCTTTGATTCTCAGTGTCATTGCACGTCCCCTATACAGGTCTCCTGTGGAAATGACCGCATTTTATATTTATGGAAAAACAATAACGGTGACCTCATTTGTCTCATGGAAACTCCTGACTACAATCAGTTCCCTGGAATTTGACAAGCAGAGATTTAGGGTCCCTCACTGGAGTATGAATGCAGTGCTCTATTCGGCAGATGAGCGGCAGAGTGAGAACCGCCTCGAAAACGAAAGGTTCAGAGTTCAAATCCTGGGTGGGGATGGACTGGGCCCAATCACCCTTTGGAGATCAATGAGCACCGCCTTGTGGGGAAATAAAAAGTGCTTGGCCTCTGAAAAGACTCTCGCCTGCCACAGGAATATGGAATTTCCGATCACTGCCTCAAAGCTGTACACAGGAGATGAGTAACCAATTCTGCAATGCTCAATTGAGCAGGGAATCACATTAACTTTTGTCGATTCGTAAAAAACAACAGATATTACTCTCTGTTGCAGTGTCATTATTATTCCTTACAAAACAAAAAACATATTGTCAGTGAAGCTTTCTTTTTGAAAGGATCCTCTACTGATAACTCTGTGCCTTTGGTTATATTTTTCATTCAAGTGTATCTCTAATTCACCAAGAATGTAGAAGCACTAATCTCTGTTGGCAGCCCTTAGCTAATGGCGAAAATTCAATTCCACATTCTTATGGTGAGAAGGAGTCTAACCACAGGACACCACAAAAGTGGTATTCATTTTATTGACCCTGGAGGGAGATGCACTGAGCTACCCCCCTCCCCCCTTCTCTCCCACCCAGCCCCCCAGACCTCCCCAACCGGGAGTTAAACTCTTGACCTTCTGTTTGCGAGTGGAATGTTCTAAAGCCAGAGCCTCCCGGCCAGATTCTCATCGATCAAGGTCAAGGGGTCATCACAATAAATGGTGTGGTATTCAATGACTACTCACCAACTTGCCCATAAATAATCAACCCTGCCACCAACGCCATCGCCACCATCAACCACCTTCACGGCGACCACATTCACTGCCGTCGCCCGAAATACGACATGTTGGCACGGTGGGTCACACTTGTGATACAGAGCATTGGAGGCAAGGGGTTGGTGAATCGAGTAGATATTTACGTAACTTCCAAACTCGCTGGGCTGTGAGAGGCCAGGAGATGGCAGGACAGCACGTGGGCTTGTGGCACCCATCTGTACCAGGCGTTAGCGTCATGCCCCTCATGCGGGGTTTTCTTTTTCCCGGTAATCCAGTTTACGCAGACGCACCACTCACGAATGGAAGTGGCCAGACATCACAGAGCAGAACTCTCCTGATAAAGAGGCCTATAAAGGTGGGCCATTGCCCAACACAATGCCTATTTATACTAATTTTAAGACAGAGAGTTGCTTGTACACCGCAACCAACACAGCAGCTGTATCACCAAATGATGTCTTTTATTTTTATACACTCAGCGGAGGCTTTTCCAGGATAGATAAATTTCTTTACTACTCGACACCTGACGATGCATGAATTAATTGACTTGGATTGATTCTTGCACTCAACGGTACTCGCATTCACTCGTGCGCGTGAGAGTCGATAATTTACGGTTTTTGCCGCATTAGCGAACGGCACTGCTAGCTGTGCACTCGCATTAGCGGACAGGACAACGCTCTTCCAACATGATGTAAAATAAATGAGAACAATACAAACGGATGGGTAGAAAAATCTAGGCCACTTAAAATCAACTCTTGAATCAAATCGCGACTGTGGTTTGCAAAAATCTACAAATTTCTGTGTGTGGTCAATCACAAGGAGCCCAATTAGTATCTCAATAATAATACTAATCAGCCAATCTGTATGTATTCATCTTTGTGTGTATGTATATTTCTCCGAGACCACTGCACCACATTCAATTAACGAGGTCTCATGTGGAAGCATATATGTAAGTTGTGACCGTGAATGTACAATAGTACGAAAACAAATGCCCTCCTTTGACCCAAAATGTTGGCTTTTTGGTCCCCGACACCCACGACTATTTGTGGTCATAGCCCGGTGTGTGACGTGAGCTCAAACTAGGCACAGGATAAGCAGCGTGTGCCGCTGGGATGGGGCGTGTGTGTGATGTGCAGAAGCCACGACTCTCAGCGGGCTTCCACCTTGTTGGATAAACTGGCGAGAAGAATCAGGATCGCTGATGGCTGGTGATTGGTGAAAAACTGATGATGGTCAGGCAGGTGTTGTTTGAGTGTCATAGGACCGGTTGCCTACCATAGTGTATAAACTGGTGAGCGGTGAGGATCTGCTGAGTCGATGCCTGGCAATGGTGAATGTTTTGCCAAGTTCAGGGGAGTTGGATGTCAATAGGACCCCGGCCATAGGATGGACGGACCACCACCACCGCCACCACCCCCGCCGCCGTCGCCGCCACCACCACCACCGCTGCCACCACCACCACCGCCGCCACCGCCACCCGTACCTCCACGTCGGCGGGCGTCATGCGAGTCCCCTCCTTCCCGACGAAGATGTCGTCCACGTCCACGAGGATGTAGCGGTCGAGCGGGAGCGCAAGGCGTCGCGCCGTCCGCGCCGCAGCACCGCCGGAGGACGCCGGCCCTGGTGAGCACCACGCCAGTGCGTCCAGGAAGAGCAGCTTGTGCAGCCAGAAGGAGACGCCGTTCCCGAAGAAGACGCGGCGCACGGCGCCGTCGTCAGCTGTGCCGGCGTCGTAGACGGCGGCCGCGTGCCTCCCGGTGCCATCCTCACTGGCACCGTCTGGGTTTCGTGCGTCTGACGGAGAGGGCGACACGGTAGGGGGCGGGGGTTTCAGGTGGTGCTGTCATGGTGAGACGAGCTTGGCGATGTGTCATCATAGTCATTATAAATGTTGTCATCGAGATGGCGACATCAAATATATATTTTTATTTATCGTCATCATCTTCTCATCGTCTTAAAAGCTGTCTTGATCCTCGTCGTCAATATGAGAATCAATACGAGAATCACTACCCTATAATAACAACCATCAGCACCAAAAAGTACCACAATCATCATCTTTACCATCATCATCATCCTCATCGACATCGCCCCCCCACCTCTGTTGCTGTGCGCGAGCAGCAGCGGCCGGAACGCGGCGCTCGAGTTGCCGGCCGCGCTCCCAGGCTGGGGGTAGAACAGGGTCCAGTCGGCCCCGGGGAGCGCTCCCCGCTCGGCGGCGCCGCCCCGCGCCAGCCTCAGCAGCGGAGCGTCGACACTCACGACGCCATCGCGCAGCGAGGCGCCGGCTCGGAGCAGCAGCGGGAAGCCCTTGAGCTGCTGCAGGCCGGAAGTGCCGCCCTCCCCAGCCTGCAAAGACAAATATCTCCCTCGTGGACTTTGTGGGCAAGAGCTGTAAGCGAGCACCTATTAAGGCTGGCATGGAGGAACACGAGGGGGTGGGTGGCCGGCATCATGCCCAGCCGCCTTTGTCTCCCAGTGGCGATGTTTACACACTGCACCAGGTCCTCATTTAAGTCAACATAGGGGAGGCCCAGGACCAGTGATGCACACTGGATCGTGCTGAAGATTAGCGCTGGGACAATTCGTCAGTTAAAAAGGCGAGAAACCCCCTACAAGCCACGGCCACAGTGACGATGATGATGCCGAGTATGCAATCACAAATCTTGACTTAAAGCTTTCGTGACTACAGAAATTCATATTCTTTGGGTCTTTCAGGAAAGTCACGTAGATAGGTTTAAATGAATAAAAATAAATTAAACAAAAAACTACGATGTTTCGATCACAACACAAGCGATCGTCATCAGGGGGAAAACAGGGGGACAGCCGCTAAACGCCGACTGTTTTCAAGGTTTAAAATGGGTGTAGCCCAAGGGCCATCAACGACGTGGGCAGCTTTTCCCTCTCTGCTTTCCTACATTTCTCATCGTTTAGTTTACAGCATTTCGATTTAGAGACCACAGAAGCGGAAAAGGCAAATTGTTTTAATCTACGTCCAGCCCTCCCATGCATTTACATCCTCACGAGGCAGCGTTGTCCTAAATAAACCACGTAAAAAACACGTCGAAATGCGTATTCATATTTCGTTTTTCAAAAGACCTTCTTAGCACGTAGCCGATATCATCGCCCTGTCTGAGTGGTGATGGCGTGTGAACGGAGCCAATGTGTTTGTGTCATCGCGGTCGCCGAAATTTCTCCCTCAGAAGATTGTGGGGTGGGTGGTTGGGTGGGTGGATGGGGTGGGTGGGTGGGTGGGTGGATGGGGTGGGTGGGTGGATGGGGTGGGTGGGTGGGTGGTTGGGGTGGGATGGGATGGGTGGGTGGGGTGGGTGGGTGGGTGGATGGGGTGGGTGGGTGGGTGGATGGGGTGGGTGGGTGGATGGGGTGGGTGGGTGGGTGGTTGGGGTGGGATGGGATGGGTGGGTGGGGTGGGGTGGGAGGGGTGGGGTGGGATGGGTGGGGTGGGGTGGGTGGGGGCTCATTGGGATGCGAGCACAGTCCTTGGCCGTGGGGGCGAGACGCGCGGAGCTGCAGCGGCGGAGCGGAATCAAGAGCGGAGCCGCGATGAAGGAGCCGTTTGCGTCTCCTATTGCTGCGGCTCAAATCTCCAGGCACACATGAAAAGCTTTAATCTCGCCCAACCTTTTCTTTCGCTCCTCTGTAAATACCATAAATAAATGAATATCATCACAATAAACGCTTTTTGGGATGGCGGGGGGGAGAGGAAGTTTATCTTCTGTAACCCTTTGCCACAGAACACAAAACCCATAACTCACACAAGACCCCTTGCATGGAAGCCAGTACTTAGAGTTTTTGTTATATTTTTTCCTGTTGTGGGAGCAGGAGCTCACTGAAGGATTGTATTCTCAACTCCGTCCTCAGTGGGTGACAGATAAGAAAAATAGAGCGGCGAAGGTCACCGGGTTAAGAAAGAGCAACCGCCAGCACTCAGCTCTTCTGGCGGTGGCTCTGTGACTCCTCAGGGGAGTTGTCTGTTATTGCGATGCAAGCTGTGTTCCGCTTGCGAACGCCTTGCTGAGTGCGAGTGCTGTAGTGGTGGGGGGACAAACCCTGAACAACATTAACACCACTTCATATTCAAGCCGAGCCGAAGAAAAAGGCTCCCACTGCGAGAAGATTACCATATTGTAAACGATGCGCGGGCCGGATCTCGACGGCCGGCATTTAGCAAGTTAATTGGACTTCACCGGTGTTCACATAGCGCCGAAGAACATCTGATCGGACGCCGCTAAAAAAAATACTTTGAATAGTAATAACTTTGCTCTCTTCACTAAACTTGTTTGAGCTCGATCAAACGCTCGCTCAACCCTCGCCCACTGCCCAAAGAACCGTGAGAAAATAATTATCCCGTGCGAAAATGGTTGGGCGGTGCTGAGGACGGCTGTGCGTCCAGTGTTGGTCGGGCTCCGAGTGCGCTGCGTAATAGACGTCGATATTCCTGAACACACCGGCACGCGCACGCTCTGGTGCACAAGTGTCGGTGTGTGTTGTGTATCGGAGAAGTAGCGCAGTGGTTAGCGCACTACATGCGATACGAACCCGGCGACCCGAGTTCGATGCCCACTCGTGACAAATAACTGCGGTGAATATTTGAATAAGTATTGGGCCTCTCCTAAGTGGAATCAGCCTTAAATGAGTACCTGGTGCATTGTGCAAACATCAGCAGTGGGAAGACAAAGGCGGCCAGGCGTGGTGTTGGCCACCCACCCCCTTGTTTGCCGTGCCAGCCTTTATGGGTGTGTAATTTGAGAATATATCCGGCTCACTGACGTATCACACCTTGTCATGGTGATTGGCTCTGCCGGTCCTAGTTTACAGCCAATGGGGGGAAGCCTGGGGGCATGGCCCTGACGTGATGGAAGGGTGACAGCTATGGAAATTGGTTCTGTTGGCTTTGGCCTCAGCCAATGGGGAGATGAGTCAGGGGCGTGGTCCCGGGAGCTGACGAGGGAGCCTGGAAGATTCGATGCAGGCTAATGAGGATTGGCTGAAGCATACCACGTGACCCGGGGATTAAATAGGGGTAGAGAGGAACGACACGTGGTCAGAACGGGAACCAACGGAGGAAGGAGCCACGCGAGAGCGGGGCTCCGAGTTGCCACGTGGCAGTGTGTCTCTCTCGGTCTATCTGTCCCTTCACGTTGTCTATCAGCAGCGTGAAGTAGATGTAACACGAAGTGAATAAAAGGCTGATTCCAGAAGTCGTCTCAAAGAGTCTTATTACAGGTGCTTGCTAATGGCACTTTTACCAACAGCCTGGTAAGGCTGTATGGAGGTTTTGAGCACGACATAATGACAATGATTCACAGTCCAGCCATTTGCTGAAAGAGGGCCATCTCCCATGCTGTGGGGGTTGCTTGACTATGGTTCAGAGTCAGTTGCTAGAGAGAACAGTGCTGGACCGGTTCAGATATCACTTGCCACTGATGAGAGCTGTGGTCGAGGATAGAATTCATGTTTCTGGGTTCATAGCGCAGTGAGCGAACCACTGAGCCACAAATCTCCAGAGCTGCATGTGCATATCGTCATCTATGTTGGCAACCCTGAGGCAATAGTTGAATGTCCATATTTCTATGCAGGGAGCCAGTCCTCCCAAAGATCAATCACTGTTGATGACACACTAAGTGACTAGACGATGATTCATTAATGGAAAGCGTTCTGCAATTTAAAGTTCTGACCTGATATGGACAAGGAGGATGATGCAGTCTAATATCCCACCGGTTTCAGTCCCAGTGTGACATTCGCCAGAATTTTGGGACCAGTTGCGTAGTTATCGAGTGTGCAGTAGGGCTGAACAATTTGGGGAAAATATCTAATTGCGATTTTTCTGACAGATATTGCAATTTCATTTGCGATTACATTTTTTAAAGTCAAGCTTCAGTTCAAAATTCACTGTGTAATTGATTTAAAACATGTGATGGAGCATTACCACATGATACCATCAAAATATGAACTGCTCTATATATTCTAATGCAAGGATGAGAACTTAAAAAATATTAATTGCTTCCGACATGTATTTATTAAAATGTTGTAATTGAAATAGAACAATCGAACATTAAACAATTGTTAAATTAAATAAATAAAATTATAATAATAACAAACCAAACAATTCCAAAAATAAAGTAATAGGACTTTTCAAATCGCAAAAAATCGCAGCCTTTGCGATTTGCTAATCGCATTGTTTCAAATTGCGATTTCGATTTCAAATCGATTAATCGTTCATCCCTTGTGTGCAGGCAGGGCAACTGCACCAGGATCCACGGGCCGAAAGGATCCATCCACTGGGCTATGAATGTGTGGGCATTTGGGAGGAGTGAATTGGATAGGGGAGGCCAATTTTCTTCCCTACACAAGGGCTCATCCCAACCACGCTACACCATTATTCAGACCTCCATCAGGGACAAAGACACGCCCAGCTTCCTCTTGGAACTTCAGAACAATGGGAACTGGTGCTCGCTCGCTCTCGAAGAGAGAGAACCATTCAGAGGCGCGAGGAGGAACCACAACGGGAAGGCAAGCAGCAGCAGTAGCGGCCAGGTGGCAAGCCGGTGCCAAATCTGAACACCCCCCCCCCATCCAAGCTTCATGGTCCTCTGTATACGAAGGTGTTACCTGCCAATGAATGAGTGTTTACATGTTGGAGGAAAAAGAGCACCTGGATGAAACCCTGTGGGTATGAGCTCACAGAATTGTGCTTTGTGTCCTTACCAATATACCACCAGACATAAACAAATAATAATACTCATTTCATTTTATAGAGCGTCATTCATGCAATTGCATCCCACAACGCTGCACATTATTCATCCAGTTCCGTACACAGATAATACAAAAAACAAAACCCCACTAGCAAATAAAAAAGGAATACATAAATAACGAGAAAAAATACACACAAAAAGAAAAAATAATCGCAAAAAAATAATTTTAATAAATGAATCCGCTCGGTCTCCATACCCCAGACCACAATCTGACACATGGCATAAAACAACAACAACACTCACAATGCGACACGCAAACGATAACCACTAAACACTCGAGTTCATATCGTCTGCTTGTTGAGCACAGACCCCAATATTACTGCCCGCGTGTCTGTAGATATAAACAGACGCGGACATAATTGTTCTTGTTGTTGTTGTTGTTAACGCAGTACAGTGGTAGCAACAGGACCATGCATCCATCCTTGAGACCGGCAACGGGTTTTTTGCGTGTGAACGCGGCTTTAATTGGCCGGCTTGCTGAAGGTGTCTTCCAAGCCACGGGGAAGTAATTGCTCGTCAGGCCACTGACAGAGTCCTGGCGCATTAATTGGCTCACTCCATCGCTCCACTCCCGGTACCGTTAGGCCCGCCGCAGCCACCCGATTCGATGGCCTCCACGTTTGTTTTCTGTCGCTCCTATTTTGCGGCCCTGATTACTTTCTTTTCTCGTCTCTCCCGACGAGCCGACAACCCCACTTGGCCACGCGTTATTCGCGACTTCACACAAAACAACAACGGCGACAAACAGCGGCAAAGAAAGATGCTAATCTTACTGAGCCGCCGGGCACCGAACGCCACATTTTTAATGAAAGTGGCGCGTGCGTGGATTCTTCTTTCTGCAAGTGAGCCTCCCGCCCACTACAAAGCAGTTGCCAAGTAAATTGGTCCGAATGGCTGCGCATTGGTCCTGTCACTCTGGTGGCCGCGTCGCGCGATGAAGCGGCCTCCCTCTCCGTGGGGTTAAGTGACTGTAATGGCTGCACCGCTGGGCGCGAGCTGATTCCGCCTCGCCAAGCACTATCCTACCGTGGCCGCAACTCGTAGCACGCACTGCTGATGATAATGCTCGTTATGAAAATGATGCTGATAATTGCTATGATGCTGCTAACGATCAGTCTGATGCTCCTGCTGATGATGCTTATGATTGAGGTGATGATGATTAAGATGATGATTGGGATGATGAGTGATGCTGCTGATGATTATTGATATTATTATGATGCAAATACTTCTGCTGTTTAAACTAATTCTGCTGCTACCTTTTGCTGCAGCTGCTGCTTATTATTTATGAATGCTACTGATGATTCTCATGTTGTACTGCTGTTGATGTTGCTGCTGGCAATGATTATGACAATTGTGATGATGAGTCTGCTGTTGAAATGTATACTCGGGTGTGTCTCTAAAGGCTTTTTTTCTCATGAATCAAGTTTGAAACTGCTGGTGTTGGGCCCCCTTAGACGCACAGCTGAGGTGCATAACTGATTAGGAAAATAAGTAGCCGTACACCAGTCTACAAACTGTTCAGTTCTAAACCTTGTATTCATGTAAATCGTAGCAGTCCCCATTGTGCAACAAGCACCATCTCCAGCTCCGCTCGACTCGATCTCTCCAGCCTCTCGACCTACACGCTGCGAGGAAGGGCCACTACCAGGAAAGTCACCGATGATATACGTTTCTTTTCACGGCCGCAGTGTTATTGACAAACGCGTTGTGTTATTTTGCTAAGTTGTGTTTTTGCACCACTGGCTAAAAGCAGCAGCAGCACCAAATTATTTGCTGGATTTGAGCTGATTGATTTTTGGATGGTGGCTTCCTTTAATAACACACAATCACCACAGGGAGCATTCTATTCCTGCATATGGCGAAATGCCGATGTCGGAGCCTGCTCGCCACGAGAAGGCTTCACAGTGGTTTACTGGATGATCCAGAGTTTGGGTTGCTTGGCCAGAGTAAAAACCTCCTTTTTAGTCTAAAACATCACACCTCCTTCCTTTGACATTCGATGAACACAGTCGTGAAACCATCAACCGCACCGGAGCATCAATACACGCATCTCCTTCATAAATGGAAAATTTAATACACAAGCCAGCATCGTCCGATTGTGGATAAGAAGCCCAAACTATGGAATATATGTTTAACACGTCGGCTTTTGTGACCAATATTATCCATAATGCAAGTTTTTTGGGTTAGATCGCATATATATGGAATAAATATAGTAAGCCCATAGACACATAAAGAGACACATAAGGACTCATAACAATACAAAGAGACACATGTGCATATAGACACAGAGATCCATAGAAATACATTAAAGACAAGCCAAAGTATTGCAAATCTGGCTATGCAACGCAAACTATGAACCATACAGTAAACGCACAGAGACATATAGAGACCCATAAAGATACACAGAGACACATAGAGATACATAGAGATACATAGAGACATGTAGAGATACATATATACCCATAAAGATGCATAGAGACACATAGAGATGCATAGAGACCCATACAGATACACAAAGACACATAGAGATACATAGAGACATGTAGAGATACATATATACCCATAAAGATACACAGAGACCCATAGAGATACATAGAGACATGTAGAGATACATGGAGACCCATAAAGATACACAGAGACACGTAGAGATGCATTCGAGATATGTTAAAGACAAGCCACAGGAGTGCAAATGTGGCAATGCAACCCGCGGGGCAGCAGAGCTTCTTGCGCGCAGATTGTTCGACGCCGTTGCCTCTTCACCTTCACGGAGAGCCACGAGGGCAGATCTGTCATCGCGCTTAAATCCCGCGAGAGGCATCAGCCCGACGTCCCGTAGGTCACACGTCACGGCCGACCCTGTGAGCGCTGTCCTCCAACCACGATCATTTATCTGACTGGATGGTGCGCATGGGCGGCCGTGGCTTGGGCAAACAGGGCTAGCCCTAACCGCCTCACATCTGTGATGGGTGCTCGCCAACAGCACACTTGCCTCAATGGTCAGGTGAAGGCTACACGGGGAATCTTTGTTGAATGTTTGTCACATCTATGCATGGGTTAGCACACTGCTCTACGAGCCCCATGGCCCGAATTCGATTTCCTCTCACCGCTAACATCAGTGATGATGCTCTGAACCGGTTCTGGGCTTCCCCCTATACAGGTCTACTCAGCCTTAAACGAGTGCCTAGTGTAATGTGTAAGCAACATTGAAGGAGGCCTGGACACAATGCTGACTCCACCTCCCCCTCGTGCACCATAATGGCCTTCATAGGTGCTCATTAACAGCACTTACCCAACAGCCTGTGTAGGCATATGTATGTGGGTATGTATTTGTATGCATATACTTGTTTGCATGTACATGCATATGTACGTGTGTGTCGTACACGCGTGCGTGCGTGCATGTATTCACACAAACGCAAGGGTCCACCGTAGTGCTTTTAACCGAATGTTGAGGCAATTGCCGTTAGCGAGCAGCACGACAAACACGAGTGAGTGCTGAAGTTTAAACACTGTACTAGGTAGTCGTTGAAGGCCGAGTCGACCAAGGGGAGGTCCAGGACCAATTCAAATATGCGAGCGAGATGTCAGTCGGGTGGCCGGGTTCGTAGGGGGTGCGAGCAGGCGGCCGTCGCTCACCCTGAGGAAGGCCACAATGCCGACGGCGAATTCGAGGCAGTAGCGGTCGAGCAGCTCACGGTTCCACGCGTCCATGGCGGCGTAGCGTTGCACGTTCTCAAACACGACAGCCGCAAAGCGCCCAGCACCGTCCCTCCTCGTGAGCGTCGGCAGGTCGCCCTTCACAAGCACGCCGAGTGGCCCGGCGGGTCAGGGGTCACATCCAGCACGGCGGACACTCTCACTGCCACAACTCAGTTCCCCGCTCGAGGTCCCCCCACCCCTCCCACCTTGTCCCCCCTCTCACACCCTCCTCTCCCCCACTCTCGTCAGTTAATTATTGGCTTTGAGTCCACGCTTTGTGTGGCCTACACGGACGGTCTCTGAGTCGATCATCCTTCGGTGGTCGTCTCCAAGCGCTTGTGGTTCATTCAATGGGCTCCCCATGGTGACTATTCAGGTGCCTGACCCAGTCTCCCAGCAACAAAATATTGAATGACACATTAAGCCGTGCCCGCATATTTTCTACGCAAAAACAAAAATCTCCCTGGCAGCAGTGCCCTTGTGAGAGTTGCCACTTCTAAGGAACCAGGGACAAACAAACACGACATTATTGTTATTACTACAGTAACGCAAGTTACGCAAACCAAAACCTTCGATTTTATGGAAATAATCACATTTCCGAGTACAGCTACCACAGAAAGCAGGACGATACAGTCATTGCAGACCGGGTTTGGTATTTGTTTTTTGTAGATTTTCAACGTAGTTTTTACGGATTGTTAGTTGCATCATGTTCTCACTTAAGGCGAGTTGCTGTTTTGCTGTTTCTCACCTGCACACATTGCTCATGGTCCTGGGAATGCCAGGATAGGTGGCAACCCTTGAGATAAAGGATGTGGACAAGAGCAAGGCGATGTATTTATCACAGAATGTCCATCCGGTTCGTCGTTCTACGAGTCACCGAGTAATTTGCGACCTCCACGACGGAGCCCCTGCAGCCTCAGCGATGCCAGCCGCCCCTCACCTTGAGGCCCGTGGCCGCTGTCTCAGCCTGGTAGCGGAAGCGTCCGGCCTCCAGCACGGCGACGATCTCCTGCCCGGCGGGCGAGTAGTGGCTCTCCAGGAAGAGCAGCACAACGGGCTCTGTGCGCCACACCGCGCCGTCCTGCACCGCACGGCACAGCCCGCTCAGCCGCAGCCCGAACACGGCTCCACGCGGATCGCAAAGCCGGGGAGCAACTTTAGCGGGCGCTCCTTGCCCAATTCATGAGTGACTGCCCATCCAAACATCAATCAGGCTGAAATCCACTTAACTTCCTATGTCTGAGGAGATTGGGTGCATTCCAGCTGATTTAGTTACGAAGAGTTTCCGGATACATGGACCACATTCACGGACCTTGTGATGGCAGCATGGGAGTTTCAACGCTGCCTCGGTAATCATGAAATAAATAATCGCAAGTTAATGTACCATCTCTCATGATGAGCGATTATTTCAACTGAAAATATGGTGATCAGAACTGGACCTCATCATGAAAGCAGGATGAAAACTTTTCAAGGTAACCAAAAGACAGCAATGGATTATTTAATCTATCTGTGCAGAGCTTTGCGTGTAACCCCTTGTATGCATGGTAGGTTTCCTCTCCCACATGCCAAACTATCATAAATGGAATTGGCCAAACATCCCATTACAGGACCCTCTTGAAAGACTGTCTTGAGAGTGGAACTTTCCTGGATAAAGGGCATTATATTGCACTTGACTTTAACATCGCAGTTATGCAGATCAATTATAATGTACTAGATTAAAAACGTGCATCCCTATGCTGAATAGTTTTCCATGCTGTGCCGGCGATGGGGCGTTGCTTCAACATACTTCACCACGGTGCTCAGTGCAGTTCTAATAAACCACTCACCATCGGTGTGAACAAGGGCCAGGACTCCAACTTAGGTCACCAGTTTCACAGGATCAACCGCTCCGCTACAATTATTTGAGAATTAGAAACAAAAAGCAGTGGCAGCCCCTGGTACCTGCTGCAGCTGCAGTGGAGATGGCCCAGCCGGGTGATGCTGCACTCCCCTTGGCACAGCGGGCCGCTCGGGGACCTGGGAGGGAGTGGGGACGCTTGGGCTTCTCCCCCGCAGCTTCGCCTTGCCCGTCACCACCCGGTACGCCTCCCTCTGCTCCGCGCCGTTCTCCCCATCTCTCGGGTGCCTCCTCACCTCGTCCCCATCTCTGCCCTCCGTCCGCGCTCTGCTCTCCCTGCTCCCCTCTCCCTTCTTTTCCCCATCTCCCGCGTGCTTCGCCGTGCCGCTTTCCACATCCGGGTCCCCGTCTTCCTCCTGCTCCTGCTCCCCTCTGTCCCGCTCCTCCTCCTCCTCGTCGTCCTCTTGCTCCGTGGACGTGGCGACCAGGCAGGGCCTCAACGGCCGCAACTCCATCCTCCCCCAGGCGTCAGCGCTGCGCGCCGCGGTCGCCCACTCGTCCCCGCCGGCCCCCGGCGCCACCGGGGAGCCGCGAGCGGCCACTTGGCGAAGCGCCGGCGGGCTGGGCGACACGGGCGTCGCCTTGCCGCCGCTCGACACGTAGTACGCCAGCAGCGCCAGCGACAGCACGCTGAACACGAGGAGCAGCGCGACCATGCGCCGGAGGTCTGGCCCGCGGCACAGCCACGGGCTGACCGGCGACGGCACCATCGTGGCCGCCATGAGGCTTGCCCGTTCAATCCGTCTGGGACGCTGGTAATAGGTTCGTAGTTATGACCCAGGTGATAATGATGGCTCTCGCAACCGAGACAAAAAAAAGTTGAGAAATTTTTGAAGGTTTGCTTTTATGGGTTTTCCAAGTGTGCGTACGCGGGATGGAGATGAGACACTTTGAAGGGGGAGATCGCTCTTCACACCACTGTGCTAGAGAAAGCGCATTTCCTTACTCCTCACTTTTATAGATTTAGAATCGCATGGGAGCAGCCAGTGTTTTGGGTTGTTTGTTTCCCCCCCCCCACCCCCAAATGAACAGACTCACAATTCCGACTGCGATAATAATGACAGTTATTATTTCACAATATTTAATAACCTGTGATCGAACCAATCCACGTTTGTGGGCAATTTGTATTTGCTGCATTTCCAATTTCAGCCACCTTATGATTAGCCTCCATGCTGTTGCAGCATAGTGGGACAACGGCGACAAATCAATCCACCGACAACGCCACCATCACGCAACTTTTCAAGAACGTTTCGAAAAAACATAATAATATTATTATTTCCCTGTCAAGTAAGGCTGAGTAATCTTTTTGTTACAAAAATCTAAACTTTTTTCTCCATCGAGCTAAGTTCGTATACTGCTTATCCAGCAAAGTCAAGTTTCACATCCACAGCTCGTCAGTGGCAGAACGGCGACAGAGGCCTCCAATGTGCATAACCAGAAAGATGCGATGCCTGGCAGCCTTTTGAATTTCTTCCACCAGTTCCCAGCCAAAAATATCATTCCTAAATCAATTATTAACTTGCATTTATATATGTTGAACTTCTTTCGGACCGTATGTAGCCATCCGTGCTAATCAGTAGTAGTCAGTGGGCAGATCCTGTTAAGTCGTAATGTTTGGATTTAATAGAAGTAATATTTTCGCTGCCATTTACATGTCATTTAAAAAATATTCTCACATGGCCAGAGCAAGGTTTAAAAAAAAAAATCTTGCTTTGCTTGCAGTTTTTATAATTATTTTAAAATCTCCTTTTCCTATAATGTGTGCAGTGGAAGCTGCGAGAGCAATGGCTGTTCGTGGGTTTTCATTTGCATCACCGCAGCTCCTTTCACCTCTTGAGTCATCACAGATTGTCAAAACAGGGCTTCAAAAAACAACCCCAACACGTGAGCAATCAGCTGAATGAGAGGGGGTTGTTGGGTGAGGGAATCAGGATGGCTTCTGAGATAAGAGGGCCTAAAGCTTGCTCTACTGCACGTGCCTGGCGTGGCCTTAGCATAACTCCCACACTGCTCACTGCGCCACTCACCTGCTCCCTCTCACCACAACTGCTGACCACACCACTCACCACACCACTTGCCACAAGCCACTCAGAAAAGCGTAGCTCGCCCTACCGCCACACAACTAGCCGCTCATCACACTATCGTAGCGCTCACCAACCCGCCTTCCGTACAGCTTACCAAGCCACCCACACTGCTTACCATACAACTTACTACTCCACTGGCCCCACCACCGCGCCGAACGCCACGATGCCGGCAAAGGGCTCGCAATGCCCAACCACGCCACTCACCGCGCCACGCCGGCCAAACAACTGCCGCCGAGCGCCATCCGCCACTCTAGGTGACCATGGCGCCAGGCCGGCGTTGGCGGCGGGCCCAGCGACCCGTCATAGCGAGAGCGGCGCTCCCCCGGCCAGCTGCAATGCGAGCTTCGCCGAGCCCCGCAGCCACCGCCGCCGCCGACACCACGGACGACGTTGCAGGTCTCCGCAAGCCTCGACGTGCTCACGAGAGGTCAGACCCGAGGGGTTGGGTCCTTGCCAGCATCGGTCCCATTCCTCGTTCGCGACGGCCACAGAACTCCTCGACTGTCGGCTCAGTCTCGAACTTGTTTCAGTCTTTCTATCTTCTTATTCTTATTTTCAGTCGATCAATCCCACAGGGGGCGATCCCGGCTGGTGGACTGTCGAGTTGACGTCCACTCCACGCCTGCAAAATCCTCCGGTGTTTGGATTGCGCCGCCGAGTCGGGGAGCAGCGTCTGGTCACCGTCCACCTTCACTCGTTCTACTCATTCACATCCTGCCTTCATTATTCCCTGCAAGGGGAGTGACGCAGAGAGGTGATTGCGACGGGGAGGAGGAGTAGGAGGGAGTTCTGCCTGCAGCTGATTTCTCTCAATCTCGCAGGGCTCCCAGAGGGGTTTGCAGCAGCAGCAGGAGCAGCTCGGAGAGCGATGAGCATCCACAAGAGCCTAATGGGGCGAGGTTGTGGTGGGCACAGGGGGGGGGGCTCATATGAGAGGAGGCCGAGTCGGGATATTTAATCAAAACAATGAGACGGCCAGGTGAGCTGGCCAGGTTTGGCGGCGATGATGACACGGATACCGGATGGGACTGGGCGTGTCGCCGTCGCCACTGTGCGGTGTTTTTAAAACGTTCCTCTGTGTCAAATAAAACGTCGCCACGTGCGGGGTTCGTTTTGTTCTTTAACGCATCGCCGCAAAACGACACATTTCCCCCGTCCCGCTGCGCGAGGGGTTCACGTTCGCCTCCAACTCAAGAGAACGACGAGCGCTCCGAGTTCTCAATCCCAAATAATAATAATAATTATATAATAATGTGAGATGGTTAAATCGAGAGGCCAAACCGCAATCATCATCAGCATCATCATCACCACCACCAAATTTACCAGCATCATTGACGGGCTCATCAAAGACGAATTCGAGGCGGTAACAAAGTGCAGGCTGGAATTGCTGAGGTACGACAGAGGGGCGCCATCACTTTAAGTAAAGATTTCCATTGATTTTGTCGATTTTTGTTCAAAACCAACGTTTTCGGTGCAGCATTAGCAGTACGTCGGGCAACCTTGAGTCATATAAACTAGACTTTAGCCCAGCCTCAACCCCCATTAGGTACTCTTTGGTTATTTCGGTAAAGTCACGTAGGTGAAAAAAAAAGAAAAATAACTACATTAAATCACGACGTTTCGGAAGCAACACAAGCCTCCGTCATCAGCTAGGACAGCCACAGCAAGAAACAATTTGCTGGAGTGGACAAGAGCTGCTCGTAACAAGATATTAGATAAGGCAAGAGGAGGGGAGGGGGGGGAGCCAGGTGTTTGGACCCTAAATTGTCCACCGAGGTCCGAACTGAGAAAAGCTTCATCTAGCGGATATTCACTGCCCGATGTTGACTCTGTCAGGACCGTACACTCATCGCAGGATTTGACACTGCTGATGAGACCCAAGTGTTTCAAACTGGTGTTTAAAAAAGCAGAGAAAGGAAACTGCACATATGATCCATCATACAGGTTTGCACATATGACCTTCCTCTTCCCCCGTGACGCACACGCCCCACTGATGCAGTTGCGTGGAGAAGCCCCAGTCCAGTGGTTCTCAACCAAGCGGTCTGCGTACCTCTGGTTGAGAACCAATGCTCCAGTCTAGTGAGGGCCAATTCACCAAGAACTGTGATGCATTCTGGTGGTGAGCCATCATTAATTAGCCGGGTAAATTTAACCCTGCAATGCCAACGCAGTTTTGTTATATGAGGAAAGCTACTTTATGGAACTAGATTCTGATTCTTCTTTCTGCTGTCCTGCCACAATGTACTGGGTACGCAACACGCAATAATAGCAGAAAAAGTAGAAACTTGCCATAATTCCTAATGAGTCTTGTAACCTGGTTCACGAGTTTTCCATTAAAAGTCCGTAACGGTATTGTTTAAAATGAACTCGGTTAAGTAAATAATTGTCCTGTATTTGCATTCCTTATTTTTTTATATGCAAAAATAAAAAGGTGAAGGAACCTCGGATATGCATTGCGTTAAGCGTCAGTGATGGAGTGAGAGAGTGTCTGAGTGGTGGGTGGTTAAATGGTGGTGGAGTGTTTTCGTGGTCAGAGCGAACTCGTCGCTCATTGCATTTGCAGGCAGCGGTGATTCCCTGCGGAGGACCGGGTGAGATTGTGCCCCTCTCATGAACAAAAGTCCCCTTCTCCACCGCCACTGTAAGTTTCTCCCCCCCCCCCCCATTCAAAGGAAGCTGCCCAGGGTGTGGCTAGAAACGCACCCAAATTCAGCATCAAGAGGCCATCACTTCCTTCCTTCTGACAGCTTGCACAGCATTTGCATGATCTCTCTTACAGTCGCAACCGCATGACGTCACGCAAGCCCCTTTTCAACTCACGCGCTCAAACTTCAAGAGTGGAACTTTAGCCCTTATGATGTTTTGAAAGCCAAATGGAATTCATAAAAAAAGTCCCAAACACCTCCTGAAAAACCCAACACAGAAGATTCCAGGCGTCGATCTTCCGGGAGGCGTATGGGAAGCAGCAGCTCTAAACCACATTTGCATGAACCGTGGCGGCAGATGTGAATATTGATGCACAAATGAGAATTTTAAAAAATATCTGGTCAGTGTTTGACTGCGGTCACCAACCATGGAACGTATCACGACTCAGTTCCACATTCACAAATACGAATCAGGAGGAATCATTACAGCAATGATTAATCACTCCGTCATACCCCTGACAATGATCTGGTTCAACCACCTCGATGTAAACTTATAATTGTTGCTCTACATCAACATCAGTCAAACGAAGACGATCCCACTCGTGGAGTTTGACACCGAGAATGTGCACATGGGTGTCCCCCAGCCCCCACCTCCCCGCCCCCATCCTATATTTAGTGATCTCATTCCATCTGTGTCCATACTCGCTGCTGTTCATGGAGGCTCGCTTCCATGGGAGCATTGTTATCACTGTTGTGCTTGCTTGACCCATCATGGCTACCGCAATGTTACTCGCATGATTTGCTTATTGTGTGGCGATGCATCGCTCAGCCCCAGTGTGCAGGCTGTGCAACTGCACAGAGCCGCGTGGGCAGGAGTGACTCCGGTGCCGGGCTACAAAGAGGGCGGGGGGGGGAACGGAGAATAGTGCAGCCCCCCCTCCCCATGTATATCCTTGACCAAGGGCACATGATGCCAACCACGCTGCTCAACTTGGTCAATTCACTACATTGCTTACGGACCACATAATTAAACTTGACAATCTGCTATCGGCTAAGTGACAAATACATTCATATGAAGATATTTTTTTAATACGCTTATTCAAAGTTAGGTAAATTGTGGCTACGGTGCGGGCCGTTTGTTGCAAACACGTCAGAGCCGATATGATCTTCTCTGTTTCGCCTGTGGATCGTGTTAATATTCCCAACCGCGTGGTTGCAACGCGCAACAAAGGAGGCTATCAGTCAGCCAGGTCTCCCCTGCGAGAGAGACAGAGACGGTGTTTTTTTTATCTCAACGAGCTGTCGCCCGACCGAAAATAAAGCGATCGGGTTGTCTCTGATTTTCATCAGGCATCTCGCATTGCATTGTAAAAATGGGAATGAAAATACATTTACAGTCTGCTCCACATAACAGCCGCACCACGATCGCAGAGTCTCTTTCAATCAACGGTAACAAGTGCCAATGGAGGAGCACCACCTTGAAGACTTATCGGGAAGAAGGGGGCGGTGGTGGTGTCGGTGGTAGAGGAATAGCACGAGAGAGATAAATTGCTCATTTTCTGCTCTACCCTGACTGACATGGGACGCGCAGTCCAGCCGCGAGTGAGCGCCGTGGACACCACAGCAACAAGATAGGGAGGGCGGGCGGGGTGGGGAGAGGTGCAACGTCACCCACGTGGATGGAATTCAGTGAGAAATAATCTAGATATACACAAAGATCCCCAGTAGAGCCTTTACAGAATGTCGGGGCAAGTACTCTCAGCGAGCACATATTAGGGCCGGCATGGCACACGAGGGGGTGCTCAACACCGCGACGCCCAGCCAGCCGCCTTTGTCTCTCCAATGCTGATGTTTGCACACAGTACCTGGTATTCATTTAAGGCTGAGTAGAGGTGTAGTAGATAAGGGGAGGCCAGGACCGACCCAGGTGATTCGTCACCGATTTTGGCCAAGAGCGGATATTGAAATCAGATGGCCGGGGTTCGTAGCACAGCACGCTAACCGCTGTGCCATCGCTACCCATAAAAATATATCTTCATACATATATACTGTACAGCCCACATACATCATATACAATACACACAACGCACGTCACAAGTGGCGAGCGTGCATCTCAAGGCGGCTGTCAGCTGCCGCTCCTCGTGCTGCTGCTGCAAGGAGCATCCGTAGCCAGACTCCTCCATCACGAGTATCAGAGCTCGATTTCCAACATTTTACAAATCTCAATCTCATTACACGATATTTTACACAATTATTTTCATTCAATTGCGCGCGACTCTCTTAATTATTTTCCCCGTATCAGTTTCCTTTTTTTCCCCCGACAGCCTGCCATTTAATAACACCGTATGTTTCCAAACGACTGACTTCCATGCTCAAATATTATTTGTAGAAAGACAGCCAACAAGAAGTGTTAAATAACGAAAGGGGAGCGTCATATCAACCACCAGTAGCAAAAGCATCACCACCATGAGTAGCAGCATACTCACCAGCAGCAGCACCATCATCAACAGTACCACCAGCAGCAGCACCACCTCTAGCATCAGCAGCACCATCATCAACAGTACCACTAGCAGCAGCACCACCTCTAGCATCAGCAGCACCATCATCAACAGTACCACTAGCAGCAGCACCACCTCTAGCATCAGCAGCACCATCATCAACAGTACCACTAGCAGCAGCACCACCTCTAGCATCAGCAGCACCATCATCAACAGTACCACTAGCAGCAGCACCACCTCTAGCATCAGCAGCACCATCATCAACAGTACCACCAGCAGCAGCACCACCTCTAGCATCAGCAGCACCATCATCAACAGTACCACTAGCAGCAGCACCACCTCTAGCATCAGCAGCACCATCATCAACAGTACCACCAGCAGCAGCACCACCTCTAGCATCAGCAGCACCATCATCAACAGTACCACTAGCAGCAGCACCACCTCTAGCATCAGCAGCACCATCATCAACAGTACCACTAGCAGCAGCACCACCTCTAGCATCAGCAGCACCATCATCAACAGTACCACTAGCAGCAGCACCACCTCTAGCATCAGCAGCACCATCATCAACAGTACCACTAGCAGCAGCACCACCTCTAGCATCAGCAGCACCATCATCAACAGTACCACTAGCAGCAGCACCACCTCTAGCATCAGCAGCACCATCATCAACAGTACCACTAGCAGCAGCTGCACCACGAGTTGCAGCAGCAGTACCATTAGCAGAGCAATATCACCACCACCACCACCACCACGAGCAGCTGCGGTATCACTACCACAAGCATCAGCAGTACTACTGCCACCACTAGCTGTAGCAGTTTCAGCAGCAACACCACTGCCAGCAGCATAATCACCAGTATCGGCAGCAGCACCAATAGCATCAGCAGTAATAGCAGCAGCAGTGCCCACTATTAGCAGCAGTAGTACCATCGGTGTCAGCAGTACTACAAGCAGCAACACCACCACGAGCGGCAACAGTGCCACTAGCAGTACCACCAGCACTAGCAGCAGTACTACTCAATACTACAAGCAGCAGCACCACGACGACGAGCAGCAGCACCAACCAGTCCCAGCATACAAATCAGAGACACTGTGGACGAACATTCTTGAGCGACGTGATGCTCAGCATCGCACGCGCGCGGCGAATTGCGAGTGAGCGCGCGCGCGCATTGGATGCACCCACACGAGGCCGCAGCGCGTGGCCTTGCATGCGCCCGCGCGGCAATGCTCTGGGAGGGCGCGCATTGTCCTCTTGATATGACACAAAGAGAACTGGAGATGAAAACATCCAACGGTGGCCTCAACTGCCCTCCCAATGGGGAAATTTTCACACAAACAAGCCCGATATTAAACCACAGGCCCCGGTCCGTATTGTTATTTAGTAACGGCTCGGACGACTCGCACCTCGCTTAAACAAAACAATAAATAAAGTGTGCCCTCCCCCCCACCGCATACCGCAAAAACATTCTACCACCGCAGGATGCGGGAGACCAGTTGTCAGCGAAGGGGGGGGGGGCTCGCAGTTTTTGTTCTGAGTTAAAGTGCAATCAAGGAGCCAGCTGCTCTTCCTCCTGACCCAGCCCCATCCAACTCACACCAGCTGGCGCGCAAGCTGAGCACAATGCATTTACGTATGAAATCATGAAGGGGGCTAATTCAACAAAGTTCCTTCAGGAATCGTCATGAGACTCCGGGGGGGGGGGGGCGATCAGTGTTGACCACCCCTCGTGTGGGCGACATTCGGACGGCCCCAGCCAGCGACGTTCTCCGCGTCCGCCGGTCGAGAGCGAGGCAGCGTACACGGAATGAGGGAAATTGCCTCATTACAGCTGTTACCGCTCGCTGGAATGAAGATTAAAAAACACATTTTCATTTAAATAACTTCGTTCAAACGCTCTCTGAACAACACAGAGCGGCGAGCACTCGGGGTGAGACTCGAGATTGGACTCGCGAGAGTCGTGCCCCCCACCGCTCGCCCTCCACCACCACCATGGACCCCCCCCCCAGCCCCATAGTGCTGGGGGGATGGGTTGGGGGGGGGTGAACCAGAACGCCGTCTGATTTACGGTGGTTCGCATTCCAGATGTAGGCCATTGTGTGTCGACGGCAAGGTCCCAATTGGAATAAAAAAAAACCTTTTGAGATGAGATGGAATATAAGGCACTTTGAGTTGCTGAGACGTTTAAGAACCATATACATATCAATATTAAGATTATTATTGATCAGTTTAAACGTGTGTTTAACATTGACCGTTTCGTGTTCTCCACACTGAGTGTTTGTCTGACCCCCTACCCCTCGTATGAAGGGTCAAGCTGTCACCTACACAGGGCTGCCACACGCCCCCCTCCCCTTACTCAATTGTGTGCCACGCTGCCCATCCAGTGGCCAAGCGTGGTTGGTATGGTTATTGGGCACCCCTCCCCATCCCAATAGTTCTTCGATCTGCGTAATTCGGCCACCGGGCCCCCCTCTGGCCTCGTAGGCCCCGGTCGGTGCAGTTGAACCGCCTGCACACTCGAGATGTGTGCCACGGCTGCACACTCGAGATGTCGCTCCCAGATGGCTGTGTGACACGAGGCGAGTCAGGGTGACTCGTCTCGTGCATCACGGCGCGGTCGCCTGACAGTACAGGGAGCTGCGAGATGGCAGGAGGTGGTGTAGAAGACGAGTTGGTGTGCTGGCCAGTGGTGCAGGTGACAGGTGAGAGGGAGTGGTGTAGGTGAAGGGTGACAGGTGAGTGTAGGTAATAGGTGAGTGTAGGTGAGTGTTGGTGACAGGTGAGATTGGGTGACAGGTGAGTGTAGGTGATAGATGAGTGTAGGTGAGTGTTGGTGACAGGTGAGATTGGGTGACAGGTGAGTGTAGGTGATAGATGAGTGTAGGTGAGTGTTGGTGACAGGTAAGATTGGGTGACAGGTGAGTGTAGGTGATAGATGAGTGTAGGTGAGTGTTGGTGACAGGTAAGATTGGGTGACAGGTGAGTGTAGGTGATAGATGAGTGTAGGTGAGTGTTGGTGACAGGTAAGATTGGGTGACAGGTGAGTGTAGGTGAGTGTTGGTGACAGGTGAGTTGGGGTGACAGATGAGTGTAGGTGAGTGTTGGTGACAGGTGAGTTGGGGTGACAGGTGAGTGCAGGTGGCAGGTGGGATTGGGTGGCGAGGTCACAGGAGGCTGACGTTCGCGAGACATTGGACTTTAGTGCCCCTTATCGCTCGCACTCTCCGGTCGCGACTGCACGTTTCTGTTACTTGTCAGCTGGGCTCATGGCTCAGCAGGCGCGATGCAAGCAAGAATTCCGTACCACTGCCGCTTGCGTCTCGGTGAATCCGATGTATCTCCCCCCTCTTCACTTGGACTTCTCAGCCGTTATTTTACCCAAGGTGTTCTGACACAATGACGCTTTTAAGTGATGTCTCTGCAGTGCAATAATGGCGCAGTGGACAATAACTTTAAAGGCTTTTTTCGTATTAATAAAGCTCAAAACTGGTGGTGTCGGGCCCCGTGAGACACACAGCCTCGGTGCGTCACTGCTGAATAAGATAGCTAACTCTGCGCAGGCTAATTTAAAACATTAATTTCGAAAGACATTTAAAATGGGATTTCTATCAGGCCCCGTGGTCTCATGTGCAGGCGCCAAGTCTCATCCACTCTCTCTCTCGTTTGGTCTCTATGTTGACGTGCTATGCAGAAGGGACGTTGCTTGGAACGTCGCCGATTCTATTTTTATGTTTAAGGCCGCAGTGTTATTGACGGATGTGTTGAGTTCAATTCTGTAATTGTGCTGGATTAAACAGGGCGAGCCGTGTATCGATATCCCACTGATTTCTAACGACCGTCTTTGCTTCCTTCTCAACGTGCGATTGAATATTGTGAAAGCGATGGCTCCGTATCTCAAAGTGGAGAATGTCGAAAGATTTTAGACGAGATTGGTGGGAGACGTGTGGAGACTTTTGAATGAAAATGAAATTGTATCTATAATTTGTTCCCATTTATTATTTCCGTTATATCCCTATGAACGTATTAAAATATAATATCAAACTCCGATTAATATTCCGGTCATCAACGACGTTGCTGTCCAACCTCTGCAGCATCCGAGGGCATTAATCAAGCACTTCACACTCATCCGGCCCTCGAATATTTTCCACTACAAAGCTCGCACAAGAGTTATTTAACATTATTGAATGTACGCCTTTATTCGTCTGCCCGCACCCACAAACAGGGACGGCCGCGTTAACGGGGCGCTCTCGTCGCTCCGCGGGGTTTCTCATCAGCGCAGAACGCGAGGCACGGTGGTGTGGGGGTCCCAGGGCACTCTGCAGCATAACCCCTTGGGGCCACGCTCGCGAGAGTGCGCCTGTCTCTGGCCGGCTTGCGTCCCCCTGTCAGGAGATTGTCGGCTGACGATAATGGTGACCGCCCGCCCACCGATCTGTGCCGGACAGAGGAGCGCTGACGGTTCGCTGCCCACACGCGTGATGGCTTGCAGAGAGCAGTAATAGTCGGAGACTTAGCTACATGAGCGTTCACATGCCGGTGCCAACCATATATTCGCCCCCTTTCCCGTATGCCACACCTCCTGCTACTCCGACTACATGTAGCCACCATCAACCGCTCAGCTGTCCAGCCAGCCACCCAGTCAGCCAATCAGCCAGCAAAACAGCCACCTACACATCAGGCCACGCAACTGTCCAATCACTCATGCAGCCAACCGCCCGTCCAAAACCCACCCACCCACTGACCCACCGACTCACCCAAGAGAAATGCGAATATTTGGCCAATTCCGAATCACGTCATGCAACAAGACGCCGGCCTAATTCTAATGTACAACCATGCACCAGTCTGCTGCGTAACCTGTCATTACTTGGCAGGGAGCAAATCACCCATCCATCGAGTTAGTGCATCGTCACAATTCAGGTCATGATTTCAAAGAAATAGATGTTTCTGTGCGGTGTTGTTTGTACCGTTTACCCCAATGTTTGTGTATTTTCGCTCTATAGAATTTGTTTCAATAGCCCTCGTGTAATTTCGGTATACAATTTTTATTCATGATTAATACATAAAAATGATATACACACAATTTCGCACATGTTTTCTAAGCATAACAATCGATTGTAATCAATGAGTCGATGCATCGTAATAAAGCCCTGTCATGAATCACCACATTGCCACCTAACACCCCCTGCCAACACCACACACCACAGAGACAAATATCATCCGAATAGCCTTAGCAGCATATGAGGGCACGTGGTGTTATTCTAGCAAGCACCGATGAAGACCGGCACGGCACACGAGGTGGCCAGCACCTGGCCCGGAGCCTTTGTCTCCTCAGTGCTGATGTTCACACGCTGCACCAGGTACTCATTTGAGGCTGAGTCGACCTAGGAGAGGCCCAGGACCGGTTCAGATATTCTCCACTTGTATTGGTCCTGAGCGGAAATCGAACTCGGGACGTCCAAATTCTTTCGCACTGCGCTAAAAACGTACACTGCCGCTCCCCACATCACACACCTTGTCACACCACCAACCAGGTACACACATTATCTATCACGCCTCACCACCAACCGTACATGGGCTGTTACGATGTCCGTATTAACACAAAGCACACAATGAAGTCTCTTTAAAAAGTCGATTTTAAAATGCTTTAACAGCAGAGTAATAGCGCAGTGGAATTTTCAATTACAACGAAACATGTCAATTTATACTCGACACAATACGACTGAATTCACACGCACACACGCGCTCACACTTTTAACATCCCCGTAGAGCCTTTAACGGACCGTTGGAGCAAGTGCTGTTAGCAAGCACCGAATGAAGGCCTACGTGGCACACGAGGAGGTGTGTGGCCAGCACCAAACACAAAACCGCCGTTCGCCACTAAGTGGCTGTGACGTCGACCACCGCGATTATGCCAGGCTAGGTACACTTTTGAGGCCACGTGAATGTATGTACATTTTGAACTTTTTCGCACCGTACGTAGCCAACCGTGCTTATTGGAGGTAAAGTGTCGAAAGGCTCGCTGACAGGAGGGCACGGGACAAACCCAGGTGCCATTGTTGTGAGCATCGCTCCTCTGCCCACCGCTGTAGTTGTTGAAGGGCGACTGCCTCTAACTGCGCAGTAGCATCATTCACAAGCCTCCTCCACTGAGGGCGATCTTTACACCGCTGGTACCAGTCACTGGAAAATCCAATCAGCTCCACATCGCTCTGTGCCACATTAGTTCATCTCTTCCCTAGCCGAGTTAAGTTGGCCCCCTCTATCCGGCCAAACAGAACCTGCTTTGGGCATGCAGTGGCTGTGTATGTGGGCTACATGATCCAGCCAACGCATCCTCGTCTGCTGGAGGAGATCACTGATGGGACTGTCTCCACATCTTTCATGAATCTGTGAACTCGTTACACGATCCAGTCTGGTTAAACCCAGGATGAATCGTAGGCTGGCCGGCCTGAATGTTTCAAGCCGGCGCAGATGTTTATTTAAAGTACTCCACATTTCGTAAGTATAGGGAGGGCATAACTGTGGCCGAGAAGACCTGAATCTTTGCGTGGGGCGATATGTCAAGGTAGCTTCCAGAGAGCGTGATGCAGCTGATGAGACTGCAGCAGGCTCCCCACACACACAAAGACGCTCACACATACACAGATAAGCACAGATGCACAAACACGCATGCACGTACACACGCAAAGACAAAGACGCTACCCCCGCCGCGTACCCTTTAACAGGCTGTTTGGGCGAGCGTTGTTTGCGAGCACTTATGAAGGCCGGGACGGCACACGGAGGGGTAGTGTGTGGCCAGCACCACCACGGCCGCCTCTGTCTCCCCAACGATGATGTTTAATACACATCGCCAAAGGTGCTCATCAAGTAGCTCCTCTCCTCCACCTCCTCCCGTCCCTCTCTCAAAGCCTCGCCTCTTCTCCAGTGCCCATTCTCTCCCTCTTCACTCCCCTCGCCCCTCCACTCCTTCCCGTCCCGCCCCTCTAGCCCGTTCGTGATCCCTCATTACCCCGCTCTCTCTGTCACTCGTTCCTTAATCCTTGTAGCACGCGCCTGCCATCTACATCATCCCATTCGGCCATCGTTCAGTAAGCTATGATAATCGCCTTAAGTGAAGACGGCGCTTCATAAATATAAATTAGATTAAGGCCGAGTCGATCGAGAGGTGGCTCAGGACCGGTTCAAACATTCGTCACCGATGCTGTTGGCCGCGATCGGGAATCGTACTCGGTATCACCGGGTTCGTTGCGCAGCGTGCTGACCACTGCACCACCGCTCCCCACACGCACGACCGCACTTTGCCTATAAACATTCAGTGGGGGCTTCCACATTACCGACCGCTCTCGCACACATCTAGAGATTATCAGTTTGGCAAAGCAACCGCAGCACTGCCGTGCATATCAACAGGCTTGGCCAGAGAGACGCATTGCAAATCTATGAGCGCAGCAATATGGCGTTTGATACAAGAAGCCACGAGAATGTGATGAGTGAGTTTCACAGCCTGCCTCGCAATGCTAACGAAGGCCTGCTGGAGACGCGAAAAGTGGCCGCTCGTCTGCATGTGCAATACGCCGATCAAGTGGAACATGCCCTGCAGCCCGCGCCACCAGCTCCGCCATCACTATCATCAGCCTTGAATAATCCACTGCTAGGGGAAGGATTCTACAAGCTGACAGAGATGTGTAATAAGCGTCTGGTGAAATGGAACATCGCCTGAGCCTCTGTCGCCAATCGTCACCCTCACTACCACCATTAGGGAGGTTGCAGAGGCTCATGGCTCATGGTTCGAATCCAGCAACTGCCCTGATCATGACTGCCGGTCAAACAACCGGAACACGACCGCGACGCGCCGTTTGCTTCACAGTGTACGTTCAAGATCCTGTGACGTCATTCGCAATAATCATCCCCCCCTGGCAGAGGCTATCCCTGGTCCCTTGAGTGCTTACCTCGTTAAACACAATCAACGTGATCACCACCATCAACCTTAATCGTCAAGTTGGCGCACGCCTTCAACCAGCACTGTGAAGGCAGCAGCGAAGGTTGTTGGATCGCCTCCCTCCTGTTGTGAAACTCGAAGAGATGCCATAGGCTGGCTCGCCAGCTGGAGGCAGTACAGCAAATGGGATAATCACCACCTGTTTCCATTTTTACGGGGATAGAGTGTTGCCGCCGGCTTCCTCCCACACGTTTACAATAAGCCCATCATCGATGAGCTGAAAACATCTTGAAATAAAAATTCAACGTCGCGGCAGCGGCAGGACCCTCCTGAAAAAGAGTCATTCGGCTCAGTGTGGCTCTTATGGACACGTAAATAATTAACTAAGGGACATGATTAATCCGTGTCGTCGGGCAGGCGAAATAAGCGACTCAAGTGGAACATCACCTGCAGCCAATGCCGCCAGCCCCATCATGACCGCCATCGAATTAATCACAGCCATGCTCAATCCACCGCTGGGTGAAGGCACCCCCTGCCCCGTCCTCCTCCACGTGGAATGAGCTAAAGTAGAACATCGCCTCCAGCGCCTGTCTGTCGTCAGCCCCACGTGCGGTCATATTGTGTTATATTTTATTAAAACCGTAAAACACAGACATGGAAGGCGTGCCGCCGCTCTCGAATCTACTTTCACGTTTGCTGTTGGGTTATTGCACTTTATTATTTTGATTTTTCTGCATAACCTTCCGGTCGAAATTTCAAAGGACGCCTCGACGACTGCGCCCCCGCAACCACGCAGCTCCCCCAGTGTGCCACGGTCGCTCTGACGAGAGGCGCGCGTGAACTTGGAGGAGAGCTGGTTCGGTGCTTGAGTGGGTGCGATTGTGTCTGTGTGACGTATGGGTCAGAAACAAAGTTTGCGGTAGATGCGTTTCAAAAAGAGCGCACAAAGCGCATGGCATGGACCGCATGGTCACTCAACCCACAACGCACCGCACGAGGAGACAGCTGTCTGCAGAGTAGCGCATACAGTGCAGTACACAATGTTAGCCCACGTCCGACCGCATCGCCGCATTTGAGTGAATCCAAACCGCACATAGCGAATTTTGGGTAGAAAAAAGTGAGTCGATAATACGCGAAATCGCACAAACCGAACCCGTATAAATCGAGAAAAACCTGTTTTATAAACACAGTAAGGGCATAGCAACTTACGGGACAGCGGGAGGGAAGGTGGTGCTGTGGCCAGTGAATTAACATCCTTCACTCGACAAAGGTTTCTATGACTACTTGAACTAACGTCTCCAAAATTATTCCCACATTCCTGTACCGATAATTAATTATAATTATCGTATTAGTCTTTTTGGTGCTAGGCCCCAGAAGAGTCATTCTCCTCTCCTATGTGCCCCCCCCCACACTCCAGCCCCCCCCCCATATCCTTTTCCCATTGTACTTCCATTGTTGTAGATCGTCTTGAGATGCGATTACATTTAGAGACGAGAACACTTTGACTCGCTGTTGTTGCATTATTGCGACTGGTTTTTATTGAAGGCGGTCACCTGAGGGTGAGCATCCACCATGGGAGATGGAGCGATGAAATCTGCTCGTGGTGCAAGTGCTGGGTGGATTGTTGCATCACAAGATCATGGGAGATGGCGACAGCTTAGGAATGCCTTCATCCAGCAGTGGATTAAACACGGCTGCTGGTAATGATGAATGCAACCAGCTTTAGGAAAGTTAAGCACATTTCATTATGATACTGCATGAGCACTGCTCTACAGGAATGTATATGCAATTAGCAACGTTTCGCGCAATGACTCTTAATTCATAGTACAATATTACCAACTACCTTGTGTTATTATTCATATTTAGATTATTTTGGGGTTGGTCATCGTGGAGGTATGTCAATTTTAAAACAAAACGATAACCCTCCACCACCCGATGACAGAGCCAATCAAATCAAGTTGTTATGTCGACAAACATGACAACTCGTTCAGTTTTTCAACTTGTATGTCTGTTGGGTGGTGGAGGGTTATAGTAAATTAATAATACATAATACCTGCACGAAAATCAAATGCTAGATTTACTTATTATGACTCATTATTGGCCGTGAAATGCTACGTTTGAAATGAATTTGGTTGAAAACATTTCGTTACTTTTAGGGCAGTGTCATTGACGAATGTGTTGAGATTTAGGATCGTTTCGTCGTCAACGGGGGCCAGGGAATCAAAGGGAAGAGCTCCCGCGGATGCGTGCAGCGTGGACGGAGCCGCACCGTGACGGTCTCCTTGTGACCGGCTCAGCCCTCCACGAGCAAAGCTCACGGCAGTCAGACCCCGTGCCCTCCAGCGATGAATTCATCCTCACTGCTCTGCCCGTGATCTCTCTTTCTCGGAACATTCATCACTCCTGCCCATTACCCTCAGCCATCACAATCCCCATCGCCCCATGAATCCAAAATATGTTTCTGACAAACTGTCAACCAGTCACTGGCTTCCCACTCTCCCAAAACGCCAACCTCTGCTCGCAGCCCCATCCTCTCCAGCCCCCCCCCATCTAACCCCCCCCACCCCGCCCACCGTGTGGGGACCGCTTGCTTGGATCACCTCCCTCCAGTGCCAAAGAGAAATACGCATCGCATCTCGCATGACGATATTTTTGTCTCCCGCTCGCTCACTCTGTCGTCTCCGTTGCTGCATGCGTAGAGACGAGTTTCCATCTGGGAGGACTTGAGAGAGCAACGTTTCACAAAAGTGACATCCAAGAGGGAGCCGGGTGGGCCAGGGTCAGAGCGCCATTGAGAACCTGGGTTCAAATCCAGGTGAAAGCTGCCTGTGGTTAAACCGAGTTCTCAAGTGTCGTGAGTTGATCGTCTCCGCCTAGTCATCACACACTGCACACACTAACATATTATTCATTTGGTTCTGCTTTTTATTTGACTAAATTCAGTTCTGAGCATTGATTATATTTATCAGTGTGATTGTCATGTGACGAACATGATTCTCAACTACAGAGTGAGTGGGGGACCATGCTGCCTTCAAGTTTGTGGACCAGTGATCCGTTCCAGGAATTAAAAACTACAACTGAACACATTCGTCAGTACCAATTATTTTTCGCGTTTTCTTTAAAAGGCTGTGTCATTTACGGATGTGATGAGTTGTGTGATTTCGTTAAACTGTGCTTGTGCACCACTGCCAACACAGTCGTAGCAGCAGCATTACCAAATAATTAATTCAAAGAGTATGCCTCTAATTCATGTTAGTACCGAGTGAATGACCGTCCACGAGTGAGAAGCAGCTGATAATTATTAAACCAGCGGGCGTGAAGTTCCTTCAACGTATTTCTTCTTCACAATCACGGCTAATCCGCTACGATGTGTGATAATCCACTCACAGACAATCAAAAGTTACCTGCGAGGAGAACATTGCTTCACAGTGTTCCATGCCGCGCAAGTCGTGCCCTAGCAACAAAGCAATGCACTGAAGGTCACGGTGTAGCATTCTGTTTAATAAAAATAAAGATGCGAGATTTTAGAGGAAGTGTGGGAGGTTGGTGGAGATTTTCCACAAATATATTCTGGATAAAAAATTAAAAGCCAGTGTGCTGGGATCCATACAGTACGTAGCACGAGTAGACCGCGATTAATTTATTTCACTATGTAACACAATTTTTGTTCCTGGGTAGTAAGTGTTATTTCCTACTTTCTTATGCCTAAAAGATATAGAAAATGGCTATTATTTCACACAAACTTTGCTTTTGTGACCAAAACAGTGATATTTTGAAATGTACCTATTTTCAATGAAAAAAAGGGCGAATTTGTGTTTTTTCGTTCACATAAAGTCTGAAACAATTTTTTTACATGTATTTATACTAAAGTAATATACAAATTACTGCAAAAGATTTAGAAGTGAGTAGTTTTTCGAGATTTACCATTATACTGTACATCACTTGCACGAATCAGCACCCAAATGTAGTCTCCCATCATGTTCTCGTTATACTGTCCTTGGTAGCGGCGTTCAAAGTTCAGTATATCCTGGTGGAAGTGCTCGCCTTGATCCTCCGAGTACGCTCCCATGTTCTCCTTGAATTTATCAAGATGAGCAACAAGGATATGGACGTTGAGGGACATCCTACAGCCCATTGTGCCGTAGTTCTTCACCAGAGTCTCAACCAGCTCCACATAGTGTTCGACCTTGTGATTGCCCAGAAAGCCACGAACCACTGCGACAAAACTGTTCCAAGCCGCTTTCTCCTTACTAGTGAGCTTCTTGGGGAATTCATTGCACTCCAAGATCTTCTTTATCTGTGGTCCGACTAAGACACCGGCTTTGACCTTTGTGTCAGACAGCTTAGGGAAGAAGTCTTGAATGTACTTGAAGGCTGCCGACTCCTTATCGGCAGCTCTAACAAATTGTTTCATGAGGCCCAATTTGATGTGCAGTGGGGGTCCACCAGTGGCTCCCACTTGACGTTGTTCCTCCCCACAGAGAACTCGGTCCCGCTGTGGCCAGTCCTGCCTGTGGTAGTGCGCCTTGGTGTCCCTGCTGTCCCAAAGGCAAAGATAGCAGGGAAACTTGGTAAAACCGCCTTGGAGACCCTTTGAAGTCTCCGATGACCTCCCAGCCGTACTCAGTTGGCCACACTCCGTTGTCGCTCCTCGCTTGCGCAACACCAACAACATTACGGGGTTCGTCCCATAAACACACACACATGAGTCATCAGGACCGAACACTCGCTCAGCTGATGATGCTGGGTGAAATCTTTAGTGAACTGTCGCACCCATTGAAACGTTGTGAGTTTACTCTGCAACAACAACAAAGGTGCTGCTGCTGCTGAAGCAGTCATACATTTTGCACGTTTGATTCACGTGACATGGGTGGAGGAGGGTTCATGATACACAAACCCAAAACACCCAATTATGAATCGGTCGCATTCCGCCACATGACAAAACAATGGCTCAAACTCGCAATGTATCGAACCCCGTTTGCCAGTAAGGGCGTTCGTCAAGACCCGAAGCGGAGACTCCATGTGAACAGCAGTTTACTCGCTAATTGCATTTCACACGGCTTTGCAAATGTAACCGCTCTGTCGGATGAAGGTTGTCTTGGTCAATAAATGAGAGTGCGGCGAAGTCGAGAGCTATGAGCTCTTACCTCCATCAACGACGTCACGCGCCGTTGAATTCAATAATTTTCCGACGAAGATCTATTTAATTATGTAATGTCATTTCTCACCGTCACCATGCTGCACGATTACCGCATGAACACGTACGCACTTGCCGCTAAGTGCAGAAGTGACAACGCCGTGATGCTTGTGCCAGGCTGGGTGCACTTTGAGGCCAAAGGAAGTATCGAGGTGACAGGAGAGACAAAAGGGTAAGGATCCCCCATGTAGCCCACACAGACTGTTGGGACAAGTGCTCTGAGTAAGCTCACACGAGGGGTGGGGTGGCCACCCAGGGCCAGTACTTACATCACGCTCCAGTGAAGAGAGCGAATCGAGCTCAGGTCGCTTGATTTGCAGCACGGTGCGCTAACCACTACACTGCCGCCACTCACGGTGCACGCACTTCCACGCACACTGAGACAAAGATGCCGCCTATTCGCCCTGAGCTAGACGGGTAATAGGCGAAATCATCGTCTTAGCTACAGGGCCAATAGCCTTGGGGCAAGTGCTGTGAGCGAGCACCTATGATATCTGGCAAGGTGCACGAAGGGGTGGGTGACCAGCGTCACACCCGGCCACCTTTGTCTCACCAATGGTGACATTTATACCAGGTACTCATTTAAGGACGAGTGGACCACACCCTTGCACACACAAACTTGCCATAATACACTCATATATACTGCAAAACAAAAAGACAAAGATCTCCCGTTTACCCTTTTAACAGACTGTTGGGGCAAATGCTGTTTGCCGCAATGTCACTGCTCCCCAAACACAAACAGACACATACACCCACACACACATTTAGGCTGTCAGTTCCAATTGCACGAGCTTGGCTAAACACGAGAGAGACCTTTAGGGATCCAAATACAAACATTTTTCTCTTATTTATGCTCTTTTAAAACTAAAATCGAGAATCGGACAAAAGCCTGTGGCACAGAAGGCGGCAGTCAAATTGGGTTAAAGATGCGGGCAAGGGGGGCACGCAGGAGCGGGTGGGGAGTGCAGTGGGGCATTGGAAATGAAATAAACCAAAATCAACCAGACATCATCAATCGTCATCTGTCAACTTGAGCCGTGAGCCACTTCCCATCCAAGGTCACAGGAAATTAGATTCATTCCCCCTCGCCACTCTCCAAACTCCACTCCCTTTACAATTCGCCTCTTATCTCCTTCGTTCTGGCACCTCCATCACTTCACGCTTGGGCGAACTTGGAACGATTCGCATCTATACGCAGGCGCGTGCACAGCGAGCAGTCGACACTTCACGTGGCCTTGCAAGTGCACCTAGCCTGGCACAAGTGCCGTGGCGAGTGGTATTTGTTGTTGTTACTGCCTTATAGCGGAACACGATCGAGCTCATCATCGTCAGCCAGGATGAATACACTGCTGGATGAAGGCCTCTACAGACAGCCACCAATCTCTCCTTGTCCTACGATGTAGTTATGGCTATTTGCGTTTCATATGTTCAAGCATAAGCAAGCGAAGCCCTATATTTATTTATGTATTGCCAGGTAAGGGCCCACCGATGGTCAAGAACAATGAGGCAATGCCAGCCAGGAAATGGAACGCGTCCCAGAGGAGATCCACTGAGGAGATGGAGCGCGCGTAGATGCTCCAAGAATCATTACATCGCAGGAGCGTGTAAGACGGTGACGGCTTGGGGAAGACTTCATCCAGCAGTTGATTGATCATGGCTTGATTGGTGGTGATGGGCCCCCCACTGAGGTTAGGGATCCCTGTTCTCAAGGATGACCCGGGCTTAAACAATAAGCAATGGAAAACACAGAACAGACAACCCGATGGACTGCGTTGACTATGCTGTTACAAGCACAAGCAAAACACCGCCACCATTGTCACCAACACATCGCTGCCGTCACCATCACCAGCGCCTTGCGGTATGAATACGGACTGCTGCACCCGAGCGGACCCCACTCAGCTACCACCCCGGTGATACCATGGAACGACTCACAGCATCGAAAACACGACTGTCGCTCTGCTGCTGTTGCTTCGTTGCAAACGCTATACAGAGGAAGCAGCAGCAAAATAAGATTGCACATTTAGTCGGATCATGTTTGTAGCGATTGCCCAGCTATTTTTGTCTCTGGGTTTTTCTCTCTCTCCTTTTTACATCTCTTTGTTCATAAGTTCAGAAGTGTATTTCCCGAGTAAAGCCCTCTTTCAGTCGGCCAGCAAGGCAACATGGTCAACAAAGTGTCTACTGCACGTTACAAGTGTCGTCGCTGTGAGCACGACTCGCTCTCTTTGATGCCGGACGCAACCCACGCTTGCCCTGCGTGCCACCCTCTCATCTCCACGTTTGTCTTTCCTCGGCTGTACCATCCTCTGCCGTTTCGGCATGAAGTCCGACAGCTTTGCAGCACGTGCTCGAAACATCGTAAGGGTCATACAGCACGACCGCAAAATATATAAAATAAAAAACGCACGCGGCAAGTATTTCTCTGTTTCACCTCTTTGTTTGTCTGCATGCATTAGTACTTTATTCCAACGGTGCTATTGGAATCATGTCACGGAGACACGGAGACGACTCAGGGTCCACCACACAGGAGCCTCTCAGAGCAAAAGAGATCAATCGCGGGACTTCTCCCGACTAAAATAATCCATCGAGTGGCCTCTTATAGTTTACACCGTAGAAGTCCAACCTTTTATGCACTCTGATTGCTTTATGCGTGCCAGTTAAACCGATCGCTGTAATTCTTGGTGGGGAGATTTTACCAAAATTAAATACAAAACTTAACTCAAAATGATAGGGGTTTTCTTGTTGTGCAATCATCCATGACGGAGCTGAGACTGTGAACTCGCTACAAATCTAAGCCCGGAATAATTACGGGTGGCTGTCTAAATTCGAACCCTGAGTATCGGTGGTCCTGGGTTCAGTCAGAGGAGCAATGGCTCTTGGCTACGAGTGTTGAAGTTAACCTCTAATCTCTACAGTTTGTTGGAGAAGCCCATCGCCCCCCAACAAAGTTAATCGAGCAAGCTACACAACTGAAAGAAGTTGACAGCCGTTGCATTATAAGAGAGTCTGGTCCTCATCATAGTAACGTGGAATTCCACAACAGGCTCCGAACCACCAAGAGAGATGAGTGTTGCCCCAGGCTCATTGCAGTTTGAATCCACGTTGTCTGTTAATTACCAATGCTTATTTATGCCCAAGATAACGTTTGACCATTTTGTGGTTATCTCAAATGACTCTGCCATGGGGCAAATAATCCAACTTTAGCTTTTGAACAGAACCGAGTCGAGTTTGTTTTCAATTTACAACAACTCGTTCGTTATTCCCGCTCCTATTAAATTATTAAGGCCACAAAATCATAATGTACTGACTCAATTGCAAGTGGCAATAGTGTGAGTAGCACAGACTGAGTTAATTCGTTGTGGAATTAGCATAATCATATAACGGCAAAAACCGTTGTAATTTTAGATAAAGATGTATTAAATGCCCAAAAAATATTTTAATTTGGAAATAATAAAAAAAAAGGCTTTCCATGTTAATTACTTTTCCAACCAGCCTGTACCTAACAGGCGACTACTCAATGTTTTGGGCACATTACAAAATCAATGGAGTGAAATGTTCAACAAAAATCAGCGAGCTTCGCAATAATTAAAACTTTGCAAGAAATGTTGGCTCACAATTAATGAAACAGCATAAGATAATAAATCAATGCAAAGACAAAATGTCTCGCTACACCCAACGTGAGCATCGAGCAGGATTAGTCTTGTTTCACCATATTTCGCCACGCTGGTCAGTGCAGCTTGGTGAAGGTGCCCAAGGCCAAGTCAGATATCACTCACCACCGATGTTTCTCAAGGTCAGAGGTGCTGCCCCGCTCGCACGTTGGGGGTTTCTGCGGCTGCTCCATTGTCCTCCCATACGTGTAAACAACTCATTCATCGGCTGAAAACATCTTCATATACAGAGGACCGCAGACTTGGGGCAATTGTTGGGATCGTCGGCTCACCGCCTGGCTGCTACCTTCCCACTCGTCTGCGGCTCCTCGGCGATCGTGAGATGCACTTTGCATAAACGACGCAAATATTTAAACTGGATATTTTATTATTATTATTACTACAGCTGGGAACCAAATTCTGTTTTCCAGATTTAATGCACATTGCTCTCAGTACTGAACCACTGTTTCACCCCATCTGAACAAATCATTATAATGGAGAAATGCATTATTTGGTGATGCTGACCTGGCAGTGGTGGCAGTGGTGCATTAGCACAATTAACAAAAACACTCGGCACACTCGGCACACTCGTCAACAACACTGCCTTAAACGAAATCCACATGCGCTATAAAGAATCGACATTTCCCGACAGGTCGCCCATTATAAACGTATTGGTTGAGGCCACAGTGTTGTTGACGAATGTGTTGATTGTTTTTTGTGTAAATGGAGAGAGAGGAGTGGTGGCGACGTGGCTGAGTGGCAGCATGTTTGTCGCTTGTCGGAGAGAAACACCGCAACATCGGCCAATTTACTGTGAAGCTTCTCCTGATACCATGATCTGGCTCAACCATCGCAATGTAAAACGACAGCTACTCTTCTCCACCGACATCAGCCGTGCGAAGAGGAGGATTCGCTCGTGGAACCCGAATACGAGAAGAACGCCACGGACGGTCGCGCTACTAACGATGTGATGACGTGCGTGGCCTAGGAGATGTGCTCGAGTTGCCTCTCTGTGCCTGCAGGGCTTGTGGCAAGGGGAGGGGGGGTCTCGTTTGTTTGCATGGAGATGGGGAAGGCAGCGGGTGACTTAGCCGAGTGCCGGCACGGTTTATATCGCCTGGAAACCCCCACACATATTTCACACAGGAGACCGGGTGGGTCAGCGGCGCAGGCAATTAGTTCGCGTCTGCCAGTTGGGCACCACATTGGGACGCTGCTTTATGTAAATAAACGATCGCATTTTTTTATCGCCATATTTCAGTGGCACGGCACTCCGTCAAAAGCTGTGGCCGTCATTAAGCGGCCATGTACAGATTACACCGCAGATCTTCTGCGTCTCACTGCTGTCACCATTCGGGGAGGTGGGAGGGAAGGAGAATCGATACGAGGATCGATTTTCCCCACGGCTCGCTTTTTTCAGCCTCATTTAAAGCAGGTGTCGTAAAAAACCGGACAACCCACATATATACGACCCGAATGAAGCTCTTTGCCATATGCGCCGTCAACAACACATCCTTGGTGACCTAACATCGCCACCAACGTTACATCAGCGCTGGTCTCCCCAGCAGCGACAAGCTCATCCAACACCGCTGCCTGGCCCCTCGCGGGGCGTGCAGCAGGCCTCTCGCGTTCTGCAACGACACGCTGCGGCTCGCTGCGGCCCTGCGGTCGAGCGATCCGACGTGGAACGACGTGGGGGGCCGCGCCGCCATGGTGAGCCCGGCCGGCAGGCCTGGCCAGCGACGATGGATTGCGGCGATACCTCGACGGCCCCATTGATATCGAAGCAACCACTGTCATGTACTCCCATATCTTCAGGAATAAATCTTTCTTTTTCCTGGAGGAATCGAATGAGCTATGAAGCTCTTTTTCACAGATGTCCACTAGAGAGGGCCCTTGCCGGTGACATCTGGCAGTTCAGCTGCTACATTGATTCAAGCAAGCGTGAGGCTGCTGATGAAACACTGTACGTCGAAACCGGTTCTGAGTTTTGCTTGTGCTTAATCAATGGTGCCGACATTAGACACTCCCAGAAGGCTGTATCGGCCGATGGGTTGTGTAAGGAAACCTTTTTATTTAATGTGTGGCGAGGCGGATATGTGAAGAAGATGCATTGTCTGCTTATCTGTTTTCTCACAAATACAGAGAGAGGGTGATTCAATTTGCAGATACCCCGCTGATGTCTAATGACCCTCTCGCTTTACTCTCAACAGGTGATCGAATATTGTGAAAGTGATGGGTTCCTATCTCATATAGATTTAATAAGCGAATGACTTTATAAGTATATCGTGATTGTTGGGAGAGATGTAGAGGCTTTGAAAATAAAAATCAGTTTTTTTCTCAACTTTCTCCCTTATTTAAGTGGGGTATCTATAAATTGATCACCCTGTATGTTTGCGAACGATAACCCATGCTGGGTTATTGGAACATTTTACAATAACTGCAAAATGGACGTAATAATTCACTTCTTTCATCCATTTAATCTGCCTACTCTCAACGAAGTCTCCTTTCGGCACAATGACACTTTGTCGGTTATAATAACAATCATGCTTATTTGTATTTGATTGAGCCGTCGGCATTTATGCCGAGGCGTCTCAGAGCTCTTTGCATCTCAACACATTGGAAAGAGCCCCCCCAGTGGCAGCTGTCCCTGCGCACCACAAGGAAACCCAGTACCTGACCTGCGCACGTGGACATTGTCCTGCCAGCAGGGGGCGATGATTGCTCCTCCATTGTATGTGTTATCCCAATTTACTACGATAATGAGCCAAGAATGTCTGTGTGTCCCGCGCGTGACGTCACTCCACGTCGGCCAGCCCCCCTCATTAATAATCATGAACGGGTGACGTCCTCCACATGGACCCCCCTCTCATTAATAATCATGAAGAGGTGACGTATTCCAAAAGGACCCCCTCCCCCGCCATTATAATAATTAGCGGGTGACGTCACTCCACATGAGGGGCGAGGCGCCTCCTCCCCCCTCCTCAGCGTCAACTTACAACCATCACTATGCGCGTTCAAGTCGGTCCTGACGGGCAACTCGGAACCGCGCGGGCTCGTAATTAGCGGCCGTCAGCACCGCGATCTCCCTGCGTTTGCTTCTCCCGGCCTTGACGCGGGGGCAGGAGGGTGGGGGGCGATCCGTAACGCAAGGTGCAGCTCGCCGGCGTGACGAGGGATAACAATCCACTAACAAGGGTGAACCCGTTACAACGTGTCTCTCTCTCTCTGGCTGTGACATTTCTAACGGCCGCACTTTTCGGCTCTTTAAGCCCGCGGCGGGAATGGGGCTTCTTCTCGCTGTGTATGATGAGTAAGGGGCTCCAACGAGGGCTGCTACCACCTACGGCGGGCTATTGGTGCTCCTCGCAGTGGGGTGCGTGCGCGCGGACGCCAGGCGGTTGACATTTCCGCGTCTCACCCCGCACGCGGGTCCCTTTGTGGCCGAGGGAGATCGTCATCGGATGCAAGGGCGATGTTTATCTTACAGACAGGACAGTACATTCCCCGTATATACTGTATGTATGTTTTTTTTAATCTCATTATCAGAAACTTGCTTGGAATCGACTGCCTATACATTAAGCCATGGTCACTGCCGAATTTGCATAATTTCCTGCATCGGCTAAAGAGAAGGTCCTTGATGACAAATTCTTCTCTAACTTGCACACAATTATAGCAAGGTCCTTACGAGGTCCCGTGCTTAATGGAATTGCCATCATAAAATGGAAAGCCTTGCATTGGTAATTGTAATTACATTCAGTGTTTTCACGGCATATGTTCTTTTTTACTAAATTATTACATTTCTGTGTGACCGTCTTTAAAAACATCTGCCAGGGCCATGCGAGCGTCTGCAACCTCTCCCTGTGAGCCGTATGAAATTAAATTACATAAGTTGGTTACCTCGCTAAAACAAACATTAATGAAGTAACAAAACACCCGTGTCTATGAATGGCAAGTTCAAAGGTCAAGAGGGCCTGACGGGCCGGTGCCATAAACACTCCACACCTCACCATCGCCTCTTTCCTTCTGCCAAACCCCAAAGTCATTGCCAAGTTGACATCGGACCTCCAATGCCTATTTAATACTTTACACGTCCGCTCAAACAATCGACTAAAGTAGCAGGGATGTATTTTGCTTTTCAACAATCGGAAGCATCCAGAAGAAGCTAACGTTTTATCCGTATCGACGGCTAAAATACCGGCAATGATTGTTATTCAATATAATAATTAGACTTAGCATCTTCAATATGAGGCATCGCAACACAATGAAAGCTGTCCATTTTTCTGAAATATGTTTTTACTTACGCGAGTGCTTCCCACGTGACTGCGCCCATCACACACAGGTCGGTATAAAGCAGCCTATCTCCCCGGGTGGCACATGTAATTATATCGCTTAAAATGTCAGGGTTTTTTTTGTGAGATGTCAAACGTCCTCAATCTACCTCCGGGGTCGATGTAAAGCGACTGCCACTATTCGGAGATGAGTGGCGGCTCTCTCGCCTATGAGGGCACGGAGACGCCTTGCTAGTTCACTCTCCATCACGTGGTGTGCGTGGGTCATAACTCTCAGACGTGCTTTCGGGTTGTGCCGCGCGTTGTTCTGCACGATATCCGACGTTTTGCTTCCAGCACGTCTAGCACGCGGAGAAATACGCCGAGACATTCTACGGACACAACCGCGAAAACCCACGCAGCAGTTACAGTACGCGTTCGTCCGCTGCTTCCTCCGTTTGACATATGTATATCCGGGCAGGGTTTGTTTGTCCCCACACACCTGAGCGGCACAGCACCTTGAGAAGCCACTTCTACCACAGACGGCGTGCAGCCCCAATCATCTGCCGAAGAAAGACCCCAAGGCCCTCCTCGCTCTGTCACATCTGCAGACGCAGATGCCTCAAGGCCGCACTTTGATGCGCCCTTCCCAGGGAGGCGGGGGACACTGACGGCGAGGCCGCACCGAGGGGACAACGCTGGGCAAACGATTCTCATTCCGAGCGTCCGTTTACCACGCGTCCCCCCGGGGGCGCACTGACAAGCACCTGTGAATAAAAAATGACAACGCCCTCATCTCTTTAAACGAAAAAAAATACAACAAGCGTCACACCACGTTTCGCCGCCTCTCAACGTGTCGGCCGTGTTGACGCAGACGTTGTCAGCAACTGCCGTACTATCCGTGGGTGGTGGAAAGTCGAGGCGCCGATACATATTTGTCAAAGCGGTATCGGATACGGAGTTCCACTTGCGTGGTAGGGACACACACAAGCAGGGGATTGGACATCGGTGAGATAGTTGGGCCACACAGGAGAGAGGCAGACAGGCAAGACGAGCTTCCTTGCAGCTTATTTGCTACTCCACTGCTGGATGAAGGCGTCCCAACGCTGTGATGTAGTTTAGGTAAAAATATAAGGTGCAGCCCTGGCAATTATTTCTCGTTCCACTTCTGGTGAAAGGGCCTTCGCAAGAGGAAGCGCAAGAGAGTATATCGCCATAGGGTATTGGGCCTCTTTCCCCCCTAACACTTTACTCTACACAGCCTGAAAAATCAACTGGCACGCGAATTGGGTTCGTAGTGGATTTGGTTGACCATAATTCACCACGCTGGTCAGTGTGTGGGTTGGTGAAGTGACTCGGTTGGGGTAGTCAGCCCAGATATCATCCATCACCAGCCGTCTGATGTTAGCTGCGGCCGGGATCAAAACTCAGGTGGCCAGGATGAGTGTGCGGACCCCAGCGCACACACACGCGCCGCCCTACGCGAGCTGTCTCCGCAGCCAACACATTACGTGACCGCTCATCATTATCATCATCATTAAAACCTTTTACATTCTAAATGGTAAGATATTTACAGGACACAAATGTGCCAGATGAACTGTCAGCCAAACCAAGGGTCGTGATTAGCCTCACACACCAGCGAATACAAACAGATCTGAAATCACACACCGCAGTGCCACCAGACACATTCCCAGACAGGTTGTAACAAAATGGGGGCTGGGCTAGTAGGGGCTGTCGCAACAATTAGCGAGGACAGAACGAGAGCACAACGTCGCATATCCGACCATCGTATATTCCCACTGGCCAACGAACCACTCACGCCCAGTGCAGTAACAATGCATGATGGAGTGTGACTGGAATTATCACAAATTGTTTGGTTATTGCTGTGTTGGCAGCCGGGTAAAAGCACAATTAACAAAAACAAACTCAACACGTTCCATAATGTACAATGTGGTGTTGAAAGGGAAAAAAACATAACGGGTGACGTTTTGGGCAATGACCCTTCTTAAGAGCACAGATATGGTTCATGTGCTAAGCGCTATTATAGCAGTGTTATTGACGAACGGGTTGAATTTTTATTTTGTGTGGAAGGTCATCGATGTGACATTTTCAAACACGGTAATGTTAAACAGAGGACAATAATGCTCAACGCGTACTCTTAATCCAGAGTATAATCGCTCACTTCTAGAGCACAGCCAAGCATGTCCACCAAGTTCCATTGTTCCGGTAGCGTATTTATGTTACGACCTGGGCGTCATTGTCTCTGGATGTTCTCAAACTCTCCCTGTCCACACACTGCTCCACAATCTCTCTCCTGCCCAGCCAGTCCGATATGCAGCGCTGTGGCGGAGCGCTGACACCTGCAGCTCCAAGCCAAGCGACAGCTGCAGCGACAACAGCAGCCACAGACAGCAGCGTCGACAACAGCAGGGTCCTCCACGGCACCCAGCTGCTTGCTGCTGCTGCTGCTGCGGGGTTTTTTCTGTTCTGCTGCTGCTGTGTCTGCTCCTGCTGTTTCTGCTACTGCTACCGCTGCTATTTCTGCTGCTGCTGCTGTCTCTGCTGCTGCTGCTGTCGAGTCTTAAAGTGCTGTTCGAGTTGTTCGGGAGTGGTGGGGGTGAGTGGGGGGGGCGGGGGGGCAGATGAGACGTCAATTATTTTAAAGCTGTGGATTCGGGGGCATGTCCCCCGCACAACTGAAATAATCCCACGAATAAATAAGTGAGCCCCCCTTTTTATGCACGTCGCCTTTGTTGTCCGCCCCGCGCCGGGGATGGCGCACAATGGAGACGGGAGGCGCCAGCGGCGCTCCTGAATGCGCCGCTAGTTGCCGTCGAACAGCAGAATCCACTTATTTTTGACAGAAATCAGGGTGTTCTTTCACCGTCACAATGCCAGCTACAATGTTATCAGAAGAATTAAATAGCTCGAGGGATCGTTAAGTCACCGCGGAGGGAGGGGAAGGGAGTGAGGAGGCGGGGGTTACGGGAAACAGCACGCGCGGCTCTCTCTCTATTGCTGTCAGAATCCCACAAAGCAGAGCCCACAATTATCGTTACACACGAATGCGTGAAAAGAGAGATTGACAAATACAATTCAAGTGCCGTGAGTGACATTATAACCCAAACCTCCCAAGGTACGCGACGTAATGTTATTTTACATCCGCCTTTTGTCTTTTTCTTTTGTGTTGACGGGGCTCGCGGGCCGCGCGCCGTGCAGCGGCGGCGGCAGCGGCGCCCTGATCGGTATGCCGGGGCTTGCCTCCCTCGGCGGCCGCTCGCACGCCTCGTGGCCATCAGAAGATAACTCGTGGCTCTGCAGCCGCGCAATCACGGCCACCACCACCACCACACCCCGCCCCCCACACCGCGCAGAGCCACGGGCCGTGCGGTGACGACGCGACGCGGAGGCGGGAGACGTGCGGCCGGAACGAGCAACAACAGCTGGACGTGGTGGTCGTGGTGGACGTGGTGGTGGTGGACGTGGTGGTCGTGGTGGTGGTGACGATGGTGGAGGTGTTGGTGATGGTGGGGGAGGAGGAGGTGGTGGTGCGGGAGGTGATGGTGAAGGAAGAGGTGTTGGTAGAGGTAATGGTGCGAGGGGGGAAGAAAGGAGTAGGTGGTAGTCGTGGGGGGTGAGGAAGTGGTGGTGGAGGTCGATTCAGCCTCAAATGAGTACTTGGTGCCTAAAAACATCGCCACTAGAGAGACAAAGGCGGCCGGGCGCGGTGCTGGCCACCCACCCCTTCGTGTGCCGATCTGGCCTTCATAGATGCTCGCTAACAGCTCTTTCAGTCTGTTAAGACTATGCGGGGGATCTTTGTCTGGTGGAGGAAGTGACGGTGGGAGTGGTGGTGGTTCTAGTGCGTTCTGTTTCACCGATGACATCCACAGGAATGATCACGGCGGCCACTGGATTGGAACCTTCAACCTCTGGCAACAAGCGGCGAATGCGCCACCGCTGGGCCGTGCCATTGACTCAGAGGTGGTGGAGACGGTGAAGGAGGCTGTGGTGGCGCTGGTCACACTCCACTGCTTGTGCTGACAGGAGGTTTGAGAGTCGGAGTTTGAACAGGATTAACCACCACCGACACCTTTGTAGATATTTTAATTTTCTTTCGCCGCTGCCTAGCGACCGCGTATTGTCGAACCAGGGCGTTGATGCCAGGACACTTGGTCCCTCGTGTGACCGCAGCTGCTTCTGCTGATGCGGGCAAAACCAGTCCACTGCCCGCCTCATATGCGTCAACGATGTATTTATGTATTCCATGAACCTCGTCCGCTCCTCGCCGGGAGCTCGGTGTGCCAGGGCAACGCATTCTTACTCGATTCACTCGGGAGGGCGGCACTTGTGGGGCAACTGAACAATACCGCAAGGGAGCAGGGGGAGAGGCAGGGAGAGAGAGAGAGAGGAAGGGGGGAGAGAGAGAGGGGAGCGGCAACGGGAAGAGTGAATCCCGAGGCCATTAGGATGGGATCCTTTGACACTGAACTCTAACGGCCTTTGCAAAATCCTCTGTCATGGGTATTTTTAAAATGGCTTGAGAGCTGTAATGAAATGTCTGATTCCCAAAACCAACACGGTGATATCAACAACAACAATCCTGCCTGCAATGCTTTGGTTTGTGAACCGTGTTGGTTCTGACAGCCACACTGGGCCGTGTTGCCCCACATTGTCCGTAAAGCTCCGTTGCAACGCCTCTGTATGTGTTTGAGTGTTTACATATTTTTACAAAGATTTTAATGTAGGTGCATAACTAACAAAAACAATGTATAACTGTACCGTGCCTTTGTCAATACACGGCTGGATGAAGGCCTCCCTCCACACCCCGTCGGCCGTGTGGGTTAGTAGAGGGTCAGTGTAGGGGGCCCCTGCACAGGTTCGTATTTCACTGGCCACTGATATTAGCCGCTGCCGGGAAGGAAACGCAGGTGACTAGCTTCATAGAGCAGTGCACTAACGACTTCTCAACCGAACGCTAAACGTAAATATAGAATGACAACATTAAATAGCGAATTATGAACAGAAGCAGAGACAATTCAATGCCCAGAAATTTACTAATTTCACACCCACGAGTTTACACATCTCACATTCACCAGCTTACCAATCTCACACTCGCCAGCTTACTAATTTCTCACTCACCTTCTTGATCTCACGCTCGCCAGCAATGTGCACAAATTAAACGAAGGCAATGTGTAGGTCCCAAGATTATTGTTGGCTTAGGGTCTCTAATGAACTATCACCACCACTGCTGCTCACCAGCTTACAAATCTCACCGGCTTACTATCATCACAAGCCCTCACCAGCGTACACATATCACACTCACCAGCGGACGAATCTCATCCGCTTACACAAATCACGATGCCTTCAACTCTTGCGAGTCGCGGCAGGCGGCGGCACCGCGAGCGAGTGAGGGCCGTGATCAGACGGAGACAAAGTCATTGAAGCGGAGCGGGGCACGCTGAAAGCAAAGCGACATAACGCTGCTGCGGCGGCGGCGGCGGCAGCAGCAGCGTGCGAAGGCTACCAGGGCCGAGAGGAGGGACGCGGAGACAGCCACTGACTGCTTCTGGGCGCCAATTAATTGTGAGCCACGTTTCAGCCCGGTGGAGCAATTATAGGCATATGACACGGAGCGCTTCATCTCTCTCTCGTGCGCGAACCGCGCAATTAAAAATTCATTGCGCGCCGTGCGCACGCGCTCATCCGCGCGCGCGCGTCGCACGTACGCGCCATCCCCGCGTACCGACTGCCCACGGCCAATTAGCGGGTCCGAGTGTTTGGACGAGGACTGGCAAACGCGTGCCTCTTGCTCCGTGCATGCGTGCGCGTTCACACATACACACATGTGTACACACACACAATGACAAAGACCCCCGTATAGCCTTAACAGACTGTAGGGGCAAATGCTGTTAGCGAGCACCTATACAAGCCGGCACGGCACACGAGCGGGTAGGTGGCCAACACCACGCCTGGCCGCCTTTGTCTCCCTAGCGGCAATGTTTACACATCGTACCAGGTACTCATTTGAGGCTGAGTCGCCCTAGGGGAGGCGCAGGACCGGTTCAGATAACCGTCACTGGTGTTTGCCGTGCGCTCAAACCGTGGACCGCATCGTAACGCCATGGCCCGCTTCGATCATTCCGTCGCTAGAATGTCAGATATTCACCAGGTGTGAATGTGTGTGAGAGTTTTGTGTGAATATCTCACTGTGGCGAGCGGTAGTGTAGCAATTAGCATTCGCTGCGCTATGAACCCGGCCACCCGAGTTCGATTCCTGCTCACGGTCAACATCATTGACGATAATTATCTGAGCCTCCCCTACGTCGACTCAGCCTCGGGCGTGGTGTTGGTCCCCCATCCCCTTGGCCGTCATAGGTGATCGCTTCACATCACCTACTCAAGCAGTCCGATCATGATTTATGGTGGATCTATTTTTGTGTGTGCGAGTGTGAATATCTCGCCTTGTGAGTGCGCCCACCAATCTCAAACCGTGCACCACACAGGAATTAACTTTGATTATTCCCCGGCAGGATTTGAGATAATCACCATGAGGCTACTCCTGAAGCTATCCAATGGATCACCCACCAACCTCGACCCCAACATGTACACGTTGCTGATCGGCTCCCTGCCGTACAACATAAGAAGGAGGCATGCTTCGTTAATCGAGGCTTAATTTCAGCCGCGTCTGTGAGAGACGGCAACCCCACTAAAATTGAGCAACCCAAACCGTACCACACATATTAGGTCATAAACCTACTTGCTGCACCCTCTCCTGCAACACGTAAACAATGACTCAATATAGAGGTCACTGCTTTTGTAATCTCGACAAGCCAGGGACCGCACAGTCACTGCAGCAGCACGGGCTGAGGAACCACAACATCATAACATGGTGCGCCAGAGGCAAGTCCGTCATACTGCTGCATCAAGAACAAGAAGGAATAACCCGGACTGGAACAGAGCAGCTTTTAATTACCAACCAGAGATCGATTATCAATCCATGGTGATATTAGGCTGTATGCCAATTACTTGCACACAATGTGGTGCTGGAAAGTGGCAAGGAGAATCCAAGGGAATGTGCTGCAGTGATGGAAACAGTCAAACCTTGCCTTGTGCAGACGCCCCCGAGCCACGGGAATCCTCGGTATCTGGTCACACCCCTGAGTATAAACACTTTCTGACCAACATCAGGAAGTACAATTCCTGCTTTCAAATGACTTATTTTGGGAGCAACAAAGGAGATAGTGGAGCCAGGATTTATGCTCACGTTCAAGGTTCAAGGCCAAGTCTATCATCGAATCGGATCCATTCAGCCACTGCCTGGCGAAGAGCCAAAGTTTATTCAGATATACTTCATGGGAGCTGAAGGTCAGCAAGGCAACCAGCGATGCAGCAATGTTCCTGGTGCCCGGCTAGAAATGGTCCTCTCTCTCCGAGGGATGTTCAACAAAGACAATTTATTTATTACAAGCTTCAAACATGCAGCACAACAAGTCACCTCCAATGATTATCAGGTTGTAATCAGTGCATCCAATGTCCCAAGCGGGGAGCATGCATGGAGGTACAATGCCCCAACTTTTGGTGAGGTTGCTGTTCTTATGGTGGGTGAAGAACATGGTAAGAGAGACAGTGTGCTTCGATACCAAGGACAACACCATCAAATGAATTCCTGAGACAAACAGAGCATACGACACCCCCCACGACACCCCCCACGATCCCCCCCATGACGCTGCGGTAAGGCCAAGATGGGTGCCACGTCCAGATTCCTCAAATCATCAAAGCAACAGGACAAAGCCATCCTCACAAAACTGCCTCCTCTAAGGACTTATATGCCTTCATGATACATGGTCAGAGAAGCAGGAAACCACATATTAAGGTGCACCAACCTCTTTCAACAGTATGTTGTGGATCAGTATGCCAAAATTGAGAATGAGCACCTTATTTACATTTAACTGAATCAAAAACGCCTGCATGTGGAACAGTATGTCCATCCCAGGGACGCTAGCAATGCTGACAGAGATGCAAACGCTCAGAATGTGGGGAGATTAGTTATTTTGCCTTCATCCTTCACAGGTGAACCAAGATACATGCATGAGAGGACTCAAGATGCCATGACCTATATCAGGCAATATGGCAGGCCTAATCTCTTTATCACCTTCACTTGCAATCCTAAATAGAAGGAGATCTAGGTTGAGCTTTATCAAAACCAAAAGCCGACAGAGAGATATGACATCATTGCAAGGGTGTTTAAACTCAAAGTTGATTAACTCATGAGGCTTATTACGACAAAGGAAGGCGTCGTCTTTGGGAAGACAAGATGTAACTTGCACACCATTTAGTGACAAAAACGTGGTCTTCCACATGCTCACATATTGCTATGGATGAGGGAAAAAAATTATGCAAATGACATTGACTCATGTATCAGTGCTGAGCTACCTGACCCCATCAAGGCCCTGCCCTCTTTGATGTGTTCTGCAAGCAAATGGTCCATGGCCCATGTGGGGAGTTCAATCCAAATTCGCCATGTATGCAAGACCGCAAGTGTACCAAGAAGTATCCAAGAAACTTATAATAAACTCAGGCAGGGCATGATGGCTATCCTCTATATCATCGCAGAAATACTGCGGATTTGAAACAACGCTCAGAGCTGGCACTAACTCTGAAATGAAGGTTGAAAACTAGTGGATCGTTCCCTACTGCCTTCTTCTGTGCAAGATCTTTGAGGCCCACATTAATGTCGAATTCTGAAATTCTGTAAAAGCCATCAAATATGTTTGCAAATACATCAACAAAGGGTCTGACATGGCTGTGCTTGCCTTACAAAAAGAGGGGCAAAGTGTGGATGAGGTTCAACTTTTTGTCAAAGGAAGATACATCAGCAGCAATGAGGCCATTTGGATAATTCTTGGCTTTCCAATCCATGAGTGAAGGAAATGCCCAAGAACAGGACCTGACTCCACAAGATACAACCCTGATGGCGTTTTTTGTTTTGTGCCAAAGTGATCCATTTGCTGCCAACCTGCTCTGTCATGAAGTTCCCTCCTACTATACGTGGACTGCTCAAAAGAAATGGAAGCGACGTGCTGGTGACGGTGAATCTGATGCCTTGGGAAGAATCTACACAGTTCATCCCAACAATCAGGAGTGCTACTTTCTGCGAATGCTCCATGTTGTCAAAGGGCCAACATCTTTCCAAGACCTAAAAACATTGGAAGGAGTTGTCTGTCAAACATACAGGGAAGCTTAAAATCTTCGTGTAATTCTTGAGGATGATCAGCATCTTGATTAAGCGATGACAGAAGCTTCTGTTAGTCAGTCCCCTTCTCAACTGAGATTGCTCTTCTGCATAATTATTCAAGTTTGCAGCACATCTAACCCCATGGGACTCTAGCAAAAATACAAAGAAGGCATGAGTGAGGACATCCTCCACAGAGCTCAACGAGAAAATCCCAACCTCGAGGTGAACTTTTCTGATGTCATCTTTAACCAGGCCCTCATCCTCCTTGAAGACAAACTTCACTCCATTGGTGGAAAAGACCTCAAGTCTATCGGACTACCAACACCCTCCAGGGACAACCTGCATGCCTTTGTTCAAGAGATCCTACGTGAAATATCCTATGATGGTTTACAGCTTCTTAAATGTATTGAGGAAAATGGACCAAAGCTGATGGATGCACAAAGAGAAGCCTACGCGAAAATCTTGGAAGACATTGAGTCTAAAAATGGAGGCATGTTTTTTCTTGATGCACCTGGTGGTACTGGGAAGACCTTTGTTCTCAACCTGCTCCTGGATAAGGTTCGCCAGAGGAAGAACATTTATCTGGCTGTGGCATCATCGGGGATTGTGGCAACTCTGCTTACTGGAGGAAGAATTGCCCATTCCACATTCAAGCTTCCATTGGATCTATCCCGACAAGAAAACCCTGTTTGCAATATTAAAAAGGGGACTGCTCTTGCACAAGTCCTGGTTAATTGTGAATGAATAGTGTGGGATGAATGCACCATGTCCCACAACGGAGCATTTGAGGCTGTCAACACAACTTTGCAGGACCTCCGCGATAATTCCAGGATTATGGATGGTGTAACTTTCCTCATGACTGGTGGCTTCCAACAAATCTTACCTATAGTACTTCGAGGAACCAAAGCTGATGAGTTAAATGCCTGCATCAAGTAATCATTCCTCTGGAGGCACGTGATGAAACTGAGACAAACTACAAACATGTGTGTATATCTCCATGGAGACCAAGAGACAGGAAACTTTGCTGAAGCTCTTCTTGATTTTGGAAATTGCAGTAATCTTGCTGACGGCACAGATGGACTTATCGCCACCTCTATAGGCATCCTTTCCACTTCGAAAGAAACACTTGAAGAAAAAGTGTACCCAAGCATGCAACAATACTTTCAGGATGCTGTCTGGCTACGGGAGAGGGACACTTTGGCTCCAGAAAATGATGCTGTTCACAGAATAAATTCTATGTTGTTGCAGAAATTATCTGGAAAGAACAAGTCCTACAAATCTATTGACTCAGTGTTGAACCATGATCAAATTGTTCACCATCCAGTTGAATTCTTGAATTCTCTGCAGCTCCCGGGTGTTCCACCATAGAACTTGCTACTAAAAATTGCGGCACCTGTCTTGCTATTGAGAAATGTTGACCCACCTAGACTATGCAATGGCACAAGGTTAATTGTGAAAGAATTACATTCAAATGTTATCAAAGCTACAATCATTACAGGCAATTCTAAAGGTTAATACGTCTTTCTCCCTCGCATACCTATAATCCCAAACGACACAGTCTTTGAATTGAAGAGGCTTCAATTCCCCATCCAGCTCAGCTTTGCCATGTCCATTAATAAGGCGCAAGGACAATCTTTAAAAGTGGTGGGACTGAATTTGGCAACTCAGTGCTTTTCTCATGGCCAACTTCATGTTGGATGCTCTCGTGTAGGCAATGGAAAATATGTACATTACTTTGCACCAGCAGGCAAGACCAGAAACATTGTTTACAAAGAGGCTCTTTGATAGGGGGGTGCGGCTCAGCACAAAATGGCAGTTTCATCATTTTGGAGAGGCGCTATTTTGTGTTTCATTACTTTGGAGAGACCCTTGCTCTGGTTGGGGGCGCGACTCCCCTCGCACGTGTGCTGCTTGACCCCACGCCTGCTGGGGGGCAGTTCGCCTGTCGGCGGGTGCTCGCTGAGCCGCGCCCACACCTCGCTGCCCTGTGCGGCCTTCACGTCGCTTCCTTGCCGGGTCTCCTGCCTGCACCCTGCGCCTGCCGGGCACCATTTCGGCGGCCTGGCTGCCGGCGACTGATCGTGATGGCGCTCATACAGCGCGGCTTCCTCGTCGTCCCACATCTCATGGCTCCATCCCCAAGTCTGCTGCCTGCTCCCGTGCCTGCCAAGTGTCCGGTCGGCGATCTGGCTGCCAGCAGTTGTTTGCGGAACCGCCCCGGCCATTACCTGCCCCCTACCTCCCTTCTCCCCATTTCCCCCATTTCTCTATTACAAATTATATACCGTCTGTGTTTTGTGAAGTGCCTCACTACAGTACAAATAAATACTACAGTAATAAATACTAGAGTACAAATTAATACGTATTTTTCTACCATTAACCATATACTTATGACTCATCGGATTCAATAAAAGACAAAGGCATATCATACAAGTAAAGTATGACCTTGAGTTTTGATTATAGTGTGCTGATCTTTAAAGGTGCATTTAAAATTGTTGATACTCCTGCTGATACTCCTGCTGTTATGGAGTGACTCATGCTGTCAGCTATGGCTGCAAAATTTGGTCGTACATGTTATGGATATATTTTATTTTTAAATTTGAATCACAGTTCCTATGATCACGCTTACATTGTTTTTATAGCTTTCTTTTGGTTATTTCCTAAATGTATGATTAAGCCATGTTTGTTTGTTGAAGTACAGCGTTAGCCTGATCACTTTAATCTTAATTTTCTCATGGTTGTTATTCTTTGACTTGCATCCCACTTGGATTTTTGCACACAGCGTTGATATACGGTGCTCTTTTCTGGAATATTATGCTGTTTTTTCCTGAATTTTTCTGTTGCGCGTCGTCACTTTACGATATTCTTTGTTCATGCTTTTGTTTGTTGCAGTTGCACCCGACTCAAGAGCTGCATGGCTCACAGTGCTATACCTAATAAATGAAACTGAAAACTGGAAAAAAAAAAATCACTAAATAAATGTTTACTACAATTAAATTCATTTTTCAGTTTGTCTTCTTGCGTATGCCACTTTTGGAGAGCTAAATGTCAATGTTGAGGTCTGCTGACAACAAAAGGACTTCAGGAGAGATCTCATGCAGCCCTGTTATTCCCCCATTGAAGAGACGGAGACCACACTGGTTTATTATGTGGTCCATCATTTTGGTTCACAGTTCCATTGCTTGTTTAGTATTAGAGTTTATATTGTATTCTCCTAAACACGTACAATTCATGCACACATACTTTTTACATACATTAAACTTTTTGGTATCTGTGTATGTATATGTAATGTTTTTAATAGAAGTTTTTAAATATATTTTTCGCCAAGGCAACGCCAGATACTTCCCACTAGTATTTCATATATTGCACTACTTGAGCATTTTGCCACAAGACAGAGGAAAGTGGAAACAAATGATGAAATGCGCAATGGACACCTACGGGATATCTGCCCGTGGATCGTGATGATGATGATATATTAATGTATATAATGACAACCCCCATTACTGAGGAAATCCCGCATTATATTTTCGCCGCGTCAGGTTGAGATGACTGGCGTCTCCCCACTCCCCACTCACAGAGCCCCTTGGGCCACGCGGTAAACTCTGCGTATTTTGCTTGTAACAAATTCTATGAATTTTATCATCATCATCATCATCAGAAAATGAGTGTCAATGATGCACGCGGGCGGTCGTGAGTGACGCTTCGCGCGGCACGTGACTCGCGACAGCCACCCAGTCCGTTTAGCCGCGAGCGTGAGGTCGCAAACAGCCCGCAGGCAATGAAACGGAGCTTTGAGGTTTCGGATATGTAATTATAATCATCATGAATTTTTAATTCTACATCTTTCGCCTTTTAGGTTTTTTTTAAACCAATGCCTCTTCTCCCAAAATCAAATTATTTAATAGCCTCTTGTACAAATGTTTACGCGAAATGAATTTCGCGTTTTATATACATTAGGCGGTGGTGCCTCCAAGTCGTTAACGTTGCTCAGCTCACTACGCAGATATTAAACAAACTCATCACGGGCTCCCGTGGAGCATTCTCGGCAAAACCAAACATAGGCAGTAACAGCGTCCTGCATCGCCATATATGAATTAATGTGTATTCATAGGAAGGTGGACTAATATATAGAAATGTATATGTCTATATATACATTCATATATTATGTTTTTTCTATATATAATCTGTATATATATTAGTCAAATTATTTCAATTAATATATTCATTTATAAATGTATATATAATATATGTATATATTATTCCATCTGCCTATTGACTTTCCATGCCAATGTTATTCAGCAGCGTTTGTTAAAGCCAGATAACTCATGGCCGGTTTGAGACCTCCGAGTTGAAAACATTAGCTAACACAATTTTTGTCCCTGGGTAGTAAGTGTTATTTTTTAATTGCTTATGCCTAAAAAGTATGGAAAATGGCTATTATTCCCCACAAATGTTGCTTTTGTGACCAGGACAGTGATATATTAAAATGTACCTATTTTCAATGAGAAAACGGGCGAATGTGTATTTTCGTTCACATAAAGTCAGAAAAAAAAACATGAAACAAAATTAACATGTATTTATACCAAAGTAATACAAAAATGACTACAAAAGATTTAGAAGTGAGTCGTTTTTCGAGATGTACGGTTATACTGAAAATAACTTTGACGAATCTGCCCCCAAATGTAGTCTCCCATCATGTTCTCGTTATACTGTCCTTGGTAGTGCGTTCAAAGTCCAGTATATCCTCGTGGAATCACTCGCATTGCTCCTCCGAGTACGCTCCCATGTTCTCCTTGAATTTATCAAGATGAGCATCAAGGATATGGACGTTGACGGACATCCTACAGCCCATTGTGCCGTAGTTCTTCACCAGTCTCAACCAGCTCCACATACCAGCCAGAAACATCAATAAGAAGGAGCGTTTTGAGTTATCTCAATTTAAAAAATTTAAAAAAAGGAATATATCTTTATCCTGTCAGCCGACAAAGGTCATCATGGGTAAAAACGTGTACAATAACAAAATTCAGGACCTACTAAATGATGGTAGCTACACTAAAATTAAAAGAGGTCCCACAAACTGCCTCGTTAAAAAAACGAACAGTATCATTACTGATTCAGCTTCATTAATTGAACAGACCAAACGGGTTTCCTTAACCTTCTGCTGCTAGACCACCCAGACTATATGGCTTACCAAAAATGTATAAAGAAGGTACACCCCTTCGTCCCATCGTCTCCACCATAGGCTCGCCCACCTACAGACTGGCCCGATATCTCTCTGAGACCTTGCAGCCATTCACTGGTAAGACCACCTCTTCTGTACTTAACTCAGCTCACCTGGGCATCTCACTGTCCCCAGGTGATTTGCTCATTAGTTTCGATGTAGTTTCTTTGTTCACCAAAGTTCCCGTGCCCGAAACCATTGCAATAATTGAATATTTGGTTCAACAACGATTGAATGCTCATGTACCAGCCCTGCCTCACCAGTACATACTTCACCTGAAATGGAACATTCTACAAACAAACTGAAGGTACCCCAATGGGTTCTCCCTTATCTCCGGTTGTGGCCAACATTTTCATGAAAAATTTTGAGACGGGCGCCATCCAGGCATCCACTCCATGCCCGTCCTTGTGGAAGAGGCACGTGGATGACACGTTCGTCATCTGGCCACATGGCCAACCGGATCTGAAACAATTCCTCAACCACATCAATTCCATACACCTAGCAATCAAATTCACCATGGAGGTAGAAAAAGATGACATGCTACCTTTCTTGGCTGTCTTAATAAAAAAAGAAACCAGATGGCTCAATGAGCCATTCTATCCACAGGAAAGTAACCCATACTGACGCCTACCTAAAACCTTATTCCCACCACCATCCATCCCAAAAGAATTCCCTCATCAAAACGCTACACCATAGAGCACAATGTATCTCCGACCATGAACACCTAACCAATGAACTCAAACACGTAAACCAAGCTCTCAAGGAGAATGCATATTCTGACTACACAATCCGCAAAGCCATCATCCAAACCGTGAGGAAGGAGGCATCTGAAGATCCCATCAAAACCATCACCTTGCCTTACATAGCAGGGCTAACCAAAAATATTTCCAAAATCTTGAACAAACACAGGATCCAAGTCCAATTTAACACATAAATTCGGGATATGATCCCATCTGTGAAGGACAAGATTCCTGAAATGCAATACCCCGGCATCTACGAACTAAGCTGTATCTGCAGCAGCAGCTACATTGGGGAAACTAAACGACATGTCTCGGACCGTCTTCGTGAACATAAGGCAGATCTGAAACACGACAGGACCAACACTTCTGCCGTGGCTGATCATTAGTTTAATGCGGCTGGCTCACATGGAATTGATTTCTTGAAGACGATGGTACTTTGCAAGCCGACTGGCTATCAACAAAGGTTCGTTCATGAAGCCATCCATATATACAGACACAGACACAATTTAAACCGAGACGACAGTTTTAAACTCAGAAATCATTGTAAAGATGTCATCAACCACTTTGGGTCATGGCTTGATTTGTGTTTTCTTACCAACCTCTACTGTCAGCAGCGTGGGTGTGATGCCCCCCACCCCCATCTCTACCCCCCTCTCTCCCCCTGTCTCTTCACCCCCCCCCTCTCCCCCTGTCTCTGCCCCCTCCCTCCCCCATTGTTTAACGCACTCGCTTTGCTTGTACTTCTGCTGCTTTGCTCCGACATTGGCGCTGGCTGCCCCGCCCATGCTGTTCACGCAGCACAGCTTTGCTCACCCTGAAAGTCCTCATTAGAAGCAGTTGCATTTGGAGGCTTGCCCCCTCTTTTCTCTCCGCCTGATGGAGACCGCTTGTGTTGCGATTGAAACGTCATGGTTTTTTGCTGTTATTTAAAAAAAATTTTTATTAAAGAACCAAGAATATAGAACTCCACATAGTTTTCGACCTTGTGATTGCCTAGGAAGCCACGAACCACTGAGACAAAGCTGTTCCAAGCCGCTTTCTCCTTACTAGTGAGCTTCTTGGGGAATTCATTGCACTCCAGGATCTTCTTTTTCTGTGGTCCGACGAAGACACCGGCTTTCACTTTTGCCTCAGACAGCTTAGGGAAAAAGTCTTGAAGGTACTTGAAGGCTGCCGACTCCTTATCTACAGCTCTGACAAATTGTTTCATAAGGCCCAATTTGATGTGCAGTGGTGGCATCAGCACCTTCCGGGGGTCCACCAGTGGCTCCCACTTGACGTTGTTCCTCCCCACAGAGAACTCGGTCCCACTGTGGCCAGTCCCGCATGTGGTAGTGTGCCTTGGTGCCCCTGTTGTCCCAAAGGCAAAGATAGCAGGGAAACTTGGTAAAACCGCCTTGGAGAGCCATCAAGAATGCCACAATTTCTAAGTCTCCGATGACCTCCCAGCCATACTCATCATACTTCAAGGCGTCCAGCAAGGTATTGATGCTGTTGTAATCCTCTTTGAGGTGCACTGAATGAGCCAGGGGAAGAGACGGGTACTTGTTACCATTATGGAGCAGCACGGCTTTGAGGCTCCTGGATGAGCTGTCAATGAAGAGGCGCCACTCATTCTGGTTACAGCCGATTCCAATTGCCTAGAACAAACTGGCCACATTGTGGCAGAAACAGAGCCCGTCTTGATGGGTGAAGAAGCTGCAAAAAGGTTGGTGACGCTTCGTCTGATCTGCGACTTGCACACTTTCATTCAACAAGTTCCACAGCTTGAGCCTGGACGTCAAGAGTTCGGCATTGGACTTGGTGAGACCAAGATCTCCGATCAAGTCGTTGAGGTCTTTTTGGTTGGGGTAGTATGGGTTTCTCTCCTCAGCTCCACCTCTGAAATTGTCATCTGGATCTACATCTTCCTCACTCTCTGACTTGCTGCTCGCTTCTAAAGACAGCTGCACTCTCTCCATGTATATATTCAGTCTCTTCTTTTCCAATTACATGTCCAATAAGAGGGATACACAACTATTAATTATTCAATTAGACTACCGATATTTGGCACAACTACATGATCCTAGATTATAAACGTAAAGCTGCTGACAAGATCTTTCGAGTTCAGTTCCAGGGCGACTCAGCTCACTCCCCAACAGGGCCAAAATAATTCGTGCCACTGAGTGGAAGGTCAACCCGTGACGTCCAATGGAGAGATTGGCTCCCACCATGGGAATATGGAATTTCCACTGCCGGCTCCTGGCCTCCAGTGGATACACTGTGACCAGGGCGTGATTTCAGTTGCGTCTCTCCGAGTCGGACACCCGCATTATTATATGTACGCACTAGGCACACCACATCCCCGATGAGCAAAGTTGGCTACTTACAGTGCGAAAGAGGTTCAACGTACATCATCCAGCTTACCTCTCGCTATGACTGCTGCTACTACAGTCGCGTGCTGCCTACTGCAGTCTACCGGCGACATGGAAAATATTCGGTCAGAAATAAATCCTGACTGCGACCTTTGACTTGAATTGGCATAGAAAATCTGAAGCCAAAGCTCCGCAGCACGGTTTAGTAAAGAGCAAGTGCAGAGAGACGCATCGTCCATTGTAATGGGCACTTAATGTCAACAGCATGATGTCCAGCATCCCGGTGACGCGACGTTTAATCTATGACCAATCCCCTCCAATGTGCCCAGTCTCATCAGATAAGAGAAGCTAAGCATAGATGAGCCGGGTTCGTACTTCAATGGCTGAGCACCACCAGGGGCTTCTCGGCCTGGTGTTGAAGATGCGGGACTGCAAGGTGCGGCCAGGAGATGACAGCGCTCAATGTCGCCCCCGAACACGCGTGGTGGGGTTTTCTCCGGGTTCTCCGGTTTCCAAATACCGAACAGCACTCATTAATGAGATTGACTGAACGAGCCAATGCAGCAGGACCCTCCTGAAGAAGAGTCATGATACTCGATGCGGACTTTCTGGGTGAATCAATTGCAAAATTATTATCATTATCACGTCATGGCAGAGAAGACATATACAACCGTTCACACAAGCAACCTTATTTATGCACCAACTCCACATGGCTTATTTTATTATTAAATATTTTTCGGGTTCGCCGGAAAACTGGAGTAGGCACGTGGCTATTAGTCGCATCCATAGCGAGAAGTATCCTGGATGTGGGGTGCCGGGTGCGGAAATTTATAACGTAGCTGGCCCACGATGCGCTCAAATTACTTGCGCAACTCAGCTTCAGACAAAATAACAGAGAACACTACGAAGACTTCCACTTAATAGCTTCCCCTACACGCACCTTCATTAACGCTTAAGATGTGTGTTTCTTCATCAAAAGCCAATTTACTTTTGTTCCCAAGTTAAAATAAAACTACACATAATTAGCCAGCCCTAATTGGGTTTGCAACAGAGGCTTGAATCGGGAAGTCAAAATTAAGTTATTTACTTTAAATCGTGCGGCGATTTAATATCAGCCAACGGAGGATTCCAATTACCGTGTGTTTTTTTCTTCTTCTTTACTTAACACGGAGTGAAGAGGGGGAGTGCTACGGACAACTCCTCCGCATTCTGGAGTCCGCGGCGCGGGTTTAATGACCACGAGCGTGAAACGCTCCCAATCGCTCCCGTCACGTCTCGCCCGGGCGCGCAGTGACAACACAAGCGGTCTTCTTCTTGATAATCCCGGCTTTCCCTTTTCTCGAGCGCTGCAAATAATACTCCCGCGATCGTCCACTGGTTGGTCCCCACGCTTGAAAACAAAAAGCTCAAGAACTCTTTAGCTATCATCAGCATCATCATCTCCGTCTGCCAGCGCTATTGCGGAGTAAGCGAGGGTTGGTAGATCGCACACACATTCATGTTGTGAACCTCCATTCCTATTGGGAGCCCAGGAGGTGCAGCAGAGTGCCGACTAACAAGAATAATTTTATTTTGCACTAAATAGGTGCCTTACATGTCACCTGTCCCTTCTGTATGGGATAGAGTGTTTCCCCTTCGCACGTATGGGTGTTCTCTGGGGGCTCCGATTTCGTCTCACACTTGTAAACACTCATTTGGCTAAAAACATCTAAATATACAGAGGACCGTAGAGCTTGGCCAATTGTTGGTAGCGCCAACTCACTACCTGGTTCTGCCTTCCAGCTTGTGTGTGTATTCCCAACGATTGTCAGATGCGATTTGCATGGACGACGGCACTGCTATAAAACTAAAACATCAAGCGAAGCTTAAACCAACCTTCCTATCTCTGTCTGTCTTTCCTTCTCCCCCCTTCTCTCCTGTATTCTTGCTACCAAACAAACTGTTAACTGTTACACTCTTCACGGATTATGTAACGACATTACTTTCTCCTTTGTCTATCACATTTAAAGGATCGGCGTGATATTTCGTTGGCTGCATAAGCACATTTGTAAACGTGCACACATCACTCAACACATTCCATAGTAACGCTGCCTTAAATGAAACGCAACTATAGTAGCTGACGTTTCGGGCAATGTCCCTTGTTCATGGCAGAGAGATGAGAGATGATGTTGCTGATCGCGCACGCTGCGCTGTCTCACCGTCGCCGCCGTTGGGAGCACGAGGCAAGGACGCGACGCTCGTCGCTGTATTGGAGCAGTGACTGGGTCACATCTCGTGCAGTCGTCTCCGCCACTGCTCTTCGATAGCACCCAACACTTTACGAATTAACTTTCATAATCTAGCAGTGCTCGGGTGGGGATGGGGTGAGGCTTTCAAGATGCGCTATGTAGAAGGACCATTGACCGAAACATCGCCTATTTTATATATTTCCATTTAAAGGCCACAGTGTTATTGGCGAACTCTTTGGGGCTTTTGTTACTTCACGAAGGGAGGAGGCGAGGTCACTGTGGGGCTGGCTACGGATAAGGTTGGCATCCTTGAGGGCTTGAAAAACACAATCTCTCTCGTGTCTCTCGTCGAGACCACGCACCAAAGCCACAGTGGCATGCGGAACATCCACATCGCCTGCACGACAACCTGCAACGTCTTCTCAGTGCTGCCAGGGAACGACGATAATTCGCGTGCGGGCAGGGAGGGAGCTGCCGTCGGTTAGTAGCCTGGGACTCGAGTTCGCCAGTTCGATTCCATCTTCTGGCGCGACAGTCCAAATGACTTTGTCATTTTCAAATAGCTCCCCTCCTCCCCACCCCCACTCCCGTCGTGTCTCTTTCCCCCGTAAGCAAAATCAATGAGAACACCGCAGTTAGTTGATCAGAAAAACACCTGTGGTGGGGGAGATTGTAGGGAGTCCCACCTCTTCCAACACGTCGGCTCTCGTAGTCTCTAGAGCTCCCTCAAGTGGAGCCCTTTTCTACCAACAGTGGCGTGAGAGCGAGAAATGCCAGGGCTGTGGCTTTAACTCTCACAGTTTGGACGGCAATTCTGGAGCGTTTCGGTAGTCTGACAAATCTTCATGATTTTTATTAAAATCACTGGATCCCTTCTGAACTCAATCTCACATCTAAGGGAGGGCACTGTCAGCATCTTATCCCTAAACAATGCCACACGGGGCCAAGGGAAAACATATTTTCTGGTGGCAGGCAAAGAGACGGATCAGACGCCGAAGACCGGCAACCCCAAGCCAATACCGAACGCCTTGATGAGACTCGGCGTGAGTTCACACCTCGTGCCTGGGTGCTGATGTCGAACTCGGCGATCCGAGATCGATTCCTGCTCACAGCCAACAACAGTGAAATATCTCAACATGCTCTGGGCGTCCCCTACGTCGGCTCAGCCTAGAATGAGAACCTAGTGCGGTGCGTAACTATCAGCATTGGGAAGACAAAGGGGAGCGGGCGTGGTTCTGGCCCCCCACCCCTCCTTGCCTTTACAAGTGCTCGCTAATCGCACTTGCCCCAATAGTCTGGTGGAGGCTTTATATTGGGGATCTTTGTCTTTGCGTGTTTGTGTTGGAATGGAATGGTAGTTCACGTGTGTGCGAGTTCACGTGCATTCAGGCGTGAGTTCAAGTACGAGTGCGCGCGTGCGTGCGCGTGTGTGCGTGTGTGCGTGCCTTCCCGTGTGCGTTCGTGGAGACAAAGGTGGTCGGGCGTGGTGCTGGCCACTCACCCCATCGTGTGCCGTGCTGGCCTTCATAGGTGCCCGTTATCAGCACTTGCCCCAACAGTCCGTTTTTGTATTCGTGTTTCTAAGACGATATGTACGGACACGATGCCACAGGCCTAACGGGCGCGCGAGTGTGTCCATGCATATTCATGTCAAACGCACTTGTGGCGCAAAAGACAAAGACCCCTTAGCCCCCCCCCCCCCCCCACGGCCATAACAGACTGCTGGGGACAGTGCGATTACCGAGCATCGAGAAAGGCCACGCGAGGGGGTGGGCTGGTGCAGCAAGCACAACGGCCGGCCGCCTGTTCCTTCAGTGGTCATCTTTTGTTGACACACGGCACGAGGTACTCATTTGAGTTCGGAATCGATCCAGGAACGGGTTCAAATATTCGCCACTGATGCTGGCTGTGAGCGGGAATCGAAGTCGGATGGACGGTTTCGGGGCGCTGCAAGTTCATCACGACGACGACAGCAGCGCTCCGTGCGCACGTGGCAGCCGATTGACGACGCCGCCGCACACAGCCACACGCTGCACACAGCCACACGCAGCACCGCACACAGCCACACGCAGCACCGCACACAGCCACACGCAGCACCACACACAGCCACACGCAGCACCGCACACAGCCACACGCAGCACCACACACAGCCACACGCCGCACACAGCCACACGCCGCACACAGCCGCACACAGTCACACGCAGCCCCGCACACAGCCACACGCAGCACACAGCCACACGCCACACCGCAAAGAGCGGGGGACGGTCACGGACGGGAATGATGAGAATTATTCTTTGGTTCTTTAAAATTAAGAATGACGAGAATGGTGATAATGAAGACGGCATGGATTTCCGAGACATTATAAATGACACATCATCTGCACGAGCCGCAGTCATTAAACACACTGGCGTGGTTTGTATATATAGAAATATACTCTAGTTTGGATACTTAAAATATGTTATTTCCCCCCTGGTTTTAATGGCATCGGCGCTAATTTGAAACAAGTTAATGAATTCACTGTAATGCACTCAGTAAAAAAAAATACGAACCAACCTCAATCCATTACAGTTAGACACTTATAATGACGGTCATTAATTACACCTCAAGTGGCGCAATTAAAGGGCAGGCGTGAGTTCCGAGCTCGCAGCGCGCGCGGCTCCAGCGCACGAGGGTTTAACTCGCAGCGCACGAGGGTTTAACTCGCAGCGCACGTACGCGGCGCCTTCGGCACGCGGCGACGCGCGGACGGACACGGGGACGTGGAGAGGCGCCACTGCGCAGTCGTGGGCCGGGGCGGCCTTCATCGGCACTTGCCCCAACAGTCTGTTGCAGGCTTTGTCTTTGTGCGCTGCGATAAGAACCCCGCGACCCCAGTTCGATTACCGCTCACGGCCAACACCGGTGGATATTATACTAAAGCCGGGCCTGGGTCTCCCCTAGGTACACTCAGCGTAAAACGAGTACCTGGTGGGGTGTGTAAACATCGCCAGTGGGGATACAAAGACGGCCGGGCGTGGTGCTGGCCACCCACCCCCCTCGTGTGCCAAATTTCCGACCTTCATAGACACTCGGTAGCAGTACCTGCCCCACAAAACTGCTCAGGCTATAAGGGGGGTCTTTGTGTCCAAGCAATGTTATCAGCGGCCAAATCCCCTTCATCCGTCCTCGCATCCAATTATCGCTCGTGTTACTTTCTCGTTGGGATGTGGATCTTGCGTCAAGCCTCTGCCTCTCGACAAAGCGAACGCGGGCATAAGGCCGATATAACATTTTTGTACGAAAAAATGTCACTCAGACAAACATCATTTGGCCAATGCCAAACGAGTGACTCAACAATCCCTTACACATATTCTGCTGAGCGTGAAGCGCAGGTAGAGCGAGGAACGCCCTGCCAGGGAGAGAGATCTCACGATTGTGTTCGGTGTGCCGGTGGCTGTTTCCGCATGTTCCTCCTGAGCATTATATTATCGTTTACATGTCGGTCGGGTACATTCGCAGACCTGGAAGGCTGGCTGTACGGTCAGGGTGACTGCACTGCACCGGTGCCATGAACATTAAGCACGTCCCAATGACGATGGGAATAGTTCTGGTGGGGGAGGGAGGGGGTGAGGCGAAAACATTGTATTCCCTTGGCTGGTCGGGACATCGACCGGTCTCGAGATGCAGCCTACGGCCGCGTTTAGAAGTTGCTTTTTGGCTGCGTTAGGGCTGCGTGCGCGCACGAGGCGCTGAACATTAAGGTCGTTAGGATCCTCTGGGGGACACCCCGGATAATCAAGAAAGTATTTTACGTTCGATGCTCAGCGCAACGCGGCCAAGTGCAGAGGCGGCATCTGGGCGCTGATGAGTTCGGTCGCGAGCGGCGGCGGCGGCCACCCACAGGGACCCCCCCCTCTCCCGCCCCGCCAGGCTGGACGCTGTCCAGTCAGCAGTGTACACTAACACGGCTCGTCGATAGATATGCACGTCTCGTGGGGTGGGGTAAACTGTGGGTACTGCCACACCTTGCCAGACGTCTGGCCAGCGTGCACGGCGAGCGGATTCCAGTCCAGAGGGGTCCCTCCGAGCTGCTCTCAGCGGGAGGCGCTTCCATCAGCAGTGCACTGTGCCTCGAGCAGCGAGAGGAGGAGGAGGGCCGATGGGGCGCCTTGCCACTCCTCGATGAAAGAGGGCCGGGGGAGGGGTCGAGGCAGAGGGCCGGTATGCCGAGTGGGTGATAGGAATGCAATTTGCATAAATTATTATTCACCCTAATTACCCCCCCCCCCTCTCCCGTTTGCGATGTTCCCGTCACATCGCCATTAATAATTGAAGCGATGCGGCGCGGAATAATACAGGCTGTTGGTAAACATTAATTCATCAATTATTTATTGGCCTGTGGGCTGTTAATGTTATTTCACAAATCTCGAGTGCTCGTCGACCATGAAAGGTTCGTAGGCGAGCAGCGCTCCCTCCTCATCGCGAGACTCAGCGGCATCTCGGGGGGGCCGCTGGGGAAATGAAACCCCGCTCAAGTGCCGCCCCGCTGCTGCAATCGGCGCGAAAGCAGCAGATTCTCTCCCAGCGCAGTAACAGCCATCGCCCACGAAATGGGCCGGGCAGAGATTGCTTCTGGCTGCCTCTCGATCGCAGCGTTGCGCTGCTGCCTTTGGTTTGGAGTTTTGTCGACGAGCCTCGCTCTGCTGGCTGGACCACGCGAGAATTGGCGCGCGTGCCCGCGGTCTTTGAGCTGGCGTCGCTTGTGGGCCGTGCGTGTCAATGAGTGTGCTACTGTGTGTGTAAGTGAGTGTGTTATTGTGTGTGTGAGTGTGTTACTGTGTGTGTGAGTGAGTGTGTTACTGTGTGTGTGAGTGTGTTACTGTGTGTGTGAGTGAGTGTGTTATTGTGTGTGTGAGTGTGTTACTGTGTGTGTGAGTGAGTGTGTTACTGTGTGTGTGAGTGTGTTACTGTGTGTGTGAGTGTGTTACTGTGTGTGTGAGTGTGTTACTGTGTGTGTGAGTGAGTGTGTTACTGTGTGTGTGAGTGAGTGTGTTACTGTGTGTGTGAGTGTGTTACTGTGTGTGTGAGTGAGTGTGTTACTGTGTGTGTGAGTGTGTTACTGTGTGTGTGAGTGTGTTACTGTGTGTGTGAGTGTGTTACTGTGTGTGTGAGTGTGTTACTGTGTGTGTGAGTGTGTTACTGTGTGTTTGAGTGAGTGTGTTACTGTGTGTGTGAGTGAGTGTGTTGCTGTGTGTGTGAGTGAGTGTGTTGCTGTGTGTGTGAGTGAGTGTGTTGCTGTGTGTGTGTGCGAGTGAGTGTGTTACTGTGTGTGTGAGTGTGTTACTGTGTGTGTGAGTGAGTGTGTTACTGTGTGTGTGAGTGAGTGTGTTGCTGTGTGTGTGAGTGAGTGTGTTACTGTGTGTGTGAGTGAGTGTGTTGCTGTGTGTGTGTGTGAGTGAGTGTGTTACTGTGTGTGTGAGTGAGTGTGTTACTGTGTGTGTGAGCGAGTGTGTTATTGTGTGTGTGAGCGAGTGTGTTACTGTGTGTGTGAGTGAGTGTGCTACTGTGTGTGTGAGTGAGTGTGCTACTGTGTGTGTGAGTGAGTGTGCTACTGTGTGTGTGAGTGAGTGTGCTACTGTGTGTGTAAGCGAGTGTGTTACTGTGTGTGTGAGTGAGTGTGCTACTGTGTGTGTGAGTGTGTTCGGCAAAACAACCTCCTACCTCCTCGCGGTGCCGGACGGGCAACACTGTCGTGGGCAGTGCTGTGGGGGGAGGGCCAATGCCCATTGGCCTCTCCCCTCATGGCGTCTGTGACCACCACAGTGGCTAAACAGGGGCTCTGGACGGGTGCGAGGGGCTGGAAACCCCTCCACCTTCAATTAACCACCACTAAACTACGAATTAAACATAAACCTGTAACTAATAAGCTTGTGCCGGAGGCCCCGGGGGGTCAGGCTTTTATGACGTCTCCTGGCCAAACCCCATTTGGCGGAGCCAGGAGATTGAATTTTCACCCTCGGGGCTCCTCCAGAAACAACGAAAAACCATTGCGGATGGCCACGTGGAATGTTCGAACGCTCACTGCGGAGGAGAGGCTGCCACTCCTCTGTCGGGAGCTGGACCGGTACCGCCTGGATCTTTGTGGCATTCAGGAGGTCCGGTGGACCGGTTCTGGATCCTGCCACCATGAGGGATAGACAGTCCTCTACTCGGGGCAGGAGACTGCCAAACAACAGGGTGTGGCTCTTCTTCTGAACAAAAGAATGAAGGGGGCGTGGGAGCGTGGCGATGAGGTGTGGGAAGCTGTAAGCCCCAGGATACTTTGGGCTCGCCTTCCCATCAATCAGAGGCGAGGAGTGGTGGTCGTGGTTACTTATGCCCCCACCGAAGACGAACATCCGTGGAGGGATGCAGGCAAAGCCGATGAGTCAGACGCTTTCTATGACCTCCTGTCACAGGTGCTGGCTAAAGTGGCCACTCGGGACAAAGTCATCTTGTTGGGTGACTTCAATGCCCGAGTTGGTCATGATGCTGGCACCTGGTCTGGAGTGATTGGAAGGCATGGGCCAGATCAGCTCAATAATAACGGTAGGAGGCTGCTAGATTTTTGTGCAGCCCATGGGCTTGTAATTACCAACACGCTCTTCCGGCATCGGCGCATCCACACAACATCATGGATACATGCCGGGTCCAAGTGTAGGGGTGTTACGGAGGGGCTGTATACATAGGATCACACGGGAAACAAACACAGTGGGCGGGGCTTCGTGAGTGCACGGGGAGGTGCTCTCAATGACGTCCGCACAGGGCAGCCTGGGGGGGCTGGCCCCACCCCTCAGCGGGGGGTTTTGGTATAAAAGGGGATGAGCCGGAGAGCTCGGGGTAGAATGTTAAAGCTAAACCAGTGAAGACCGAAGATCGTCTAGCTAGAGCCCTGGACTCCCCTGGGTCGCCGCCCTTGTCAGGGCCGCGCAGGACCGAGCCAGCGGCGTGGTCCCGAGAACCAGAGCTAGTGCTCTGGGACTCCGGGTACCGTAGCCCGACTTACCAGTGTCGGGCCAGACAGCCTCCCCTAGCCCGTTAGTGGAGGACTAGGAGGTAGGTCAGAGATAGCTAGCAGTGTATTCCCAGCTAGCGGGTGAGGGGGCCGATACCCCCTCCAGTGTTGTATGTCCGCGGTTGTGACAACTGTTGCGGAATAAATACGTGTGCCTCAACCCCGGCGTCCAAGAGTCCTCAACGATACTACACAAGCAAGAACATCTGCTGGACTACATAGTGACGGACCAGCGGATGCGAGCCCATGTCCTTGACACCAGGACCTACCGTGGAGCTGATCTGCCCTCTGACCATCGACTAGTCATCTGTAAGATGCGCCTGCCATTTTTCCACTCCGGTGGTGGGTGTACACCCAGGACCCCATTCAAACCAAAAGTGGCCTGGTCTCAGTTAGCTGATGAAAGTTGCAAGCAAGAATTTCATCATCGCTTGCAGCTGGGGTTGGCATCGTCCCCCACTCCACCTGATGTCGAGGGTAAATGGGCGAGGTTTAAGACTGTGACTCATGCAGCTGCAATGGCTGCTTTGGGTACGCGGTCCAGACCTCCCCAGAAACCCTGGCTGACAGAGGAGGTGTTCAGGTTAATTGAGAAAAAGCGACAGGCCCACTCTCATCGCCTACAGCATCCCACGTCAGAGAATGAGGAGGTTTACCGCAGCCTTCGCTCGGAGGTTCGGAGAGCCGTAAGGCGCTGTAAGGATGGGTGGTGGTCGCGGGTTGCTGAGGAGATGGAGTCTGCCTCAGTGGCCCGCGATCACAAATCACTATTTAACTCCATCAAAAAAGTAACCTGCAGCGCCACACCTATTACCATCATTAGAGGAAAAAACGGTGATCCAATCTCCGACCCCCAGGAACAGGTTTGCAGATTTGCTGAGTATTTCTGTGAGGTCCTGGGGGAGGGAAAATCTCTCAGCCAGGAAAACATCATGGCACAAAGTGGGGATAACCCTGCTGAGGCTGCGGTGCCTCAAATATTGGAAGAGGTCACCCCCTGTGAGTGGCTGGCTGAGGTGCCAGCTGTTGAGGAAGTACTGAGGGCGATCCGGAGTCTGAGACCAGGGAAGGCACCGGGCAGAGATGATCTCCCAAGCGAAATGCTGAGGGATGGTGGCGTTTGTGCACAGACTGCCCTATATAACATCATAACAACAGTCTGGACCACTGGACGGGTTCCGCAGGACTGGAAGGATGCCCTGGTGGTCCCCCTCTTTAAGAAGGGGGACCGTACCGACTGTAACAACTACAGGGGCATCTCACTCCTCAGTGTGCCGGGTAAGGTCCTGGCAAGGATTATTCAACATCGCCTTGCTAGGCACGCTGAGGAGAGGCTTGCGGAGCCCCAATGCGGTTTCAGGAAAGGGCGGTCCTGCACAGATGCCATATTTTCTGTCCGTCTGCTACAGCAGAGGTGTAGGGAATTCCAAAAAGACCTACATCTCTGCTTTATTGACCTGGTCAAGGCCTATGATACCATCAGTAGGACTGGGCTCTGGGTTGTTCTTCGTGCTTTCGGAGTCCCTGACCCTCTGCTCACGATCATTAAGGACCTTCATGATGGTGAGCGGGCCCGGGTGAAACTACGTGGCCGGGAGTTGGAGCCTTTCCCTGTACACCTTGGGGTGCGACAGGGATGTCCTCTGGCTCCCACATTATTTAACATCTATTTCGACTGCGTAGTTCGTGAAGCCTTCAATAGCTGTACCGGGGGAATTTCCATTTGGTACAGATATAATGGGAGGCTGATCGACGCCCGGGTGCGATCAAGGGATGGCTCCCTATTGGTCAACCACGTTATGTATGCCGATGATTTGGTAATAGCTGCTCATTCAGAAGAGGAGTTGGAGACGCTGCTGCTGAGACTGGAGCATGTCACTAAGAGGTGGGGCCTTACCATCAGCCCCACCAAAACTAAGCACCTGTCTGGGTATTTTGTACCATCGGACACTCCACCCCCACAACTCCCAATTGGTGATGGGGCAGTTGTGGAGAGAGTGGAGAGTTTCCCATACCTGGGCAGTGTGCTTATGACCGGCTCCAGTTTATCAGCAGAGGTCTCACTCCGAATCAGTCGAGCGGCAATATCTTTTCATCGGTTGCGTAATGCTGTGTGGAAGCTACCTGGTCTGTCGCTCCGCACGAAGCTTCAGGTCTTCTCGGCCACGGTCATTCCCTCCCTTCTCTACGCTTGCGAAACGTGGACCCCCCTAGTGGAGCATCTTCGCCGGTTGGAAACATTTAGGTTGGCCTGCCTACGATCCATCCTGGGTTTAACCAGGCTGGATTGTGTGAGGAGCTCACAAGTCCTTGAAAGATCTGGGCAAAGTCCCATCAGTGAGCTCCTCCGGCAGGCAAGGCTGCGTTGGCTGGGTCATGTAGCCCGCATGCCCAGCCACCGCATGCCTAAACAACTTTTGTTCGGCCGGATCGAGGGGGCTAAACGGGCGCGGCACGGGCTAGAGAAGAGATGGAGTGATGTGGTACAGGAGGACGTGGAGCTGAGTGGACTTGCCGATGACTGGTACCAGCAGTGTCAAGATCGGCCTCAGTGGAGGAGGCTCGTGAAGGACGCTACTGGGCAGTTGGAGGCAGTCGCCCTCCAACAACAACGGAGGGCGGAGGAGCGACGCTCACAACAACGAGCGGAGCGCCGGGTGGCTAAAGCACAGCAAGTTGGTACAGTAGGGGGCACAGGTGGTGCATCAGCCAGTCATCTCGGTCATCTCGGTCAGTCGACCCGTGGCACCTGGGTCTGCCCCGTGACCTCCTGCCAGCGGGCGTTCGACACTTCACGTGGCCTCAAGGTGCACATGGCCTGGCACAAGCGTCGTGGTGACGTCACCGCCACTTAGTGGCGAATGGCGGTTGTTGTTGTTGTTGTTGTGAGTTTGTTACTGTGTGTGTGAGTGAGTGTGTTACTGTGTGTGTGAGTGAGTGTGTTACTGTGTGTGTGAGTGAGTGTGTTACTGTGTGTGTACGCGAGTGCGTTAATATGTAAGTGAGTGTGTTAATGTGTGTGTAAGTGAGTGTGTTAATGTGTGTGTAAGTGAGTGTGTTAATGTGTGTGTGGGTGTGTCGGGCGTGTACCGTTCCGGCCTTCATAGGTGCTCGCTAACAGCACTTTCCTTAACAGTCTGTTCAGGCTATACGGGGGATCTTTGTCAATGCGTGTGTCAGTGTGCAGTGTGATTGCCAATGTGGGGAGCGGTCGTGTAGAGGTAAACGCGCTGCTCTACGAACCCGGAGAATCGAGTTCAATTCTCGCTACACGGCCAACACCACTGACGATTTTCTAAACCGGTCCTGGCCTCACCTAGGTCGACTCAGCCTCAAATGAGTACCTGGTACGGTGTGTAAACATCGCCACTGTGGAGACAAATGTGGACGGACGTGGTGCTGGCCACCCCCCCCCCCCCCCCCTCGTGTGCCGTGCCGGCCTTCATCGGTGCTCGCTAACGATCCTTGCCTCAACAGCCTGCTGAGGCTATATTTGTCTTTTGATGTCAATGTGCATTGATGGGAAAGGCCTCATCCAGCAGCGGACTGACCACTGGTGACGATGATGACCAGGAGTAGAATGTCCATCTCCGACACTGCAGCCGACACCACTGAGGCCCTGGGTTCGAATCCGAGTTTAATCCACCTGTGACTATGCTACACGGTAATACAACCTCGGGAGCGTTTCCGTGACGTTATCTCACCTGACCGTTCTCCGACACAACGAAATAATACTCCGCACATTGTCAGAGCCCCGGATGGAAACGTCCGTGCCTTGTGGCACTTGGCCGATAGCACAATTGGCAAATAAGTGGAAGATAAAAGCAACAATAGACTCGTGGAGAAAAAACACATGTTAACCCAAAGAACCGGGGCAATGGGTTAAATCGTTGCCAATGGCTCTTGTTAAAGCCATGAACCAGCGGTGGAAGTTCCAAACTCCTGTGGCAGGGTCAGTCCATAGGACAACCAGTGTTGACAAAGTGGTACTTATTTTATTGACCCCAGAGGGATGAAGGGCTGAGTCAACACTCACTCAGGGATTGAACTTAAGTTTCAGATTGCAAGCCAAGCACCCTAATCACCGTGCTACCCAGCCAGACACTGTGGATATACATACAGACAGTGTGGATATACATACAGACACTGTGGGTGTACATACAGACACTGTGGGTGTACACACAGACACTGTGGGTGTACATACAAACACTGTAGGTGTACATACAGACACTGTGGGTGTACATACAGACACTGTGGGTGTACATACAGACACTGTGGATATACATACAGACACTGTGGGTGTACATACAGACACTGTGGGTGTACATACAGACACTGTGGGTGTACATACAGACACTGTGGATGTACATACAGACACTGTGGGTGTACATACAGACACTGTGGGTGTACATACAGACACTGTGGGTGTACATACAGACACTGTGGATGTACATACAGACACTGTGGGTGTACACGCAGACACTGTGGGTGTACATACAGACACTGTGGGTGTACATACAGACACTGTGGGTGTACATACAGACACTGTGGGTGTACACACAGACACTGTGGGTGTACACACAGACACTGTGGGTGTACATACAGACACTGTGGATGTACATACAGACACTGTGGGTGTACATACAGACACTGTGGGTGTACATACAGACACTGTGGGTGTACATACAGACACTGTGGGTGTACATACAGACACTGTGGGTGTACATACAGACACTGTGGGTGTACATACAGACACTGTGGGTGTACATACAGACACTGTGGGTGTACATACAGACACTGTGGGTGTACATACAGACACTGTGGGTGTACTTACAGACACTGTGGATATACATACAGACACTGTGGGTGTACACACAGACACTGTGGGTGTACACACAGACACTGTGGGTGTACACACAGACACTGTGGATATACTTACAGCCAGAGAGTAGTAAGCTCATCTTAGCATCACACTCCGTGGGAGGCAAATTGCTTTATTCATGATGATGAAGATTGTATATTTGTAATTAAACAAATTAGTTGGTGATGCTGCTGCTGCATTTCTAGTGGTGCACAAACACAGCCAACAAAACAACTCAACAAAACCGTGACCCTACAAAACCCCAAATAAACATATACTCGGCGACGTTTTGAACAATGACCCTTCTTCATTTCACGTACATAAATATATATTGGCCAGAGAGATTCGGTTAATACAGGTTTCAGACTGCACTTAACATCATGGAGCCTGATGATAATTAAATTGAATAATTGTTCTGATATGTTTGTTGACCTTCTTTTGCACCGTTCGTAGCCAAGCGTGCTAATCGGAGGAGCGGGATGACCAGTGTTTCAATGGGATTCTGAATAGTTACTTTATAGCAGCGATTGAGTACCAGACAAGGCACGAGAGTTAAAGCCACGGGGAGCCTCAAACTGACCCTGCACTCCGGGTGAAGGCAATCAACCCCTGGGCCATACATTTCAGGGGACACACATTGGACTATTTTTTTTTTTGGAAAAATAAATAGTCTCTCTTGGGCAAGAGAACCTGACAGCTCCCTAGCCCTCATTATACAGTGCATCTCGTTGTGAACCCATCTCTAAGTAAAGGCCTCCCCACACCGTGTAGCCCCATGAGGGCTGGCTGACCATACTTCACCACGCTGGTTAATTTGCGGGTCGATTGAAGGGGGCAGGTCATGCCACAAAGTTCATCACAGTGCAGTGCATTAACCAATGCCACCGCCAATCTGTCCACATGTCATCACAGGCGGTGGTGGTGATTATGATGGTGGTGGCTATTTCTTGACAATGATGATAATGACGATGACTGGTGGCGCTGCTTTTGCTTCTTCTGCTGCTGACGACGACAATGACGCTTGCTCGTCGGTGTTTTGATAAGGGACGGGGTGCGTGATGGATCCAATGCGTGAGATAGCGTGGGGGTGCGGTGCTGAGGTGAGAGAGGTTGTGGGTGGTGTGGGGGGCGATGGTGTCACCCCACAATCACACGTCATAGGACGCTCGTCGTTTTAGGACCATAATCATATTCCTCCCACCTTGGACTCAAAACGTTTCTCCAATGAAATCTCGCCTCTGATAACAACAACAAAACGCCTTGCGTCTATTTCATAACCGAAAGAAAACTATTTTTGTTTTGTCCGAGCTTCACAGCTGGAGGTAAACTCGTCCGATCTGACACCCAGGCTCGGCGGGGTCGTCTCGCTGCGACAGGGGGAGAAGGGAATGGCGTCTCACTCGTGAGGGAGAGATGTTGCCCTTTTGCTCCGCGCACATCATGAAGGATGGCTCCTTCGTGCTCCTTAGGTCAGAGCTTTTAATAAACACAAGGTCACGAGGCTGACAGTTACGCATTGCTCACTGGCACCTGGACAAATGCAATCGCCCCACGTGTGCAGATGGAATTATGATGGCCTCTTCCACACGGTCGCTGTAACATTAACAGGGCACTCAAACGTACAAACAACGATCCCAATCCCGTCGCCCCCAACCCCGTATAGCCATCGGGGTTTTTATATTTTATGGATGTTTGCGAACACCTATTAAGGCTTTCAATTGGCGCACGACAGCGTGCTGTTGTGGCCGGAGCCACATCCACCCGCGCCGACATCTCTCCCGCGACCTCCACACCGGTGCTCATGTTCACACGCCGCACCCGATACTCAATTAACGCGGAGTCGACCTAGGGGGGATGGGAGGAGGCACAGGAGCGGTTCAGATTTCACTCGCCACTGATGATAGCCGCGGCCGAGAATCGAACTCAGGTCGCTGGGTTCTTAGCACAGTGCAAAGCCCCAACCAAACAACTGCACCACCGCTCAGCAATTCATTGTTGTTTTACTGTACACATAGCACTCCCACATATGTAGACACGCACGTGCAGAACATTGGACTCAAATCAGCAGCAGACACCCACGCACACTCACAAAGGCAAAGATCTCCCGTGTAGTCTGAACAGACTGCTGGGGCAAGTGCTGTTAGCGAGCATCTACGAATAAGGCCCGAACGACACACTCGAGGGGGTCGCCGTCCAGGACCACGCCCGACCGCCTTTATCTCCCGAGTGCTGATGCTTACACACCAGCTTCAGGTAACTTATTTAAGGCTGAGTCGACGCGCGCACACACACGCGCTTGCACACTAACGCAAAGATCCCCCGTATAGGCTTTAACAGACTGCTCGGGCAAGTGCTGTTAGCGGGCACCTATTCAGGCCGACACACACGCGCACGCGCAAGAAAACTCTCCCACCACTCCACGCTCGCGCCAGGAACGTAACGCAGCCGCCGCCTCCTCCTGCTCATCAGCAGCGCTGCCAATTACCATCGCGTCCCCTCTGCCCCGAGCCGCATTTGACCTTCAGCGCGTAATTCTGCTCTTATTGACAAACCATTTTCATCGTCGGCTGTGGCGGTGGCTGCTGCTCGATAGTTCAAAACGTGGCGTCAGCAGCATCCCTTTCACGTGAATCCACGGGCTCTATCCATTATGCTTACGTGAATTTCATTTAAAGATAAGGTAATTTACATTTTTGTAAATGGTTGGTCGGGGGGGTGATTAGGGTGTCTCGGTGGGGGACACATCATCATCATAATAAAGATGATTTGGCTCTTTACTTTGTCGGCGCTGTGTATGGTGCCACGTGGTGTTCTGAATGTCCGCAATGTTGGATTTTGAAATCCACTCACTTTTACTGGCATCCGCATTCCCATTGAAAGTTTTCACTGCAAAGCGAGAGCGCAGAAAAATAGGTTTTAGCTTTAACCGCTTACCCGTGTGTAAACATCAGCACTGGGGAGACAAAGACGGTCGGGCGTGGTTCTGACCATTCCACCCCCTCGTGTGCCGTGTTGACCTTCATGGGTGCTCGCTTATAGCACTTGCCCGAGCAGTCTGTTAAAAGGATATTGGGAGAGATCTGTATCTTTATTGTTGTACGTCTGTGTGTGTGTGTCAGTGTGTGTCTGTGTGTGTGTGTGCGTACGAGCACGCATTCACATGCGTGCTCAAATCCCCTGCCGATGCAGAATCCTGGCACTGAGAGACAGGAAGGATCACCAACCACAGTAGAAACGACATCGGTGACTTGATACCACAAGTCGATCTGTGGGAGGCCGCCTCGCATCTGACCGGGCATCCTTCCTCGCGACTTCCACTCGCTGCGCGGAGCCTTCCCCCCAGGGTCTACAGCCCAGCGTGCCACAGCTGGTGCGACGCCGCTTCCACAAAGACTCACAAAGGGCTGCTGCCCCAATAACCTACGAGAGCTCACAACTGCACCACCAACTCCCTCCCCAAGGTCCACCCTGAAATCGCTGCCGACATCGAGGTGACAGGCTGCTAAAACAACTTCGATTTGATTGCAGGCCATGTGAGAATATTCCATCTTGACCAAGATTGGACGAGAGGCAATCGAAGGGACCTCAGAAGTAGTTATGTGATGTTAATTTCCCAAATGTGAAACAATGCAGCGGATAGAGAAAGAACACAGCTTTTGAACTATGGTACTGCAGAAGATCCCGTGGACAGGAATCGAAGAGCCTGGTGAAAAAGCGTTAACTCTACACCGTAATTGAAAGAGAAAAGGTTAAATATTTTGTAAACATAGCAATATGTAATGGGAAAATCATACAGTAACTGTTGATGTTTGTTAAAGTGTAAGGACAAAGGGACAGATGGAGAATAAGATTGACACACATCGACTCTTTAAGAGCAAAAACTAATGTCGTTTAGAGTGAAGTCGGTTTTTTCCCCATCGAATCGAGGTCTCGAATACTCGGGAATGAGTAATGCGACCTGCGAAGAGTATTTGAATTGAAATGTCTCCACCGGGGGCACTGGGACAATAATTTGGTGGGAAATAAAAATAAATATATGGGGAAAATAATAACTAAATATACCGCAAACAGAAAGCTACACGGTCCAGTGCCTGGGGTCACGGTGTTTGTTCCGGCGAGGTGCCCACGTGGTCCAACAGAGCAGAAAAGGGAACGCGCCCAGAACGTCTCAATTTGTTTATAGCGGAAGGCAACGCGCGGAGGGGCGGATGGGAGGGCGGGTAGGCGGGAGTGAGTACGGACACTGAACAGGTCGTGATCATCCCACTCGGATGCAGCTACCTGTGACCTGCTGTGATCATGGCCTGCCGCAGACATCTGTGGAAACCCCACACGGTAGAGGCAGGAGGGTCATCTTCACCCCTCCATCCCCGCTCCCCCCGCCGTGCGCACCCAAGTGCCGAGACAGTGCCGGCCACAGGCAGGCCGCGTGCTGCTGAGGCGTCTGACGAGGTGGCGGTGCCCATTCCTGCCCCCGACACCCCCCCCCCCACACACACCGTGACGGCTGAATTTTTGCAATCCAGATCTTTACGATTTTGCGCAATTTCGGAGACATATAAAAAGTCATATTTAATTGAGCGTTTTGGCTGAACGGACGGAGAGAATCATAATTTTAAGAGGTTTTCATGGGGAGACCATTTATCAAACGTGACGTAAAGTTGTCCCAGAAGGCCCAGTGTTGACAAAATAATAACTATAATTCAGCTTAAACATTTCGCACACCATCCCCCATAAGCATGATTTTATGACCACGTGTTCTCTATACACTGCCCGAGCCGATCGCCCACGATATTAACCACGTCGTAAAAATGCACAACACAAACCCCATAAAACATCAACAACAACCGATTTATCAAACGTCAGCTGTCCATTAATTCCTACCGACCTCAAACATTTAAGACTATTTTTGTAATTGGATACAAATTAAATCCCGTTTGCAAAACCCACACGGCCAACTAAGAGGAGATTACTCGGCCCTCATGGACCCGTCTGCGCGCCGTGCGGCACACGCCCGCGACGCTCAGCTCCACAACGAGGGAAGCCCCCCCCCCACGCCCCCCTCACTCTCCGACGAGTTTTGTTCGGCATGATGTCCGACGTTTCACTACACGTGCTGGGAGCTTCTGCAGGAACTGATTTGTGCAGCTCACTTTGTCCTTTTTTATTGGAAAAAAAAACGTGTGTTGCCGATATTGATGAGATGGATAGCACCCTCGCATGCACGAGTGATGAACTTTCTCTGCCTCATTCCAGGCACCCCTCACGTGCACGAGTGACGATCTTTTTCTGGGTTCTCCAGTTTCTTCCCAGACCATGCAAAGACAACATCAGCGCTCGCGTGTTACAGAGCTGACCTCAATCAAGCCGAGTCAACAACCGGCGACACCCGCAGATCTGGCAACCGCTGTGTAATCCAGGGAGAAAGTGAGCTGCTCAAGTTATGTTTCTGAAGAAGGTGCCAGATCATGGAGCGAAACGTCGGATATCGTGCTGAACAACACGTCGGACAACTCGGAAATGGACCAGAGACGATAAAACACAACCGCAAATCCCACGTGGTTGGACCCATTGTTGCGCTCAGCAGACTCCTCCTCATCTTCCTGCTCCTCTTCCCGTGATTCTCAGGCTGTGATTCTCAGGCTGTGATTCTCAGACTAATTCTCAGACTGTGATTCTCAGACTGTGATTCTCAGGCTGTGATTCTCAGACTGTGATTCTCAGACTGATTCTCAGACTGTGATTCTCAGGCTGTGATTCTCAGGCTGTGATTCTCAGACTAATTCTCAGACTGTGATTCTCAGACTGTGATTCCCAGGCTGTGAATCTCAGACTGTGATTCTCAGACTGTGATTCTCAGACTGTGATTCTCAGGCTGTGATTCTCAGACTGTGATTCTCAGACCGTGATTCTCAGACTGTGATTCTCAGGCTGTGATTCTCAGACTGTGATTCTCAGACTGTGATTCCCAAGCTGTGAATCTCAGACTGTGATTCTCAGACTGATTCCCAGGCTGTGATTCTCAGACTGTAATTCTCAGGCTGTAATTCTCAGGCTGTAATTCCCAGACTGTAATTCTCAGACTGATTCCCAGACTGTGATTCTCAGACTGTGATTTTCAGGCTGTAATTCCCAGACTGTGATTCTCAGACTGTGATTCTCAGACTGTGATTCTCAGACTGTGATTCTTAGGCTGTAATTCTCAGACTGTGATTCTCAGACTGATTCTCAGACTGTGATTCTCAGGCTGTGATTCTCAGACTGTGATTCTCAGACTGATTCTCAGACTGTGATTCTCAGGCTGTGATTCTCAGACTAATTCTCAGACTGTGATTCTCAGACTGTGATTCCCAGGCTGTGAATCTCAGACTGTGATTCTCAGACTGTGATTCTCAGACTGTGATTCTCAGACTGTGATTCTCAGGCTGTGATTCTCAGACTAATTCTCAGACTGTGATTATCAGACTGTGATTCCCAGGCTGGGAATCTCAGACTGTGATTCTCAGACTGATTCCCAGGCTGTGATTCTCAGACTGTAATTCTCAGGCTGTAATTCTCAGGCTGTAATTCCCAGACTGTAATTCTCAGACTGATTCCCAGACTGTGATTCTCAGACTGTGATTTTCAGGTTGTAATTCCCAGACTGTGATTCTCAGACTGTGATTCTCAGACTGTGATTCTTAGGCTGTAATTCTCAGACTGTGATTCTCAGACTGATTCTCAGACTGTGATTCTCAGGCTGTGATTCTCAGACTGTGATTCTCAGACTGTGATTCTCAGACTAATTCTCAGACTGTGATTCTCAGACTGTGATTCTCAGACTGTGATTCTCAGACTGATTCTCAGACTGTGATTCTCAGGCTGTGATTCTCAGACTGTGATTCTCAGGCTGTGATTCTCAGACTAATTCTCAGACTGTGATTCTCAGACTGTGATTCCCAGGCTGTGAATCTCAGACTGTGATTCTCAGACTGTGATTCTCAGACTGTGATTCTCAGGCTGTGACTCTCAGACTGTGATTCTCAGACTGTGATTCTCAGACTGTGATTCTCAGACTGTGATTCTCAGACTAATTCTCAGACTGTGATTCTCAGACTGTGATTCCCAGGCTGTGAATCTCAGACTGTGATTCTCAGACTGATTCCCAGGCTGTGATTCTCAGACTGTAATTCTCAGGCTGTAATTCTCAGGCTGTAATTCCCAGACTGTAATTCTCAGACTGATTCCCAGACTGTGATTCTCAGACTGTGATTTTCAGGCTGTAATTCCCAGACTGTGATTCTCAGACTGTGATTCTCAGACTGTGATTCTCAGACTGTGATTCTTAGGCTGTAATTCTCAGACTGTGATTCTCAGACTGATTCTCAGACTGTGATTCTCAGACTGTGATTCTCAGACTGTGATTCTCAGACTGTGATTCTCAGACTGTGATTCTTAGGCTGTGATTCTCAGGCTGTGATTCTCAGACTGATTCTCAGACTGTGATTATGAGGAGGGAGCGGGTTAACAGGCATTGTGTTGATTATGAGGAGGGAGCGGGTTAACAGACATTGTGTTGCCGTCTGTTGCACGGCCCTCTGGGAAGCCTCCGCTTGATGGCTTTTCAAACTGGTTTTGCAAAAATTGACACTAACGCTCCGCGAATGCCTTGACATGCCGTTTTCCCAGAGCACCTTCCACTAGTTTTTTCATTTGGCAAGGGTGGAGGAGGGCGGCGGCGGGGGGGGAGTGGGCGAGGAGTCTCAGAGTTGGGGTTGGTGGGGAGATTCGATCGGGAGAGGAATAAACAGTGGAAGCGTCGCGTTGGACCGTTTCCCAGAGCCCGCTGAACACAGCACTTCTGTTGTGGATTCCGACTTCCTATCGTCTGAAAGCAACCGTGGCGCGAGGCATGAGTGAAGCTTAGGACCCCAAGGAGCTCAACGTGGTATACATATCTGAAGGTCGGTCCCATATTCAAGAGAACATGAAATATCCGCTCAAATTTAAATCATTAACATAATAGGCAGAGCTTTCAGTAAACGTGCTGCTTTGCAAATGTTGGGCGTATGACAGCCAAGAGTGACCCATGAATTGGCCACCCCGACTGTCTCGTCAGAGAAAGTAGTTTGGCCTCAGCGAGGAACTCAGCAACGATTGCGATCAGTGGGGTAGCTATGAATGGAGTAGCTACCAGTGGAGTAGCTACAGCAAGCACGGGTGGTGCTACGACACTGGTAACTCACGGGCACAGGTGGCCCAGGCACCGGGCCAGACCGAGGGAAGGAATTGGACATGGGGGTTCCGTTACATTTATGTTGAGCTTCTTTTGCACCATACGTAGGCAATCGTGATAATCGGAGTTCCTTGCACCTGGGACAATGCCAGCCAATCAAGCTCCGTCGCTGCATGCAATAATCCAATTATGGGCAAGACATTGACACGCAATGGCCTGGGTCACACACGGGTCATCCTATTTCTTTTTTCCGGATGAATAATCAGGCAATGTGCTAATTTCGAGTGTGTGTATATTGAGTTACCAGCCAGGGTATATTTAGCATTGTTTTTGCATTAAACACGCGCGTACTCACGTCCCTGTGCAGACCACACGACGCGGCGACGGCCTTGCTCTCGTGCACAACGATTACAAAGACGACAATTAAAACACCGCAGCAATTAATGCGCGGCGAGGCCACGGGGGACAACGTGACCTGGCCCTACGACCTCGCCGTTGTGCGACCTTTCAGCGCGATCGCGCCCAATTTTAGCCGACACGGCAGAGCCGCCCGCCCGCCCGCCCGCAATGCCGCGCCTCGCCTCCCCCGTGTCGCCCCTTCGCCCCGGCGCGGGTTGCAGTGATGGCGCGGCGTGACGCCGTGGACCCGGCGCCTCGGGGGCTGTCACTGCGTATTTGCCGGCGAGAAACACGGAGCGCCCAAGGAAGTCCCAGGGCGAACACTCGGCTCAAAACACGCGGCCCCCACCACCACCAGGGCTGTACGCGTGAAGGCGCTAGTCCACTCCCCACTGCCCCCCCCCTCCCCCACATACGCCTGCCCCCCACCACCCTGTGCAGTTGTGGAGGAGCGGTGAAAGCGGGTGGTGGGGCGCGCGTGTTTGCTGATGGTGCCGATTTCAAAGAATGTAAATCCCCCCAGAATATTCGTTGCATCGCAAGACTGTGAAGGATGCCAATGACTTGGGGTGGCCTTCATCCAGCAGTGGCTTGACGATGGCTGGTGATGATGGTGACGAACGGATGTTCTTCGCTCTTGGAATCAATATATATTTTAGAAAATTAGTTCACCTTCCGAATACCCGCACTACCTTGCTTTTTAGTCCGAGAGTAGTCAGAGAGTAGTAAGAAAGTAGTCATCCGTTTTGTGTGCACGACTCTATCCGTGAGGCACGTTAATTTTGAGACCACATTGAAAACGCGTGTGTGGGAGGGTAGCCCGGTCTGTCTGGTGCTAACGCTGCACCCCCCCCCCCCTCCAGTGTAGCAGCAGCACCTAACCCTAATCCAGTGGTATAAATAGTTATCGGGAGGGAGCACGCGTTCACGAGAACCAGTGCCGGAGAAACACACACGCGCACACGCGCACGCCGGGACGGACGGACGGACATCTGCACGCCATCGTTGCTTGCGGCAGGGAGGGCAGCCTCCCGATTCATTAACGCAGCAGGGCAGCACTCACAGGCGAGGCACTCTGCATGCCTGCCCCATTAACACAGATAAAAAACGAGCATCTCAACTGGCCACGCAACACGACATAGGGAAGTAATTACCAGCGCGCACACGCCACGTGCCCTGCCTGCCTCTCGCAAGAACCTTCCACGCACCGCGCGCACACGCAGCCAGCCACCCCCTCCCAATCTGCCCCTCTTGCCTCCACGCGCCTTCACACTCAATGCTGCCCATCGCTATAATTATCACTTTTAAAAACTTCGTAAAAAAATCACTCGGCGACCCACAGGTGCCTCGCCTTTTCTGTTTTTTTTTTTACATTTTTAATCTTTTGAAGAGGGGCCGGGGCATGGATTCCACGACGCGCGTCACGGTGCGTCACGACGCGTCACAGCGCGTCACGACGCGTCACGACGCGGGCGCTCGACGGGGAGCCACGTGCCCACTGCCCTGGCTGCCCGCTGGCCGAGATCCTCTCCACCCCAACTCGTAACTGGTCGTGGCCGCTGCGGGCCGTTCGCGCAGAAACTGGCTGGCTTACCGGATAAACGGGAATTTCCGTTTAACAAATAAACATAGAATTGCATTGAATTGAAAATGGGGGAGCAGAGGTTCGGAAGATAAATGATAATAGCTACACCGAAGAGGTGGGAGTAACGAATACAAAAGACTGACTATGTTTCATTTAAAATTGCTTTTACTTGTCAATGTGTGCTCATATTCATGTTACTGACACGTGTTGCAATAACACTCTTATTCACAGTAGCAGCCTTGACAAACCCACTGCCGGATGAAATTATCCCCAAGCGATTGCCCTCTTTCCCGATTCTGTGATATTAAACAAGCAAGCACCTGCATAAGAGTTGATTTCATCGATCCATCTCCTCGATGAACGTACCCTTTGAGGCCTTCCATTCCTTGGATGTCACTCCGTCATCGGCTCTCATCCATTCTAAGCGGTGCGTTCTGCTACAGCAGTAATCTCAAACATTACCTATTTATATAATTGCATATCTTTGCATGAACGGGTTGTTGCGATCTCTTCCAACAGCTCCCGGGGGCTCCGAGAAAGACGATGATCCGTTCACCCCGAGCGAAGCTGCAGCTGCCAAGTCCGAGCGCGGCGTCGTCTGGTGCCGCCGCCGTGGCCACAGCCAGAGCCGACCCCTCAGCGGCCATGCCCGTGAGTGACGCGCCTCAATTGCCCATTAGCCCGGACTCACCAGTGGAGCAAAGGTCCGTTCCCCAGGGGGCCACACAGCAACACAATTCAAAGCCCAGGGCCAGGCCAAGAGTCCAAGACCCCGGTGAGAGCTCCGGTCATCGTGGCCAAATTGCTCAGCAGCCAAGAGAGAGAGAGAGAGGGTAGTGGCCTGTGGGCCACGAGAGAGAGGGGGGGGGGGGGTATTGGCTCAATGTGAACTTTACCTTGCCCTGCTGGGTGAACATCTGGACCACTCCGTGAATGTTCTAAAAACTCAAGCATATAGCGGTGGCGCGGTGATCTGCACACAGCCACCTGAGTTTGATTCGCAGCCACGGCGAACATCAGCGGTGATTGATACCTGAGCCAGTTTTGCCCACCCTCGCATTGGAAATCCATGCCGACTCGCAGAGTGAAGAACTTCATTACAATCATGCCGGCGTGCTTTCTTGAGACGAAGAATCGATTCGTAAACTCTCACAGGCAATGTGATCATTCCATGGTAGAAATTGGCCAGTGGAAGAGGACATTTTAGAACAGCTTCTGAGTTTCCTTGATGTTTCATCATTTACCCACACACTCGACAATGCACTCTCCCTACACACCCGAGTCACAGAACATTGTTCATCATATGGCAATACAACAACGATTCAGATTCTCACCGTTGGAATAGGAATGTTTATCAACTATGCCAACATCAATTCGCGCCGTCCTATCTCATCGAGCGGTGGGTACCAGCCTCAACCGACCGCAATCGACGCTGTCTACGATTCACAGCTCACGTTGTATTAGCAGCAGAAGTAGTATTATGAGTAATAAAAGCAGTAGTACAATTGCTAGCAGTATCATCATACCATCATCAGCAGTAGCATCAACACAATGGTCATTAGCGACAGCAGCAACACAATCAGCAGCAGCATCGTCATCACTGCGTATCCAGTAATTACAACGCTTTTTTGCATGCAGGCCTCCAAGAGCATTCAGCACACCACGACACGGCAATTACACTCATGACGATCCAGGCACACGCGGAGAGTGAAAAGTGGCGACTTGCATCCGACGAGAAGACATCTGGAGCCCACTACTCCTCGTCAGCACGCGGCACATCGTGGCGGAGGGGAGGGGGGTTCGGGGGATGGGAGGCAATATACATCGTTGCCATTGCACAATTAGCCAGGGAAATATTCACGGAAGTCCCGTTTTAAGTCGATGTTGCACAGCTACCCAAGCAGCGCTGCTCCGCCGAGGAGTCAAATCATCGTGCAACATCCTTCAAGGGCATCGCACCTCCTGGCCTTGACGTTCCTCCGCCTCGCAGACACTGATGGATCCAACGACATCATCAGAAGATCAACAGGCCGATGCGCACATCTCCTTCATAGTTTTGAAGATGACAGACGCTAGCCACAGCAGTGCGATTGTGGCCATGCCAACCCAAACCATGGATCATAGACACCCGTCGAGATACATAGACACGCATAGAGATACATACTCATCAAAATACATGAAAGAGAAGCCAGAGGAGTGAGATTATGGCCATGCATGACAAACCGTGGACCACATAGTAACTCATACGGGCAAATAGAGACACCTAGGGACTTACAGAGATACATTTATACCTATTATCGTGTATTGAAGGCGTCTCACGAGAAGGCGTCTCTGACCAAAACACGCGGGATGCGGCAGATCTCGCGAGACGTCAGGCGACTTGGGGTCGATAATTGGGTGCTGTAGACTGTCGTGAAATAGCACTGGGCAGTGCAGATCGCATTCAACGGTTGTACTGAACCTTCTACGCTACCGCCTATTTATGAGGATTAGGCGAGTCCATATACGAGGGCTCCATAGACGTTTAGCCATTATCCCGCATCTCCGATGAGCACGGTTGGCTACGTACGGTGTGAAAGAAATGCAATGTCCATACATTAAACGTATAACCTTAAAAGCAATTGTGGCGTCGCTGGGGGCTACGTGGTGGGTCCAGGAGGGTAAAGCAGCAAACATCCATCAGCGAACCCCCCCCCCACGTCTCCGCTTCGTCGACTTCACCAACCGGCGCAAACTCGCGCGGTGCTGCTGTGTGGTGGTCACCATCGCCGCCCCACCCCAACGACCCAGGGGCGTGGAGAGGCTCTCGTCCAACAGGATCACGAGAGCGGCTCTGTCGCCCGCTGTGAGCTCGCGGTATCCGCTCTGGCTGAGCAACAACTAGAAGCGCCGTGATTTGGGGTGAGGGAGCCCGAGACATTTACGTTGTTACTGCCTAATTTCCTTGCCAATCCCAGGCCTTTTCCATTTATCACGTTTCTTAACTCATTAGCCAGAAAATTGCCTGTATCCGACCTTTACTACGAGAAAGGTCTTTCGGCTTTTCATCGTTAATTAGGAGCAGGTGATTCCGACAAACGCCATTTTTTTCTCTCTGATGCGCAACGCACACGATGAGACCCCCCCCTCCCTCCCCCATATCTGATTTTTTAATTATCCAATTAAACCACTCAAATCAATAAGGTATTCCTAAAATATATAATTAGAGCAGACGGATTATTTGTGTTAAACTCTACAAGGAAGGAAAATCTGAGCAATGTTTGGTGCTGATGCTTGTCACTACAGTGATGATGATGAAATCAATCAAGTGAGAGATGGTGATGAGGATTGGGGAAGCCTTCATCCAGCAGTGCATTGATCACGGATGATGACAATGAACATGACTGAGGGGGGTAGCGCGTTCGCGACTTGTTGCAGAGTGTTCGGGCAGCTCTGGTTGGTGCTGCGTGTTGGATTCACCACAAATATGCGCCGTCCGCTTCTGCAAGGGACTGTGCACATCGCTTCGCGTTATTCGAAAAAAGGAGGCGATGTGTGCCGGGGTCATGATCCGAGGTTTCCTACACCTGAGCAATTATTTACAAATTAACTAATAAAATAATTGGGTATAACTCACATAGCAACATTGCCTCCTACAGGCAAACGATATCCATCTGTGAAACATAGTACATGGGCGATAGACGGTACACTGTACGTCTAGAGCGCATACCAACGTTCTAATGTTTAATCGTTATAGGAATATGATGCAAATACATTACAAACGATTATTCGCAACATAATGAACACAAAAGCGAGGCAGCAAGATGAAGACGTAGTGCTCGGAACAAATGCCAGCTCGAGTCGGGATTCAAACTCTTGAGAGAAAAGTAAAGTTGTCTTGGGACGTGGACACGCCGATCAGAGGGATCGTCAGACCTGGCGACGGCTCGCGGATGCCTTCATCCAGCAGTGGATTGCCCTTTGCTGTTTCTGATGATGATGACGACAGTGGACAATGAAGTAAATCACGCCTTTGGCATCGCAGCTCGCGGTTGGGCACTGAGCAGCAGCACGGCCTGGCTGAGGACCCGCGCGCTCGCGGGCCGATCGCTATCCCGGCGCGAGGGGATATCGCGGTTGAATCGACAAGAGCTCCTGGTCAGGTGGCAGCGCAGCAGCACTGTGCACTGAGGGACATCGCACACACAGGCACGGGACCGCAGAGGCCAGCAGCATCTTCAGTGGGGGAACATTTATGAAATCAAGTACTCTACTGCACTCACGATAAATGAATAAGAATTGAGAGCCTATCCTCAATCCGCTGCTGCATGGATGTAGGGAGGCTGGAGGCCGTGTCGGTGATCGTGCCTTGTAGTGCCATACTTCACCACGCTGGTTACGTGCGGGTTAGCGAAGGGCTCGGTTTAGAAGCTCAGGGCTGGGTTCAGGTGTCACTCGCTGACTGATGTTTGTGCCATGGCCGGGAGTCGAACTCAGGTGGCAAAATAACAGAGCGCAGTGCGCTAAGCCAGCTCCGCCACCACTCTTCATAACAAACACAAATGTCCCCCGTATCGACTTTAACAGACTGTTGGGAAGCCGGCACGGAACTTGAGTGCGTGGCTAGTACGACGCCTGGCCGCCTTTGTCTTTCCAGTGCTGATGTTTACACCAGATTCTCATTAGAGGCTGAGTCGACCTAGGAGAGGCCCAGAACCGGTTCAAATAGACGCCATAACCCACACACACACGCGCGCGCACGCTATTCATTCGTTAAACATATTTAATAATACACGGGGTTTCCGTAATTGGAAGATTCTATTGTACAATTCATTTTAATGCTGTGTTAATAATGGCAACGTATTTTATTAATTTATTCATTTTAGTTATGCATGGAACATGCCTCAAGAAAGCCTCGAGGCATCTCCCTTCCAAGAGGGTTACTGCTGTGGGATGTTTCGCCAATTCCTTATCGAGTGATTTGTTTGCGTTCACCAAAAAAAACCGGCACATGTGGGATTTTGTTATGGGTTTGGAAAACAGAGAGAAGCACTGATAACCAAATGGGCATCGATACTAATTACTGGGGGACAGATGCTATCGCAGCAAGGTTTCACGCCCGGTGCTCCAGTCCATTGTGCAAAACGGCAGCACACGTGCTTTAGGGGCAGAGCAAGAGTGCTGGCTAACCAGCTGAGCAGTGGGGGGGCGGTGGGGAAGGTGGGGTGTTGGGGGAGTGAGGGTAGGAGAGAGGGGGGGGGTGAATGTAGGGGCGAATCCCCACTCGATCTATCCGACAGCATCACTCTATATCGGAGCGAATGCTAAGGGATGGTGATTCTGATAGCCGGGTCTGCTTGGTGCTCTGCCTGGTGGACGCCACTCGTGATTGCGTAATAGCCCCCCCCGCCGGCCCGCATAGTGGAGACATTCACGTTGGACGCGTGAGCGCGGCGCGCGTGTCATGAGCAGTCAGCAAACCGCGCCACAAATCCCCGGTCCGATTCTCGGCCACGGCTGAGATCGGCCGGCAAGTGAAGTGAGAACCTGCCTTGAGAGCCTGCTCCCCCTAGGTCGACTCAGTCCGTCAGTGCTGGGGAGACGCCAGTTGTCCCCACCGCTCGTGAGGTTCCATGAAGGCGGTGGGTGGGTGGGTGGCTCTGTCTTTTTTACGGGTGCACGCTCATTTTAATACACGGCGAGTGCGGGAATATCGCGCGACTTTTAATTATTAACGGAGACGGCGTTCTCATGCAAATCCGGTGGCGTCGGGCGCGCATCGTAATGAATGCGCAATGTTAACGGTCTCGCAACAAGGTCCCAATAACCGCGTCATTAACAAAACAAGAATTAATACAATTACCGCGCACATCGTTCCAAGTGGGCATTCTAAACCAATACCGTCGTAATTAAAACAGGTTTGTGGGGCCGTTGCATGTTTTATTAATAGAATAACAGATTCTCGAGGATGACTCATGACCTGTGCATTCATCGTGGCTGGGTGCGTGGGCCCGCACCGCAGCCCTGGTCAGGCTAACCCGCGCCTCGTCGGTTTACCTTCAATGGTCGTCATTGTCGCGCATTATCTATCCGCTGCTGGATGAAGGCCCTCCAACACGCGATGACACCACGATCGAGGAGACGGATTCCGTGTGCGTGGGGTTAAAGTCGTCGCTTCATCTGCGCAATGGCCGCCTTCCTCGGGTCTGTTCCCTCCTTGCGCTGCCATGCCATCACCAGTCTCGATCATCGCCATCGCCCCTCCCAGTGACGGTGAGTCCTGCCCAATGCTCTCTTACTTGTCTCGATCGACCCTTCCGTGTCTCGAGCACGCCGTCTCCCCTCTGATCCATGTGTTCCACTTGCCTGAAGCAGCAACTTGAACACGTACATTGTTTTGTTTTTAATCCTTACATTACGTTATGAAAGTAACATAACAAAATATGTTATCCCGCTGTGCTATTGGCATCATATTATGAGAAGAAATATCCACTCGGTTCCCTAGTAGAGCACTGCCGACTTCCGTGTTAGAAAAGAGCCCACGAAAGCAGATATCATAGACCTACGTCTGAGACCTCTGTTTCATTGGACCTCTGGGCCGCATTTTACTTTCCCACCAACTCGGAATTATGAGAGTAATGGTCGTCCCGTGCATGGCAATCGGCCCGATCTTTTAATTCCCAGAGTTGAAATTTATCCAACGTAATCGTCGAACCCAAGACAATATAACGGGATATTTTGTGCAGTAATTGGTGACCGAGCGGAGACCATCGACTCACCACACTCGGCAAACTCAGTTTCATGACAGAAGGCGGCGGCTTGCATTTGAACCCAGGATCTCAGCAGCGCCAGCGAAGCGCTGTGCACTACCCGCCCACCAGAATCATCATCCTTGGTAGCTGACATTGTGTTGAATGACTCGGGCCCCTTGAAACAAAATTGCGGCCGCCCGAACATCCTGCCTCCCGACGTGAGAAAGGCGAAGCCCGGGCAGCGTGACGCGGCTGACGACGCGGACGGAGTCACCAAGCCACGGCCACCACATCCATCCGGTGTCACGCGTGGGAACAGAGGCAAGACCGAAACAATGGTTGTTTGAATCCGATTAGTCAAATAATCAAACCGATAACTGTGATAAAGTCATCGATTATGTACATCACCAGAGAGCCCAGCTATGGAGATTTCAGTTCGAGCAACTGACGTTGCGTTATGAGGATGTGGATCGATTTGCCGCCAAACTTTGTGTTCAGCAGGGCCGGGCTGTTACTTGGTGAACACATCCACGCACTCGGCTGCGTTCACACAAAGTGCGGTCCATAATGGACTCTCACGTGCTTTTTGAAAGAAAAATAAATAAATAAACGTGTTTCTGTCCATCCGTCTCATTGTGCGGTGAGACAGCGGGCAGCACAAGACGGCTGCACCACCTCCTCACGGTCTCATTCAACCAGCAACGTTGGCTTCCACTAAAGCATCTCTACTGCGAGCTGCGCTTTTTATTTATAAATTCATTTTAAATCTGTATTATTTTTACATCATGTTTAAATTACAGGCTCCTCTGGCAGCTTCATCTCGGCTGAGCGATCGCCTGAACTCAAGTTCCACGCCGCTTTCGCTAAAAGGTCAAGAAGCATCTGGCCGGACACTCAACGCCAGCGGCGGGGCAGATGCCCCCCCCCGCTCCACTCACGCCCCCCCCCCCCCCCGCTCCACTCACGCCCCCCCCCCGCTCCACTCACGTCCCCCCCCGCTCCACTCACGCCCCCCCCCGCTCCACTCACGCCGCCCCCCCCCCGCTCCACTCACGCCCCCCCCCCGCTCCACTTACGCTCCCCCCCGCTCCACTCACGCCCCCCGCTCCACTCACGCGCCCCCGCTCCACTCACGCCCCCCCCCCCCGCTCCACTCACCCCCCCCCCGCTCCACTCACGCCCCCCCCCCGCTCCACTCACGCCCCCCCCCCCCGCTCCACTCATGCCCCCCCCCTGCTCCACTCACGCCTCCCCCCCGCTCCACTCACGCCCCCCCCCCCGCTCTACTCACGCCCCCCCCCCGCTTCACTCACGCCCCCCCCCGCTCCACTCACGCCCCCCCCCGCCCGCTCCACTCACGCCCCCCCCCCCCGCTCCACTCACGCCCCCCCCCCCGCCCGCTCCACTCACGCCCCCCCCCCCGCTCCACTCACGCCCCCCCCCCCCGCCAGCTCTAAAATCCAGTAACGGAATTAAATTCAGAGCTGCCGCACGCTGCTACGCAAAGTAGCCTAGTTAAGGCTAAGTCAGTATAGGGCAGGCTCAGCGTCGGTTCAATTATTCGCTATTATTATTTGTCGTGACCGGTAATCGAACTTGGGTGGCTGGGTTTTGAGCGCAGCGTGCTAACCACTGCGTCACTGCCCCCCAAAAACACACGCGCGCAGACACACACACACGCAGACACACACGCGCATGACTCACGCACAGAATACCCATCCCGCGTCTCTGTTTACAGTTCACGGCCCGGGAGGAGGTGAGAGCGGATGTATTTAAAGGACTTGGTTAGGGAGGGCAGGGGGATCCGATGGCAAACATCACTCGGTCGGATCAATAAATGCAGCTGACACACCCTGCTGACTGACGGTCACTCCCCTCCACCCCTCCCTCCCTCCCTGCTGCCATCCCACCCACGCCACCGCTTCCTGCCAGCCGTCGTCCCGTCGAAGTGGCTCTCGCCTGGTCAGCACACAGCCCCCAGCGGCCACGTTCGCACTCCCGGTCATTTTGGTTTTGGCACCAAGTGAGACCGAGCTAATGCCAAGTGAAGGCCACACTTGGGGAAGGGAGGGGGGGTTCGAGTTAAAAACAACACACACCACCCGCTGGTCTTTGCGATCTGGGCTCGCCAGGTTCTGGCACAGAACGCCGCCCTGCCTCTCCTGCCGACGCCGCTTGAGGGCATGGAGCCGCTGAGTGCCGCGCTCCCTGCGTGCAACTGCACGCAAGCGCAGCGCACAGATCACGTGTCATCATCATCATCATCACGAGCACCGTCTTCGTTATCATCATCGAGTTTGAAGCCACTCGTGCCTTTTACGTGAAACGTCGTCATCATTGTCAATGTTGTCATCACGATCATCATCGTCGTCAACGCATTCATCATCACCGGCCATAATATATTCGCTGCTGAATGAGTGCCTCGCAAAGGCCTCTCTTCCAGTGCCGCGATGCAATGCCCCGGCTAACTCCTGCCAAGGAGCTGATCTCATCGCGCTGTCTCCGTGGCACATCTCGTGCTGTGGCTGCCTTGCTCTCGTGAGTCACGGCCAGCTGTGGCCGCAACCACCCCTTGATGATGACCGTCGTCCTGCCCAAGCCCACTTACTTTTCTTAACAGTCCATACGGTGCGTCTGACGCGTGTGTGTCCCTCTTGCCATCTCTCGGTGCAATTCCAAGCATGCGCCTCTCCCGGGCTTCTTTGCGCAGTTTTGAACTTTTGCTATTGGCGTCCACGTATCCGATCCATTCGTCTTCGCGAGTTAAACATATGACACCGATTACTAACATTCCTCTCTACAAACATTGCTTTGTTGCTTCCCATTACCGAGTTGGCTTTTCCAAAACAAAAAAAGCGTCCCCGTGTTAGGGAGGTGGGGAATTGGAGAGGGGATGGATGTTCGGGTCGCGTACGGGAACCACGTGGCAGGCCGGCAGCGATGGCAGTGAGGGATCTTCAGCACGAGGGGAGAAGTTTGCTCCTCGCGCCCCGGCACTGGGGCATTCATCACGCCGAGCTATTTCACGGTGTACACATTAATCACGACAAAGGTGCTCGACTTTAATCACGGCAAGATGTTCCCGCAGTTTGGAGTCACCAGAGATGTTACTTTCTGATAAGGAGAGGTGCGGTTCGCAAAACAGAGGCGCTCTCCAAGGCGCGTAATGAGGTTCGGAAGCGACCCATTCCACCGAGTCTGACATTCTCATTCCCCAACCATTCGTGCTGTCGATTCCCTGTCTCTTTCCAGACACACGAGCTTCCCTTTCCTCTGCTTATAATAAAGTTGGCAGTCGATATGATGTCTCTAACTCGAGGTTGTTCTCTCATGAATACACTCTTCTTTATGCCTCCCAGGGGAACCCCATGCATCTGTCTCTCTTCTTCTCTGTCCACGTTTAAACTTTTGTTCTATTTTCTTTGTCAATGTCCATGTTTCTATCCAAACAAGCACTCGTAAATTTGTGCGCCTGGGCAGGACATATCACGACAAGGGATGATGGACGGTGAAAAACAACAACAATAAGAAAAAGAATAAGAACAACGGACATCTCCGCCATCGCTGGAGCGACGATGTCATTGTTTCGTGTGCAGGTAGCTGGGCGGAGTATTGCATCGCAGGTCCGTGAGAGGTGGCGGCAGCTTGGCGAGGCCATCATCCAGCAGTGGATTGACCATGGCCGATGATGACGACGACGACGACGACGACGAATGACAGACTGCCTATCTCAACCAACACAACAAGCTCGCCCCACGCCTCGAGACGCGGTGACATCGAGACGCTCTGTGCGACTCCGCGCTGTCACGCCCAGCGAGCCGCAACGGCGGTAGCAGCGCAGCAAGAGGGGGGGGGGCGTTGAGACGCCGCGTGCGTCGCTGTCGTTCACCGATCCTGACGGGGGGGGGGGGGCTCCGGCAGGTGGCACGAAAACATCCGCTCATCCCGCCGGGAAACGACGGGAGGCAAAATTCGCGTTTTGTTCGCGTTTTGTCGCGCCGTCAGATGACTTCTCGCGCTGATTTACAAATGGTGTGTGGTGTGTCGTACGAGGATGGGTTGACTCGTTAAACCCCTTGTTGCTAATGAGCGGCCCAGTTGGAATCGGCATTGCGTGTGTTTACGGAGCGTGCTGATATGCACCGTGCTTTCGTAACGAGCGAGGCGCCGCAAGAAATAAAACGTATTGCTTCTAAATTACACCCCGAATACTATATACATTATTATCAACTCAAATATATTTTAAAATACTGTAAAATGGAAAACCAAATCTAATAACACCTTTATATAATAATAAAAAATGCGTCCATGTTCGCATTAATCTTCAGTGTTTCACTAAGATGTTCAAACTCTAAATTAACATACTTTAAGGTAACTTTTAACGCGTTTTATTTTTCCCATTCAAATAACCAATTCCCCCCCCATCCCCCACTAAAAAATGAAATGTTATGTTTACCCTTCCCGTGGCTCTATCTCGAAGCGACAGATGCACGCCCTCTCTCGATTTACGTGTTGTTGCTGTTCACGCACACACAGAGATACAGCCCCCCCCACCCCGGTCGTTGGCAGACTGGAATAGCCAGACGCTCGACCTGTAGCTGCATCTTTAGCGAGATATATAAATATACTTGATGTGGTGTGTCGAGCATGTGCATTGTTTTTCCGGGTCGCCAAACCCAGCCGGAATGAATCCCTCTGGGCACGAGAATCGCTCACCTCGCGTGCCCCGTCCCATGCCACCTCCGATCCGAAACACCCCACGGGAATCATTATTACCGACGCCTTTTATTGCCTCCCCGCTTATGTATCCTTAGAAGGCTTCTCAAATAAATAAGCGTGAAGAAGATAAAACAAAGCCACCGCAGACTTAACAAATGTTGTCATTTTTGCACAGACGCGTGCTCTGGACCCCCCCCAGCCCCTCTTCAACCCGCTCCGTTTACCGTAATGAGCTGTGTTTTAATGCAATTCGGAGGGCACCATTGACACGGAGATGTGTTCTGTCTCCGTCTCACCGCATCCGATCTCCCTCCCTCCCTCTCCCCATGGGACCCTCCGCTTTTCTCGACACCCACTGCAGACATCGCAAATACTAAACGCGCCAAACTCACGGGCACCCGCCCCGCCTGCCGACACACTCATTGTGGTGGTCTGTGCGGCGCCTGGGTCTGTAGCCAATCGTGGTGAGCGGTAGTGTAGCGGTGAGCAGTTCGCGCTCTGCACGACGCTCACGGCCAACACCAATGACGATAATCTGAACCGGCCTCCCCCCAGGTCGACTACGTCTTAAGACGAGTACCTGGTGAGGTTTGCGTAAACATTTCCAGCGGGGAAACAAAGGCGGCTGGGTGTGGTGCTGGCCATCCATCCCCTCGTGAGCTGTGGCGACTTTCATAGGTGCTCCCTAACAGCACTTGCCCCGATAGTCTGCTAGAGGCTATACGGGGGTCTTTGTCTTTGGTGGTGGTAATGGTGGCGACTTAACCTGCTCGGAAGCCCATTAAGCACGGCCCTTTAATAGGAACCACCTGCAAACATGCGCCCATTATTACACCACGAGTCGGGTGTGAAGTGGCGATAAACAGCCTTTAACACACCAGAGGACTCAACGGAGAGGCTGAATAAGGACTGGAGGGGCGGGGCGTGGGTGGTCTGGGGGTTGGGGGTGGAGGGGAAAGGAGGAATGTCACAATTAGCGGGAGCGTGCTGCTGTCATTTTCACTGTCGGCTCCGTGTGTTGGGGAGTGTGGGTGTGTGTGGGTGAGTGTGTGTGCCTGTGTGGGTGTGTGTGGGTGAGTGTGGGTGAGTGTGGGTGTGTGTGGGTGTGTGTGGGTGAGTGTGGGTGTGTGTGGGTGAGTGTGGGTGAGTGTGGGTGTGTGTGGGTGTGTGTGGGTGAGTGTGGGTGAGTGTGGGTGAGTGTGGGTGAGTGTGGGTGTGTGTGTGCCTGTGTGGGTGAGTGTGGGTGTGTGTGGGTGAGTGTGGGTGTGTGTGGGTGAGTGTGGGTGAGTGTGGGTGAGTGTGGGTGTGTGTGGGTGAGTGTGGGTGTGTGTGGGTGAGTGTGGGTGTGTGTGGGTGAGTGTGGGTGTGTGTGGGTGAGTGTGGGTGAGTGTGGGTGTGTGTGGGTGAGTGAGGGTGTGTGTGGGTGAGTGTGGGTGTGTGTGGGTGAGTGTGGGTGTGTGTGGGTGAGTGTGGGTGTGTGTGGGTGAGTGTGGGTGTGTGTGGGTGAGTGTGGGTGTGTGTGGGTGAGTGTGGGTGTGTGTGGGTGAGTGTGGGTGTGTGTGGGTGAGTGTGGGTGAGTGTGGGTGTGTGTGGGTGAGTGAGGGTGTGTGTGGGTGAGTGTGGGTGTGTGTGGGTGAGTGTGGGTGTGTGTGGGTGAGTGTGTGTGAGTGTGGGTGAGTGTGGGTGTGTGTGGATGAGTGTGGGTGAGTGTGGGTGTGTGTGGGTGAGTGTGGGTGTGTGTGGGTGAGTGTGGGTGTGTGTGGGTGAGTGTGGGTGTGTGTGGGTGAGTGTGGGTGTGTGTGGGTGAGTGTGGGTGTGTGTGGGTGAGTGTGGGTGAGTGTGGGTGTGTGTGGGTGAGTGTGGGTGTGTGTGGGTGAGTGTGGGTGAGTGTGGGTGAGTGTGGGTGTGTGTGGGTGAGTGTGGGTGATTGTGGGTGTGTGTGGGTGAGTGTGGGTGAGTGTGGGTGTGTGTGGGTGAGTGTGGGTGAGTGTGGGTGTGTGTGGGTGAGTGTGGGAGAGTATGGGGTGTGGGTGTGTGTGGGTGAGTGTGTGTGCCTGTGTGGGTGGGTGTGGGTAAGTGTGGGTGAGTGTGGTTGTGTGTGGGTGAGTGTGGGTGAGTGTGGGTGAGTGTGGGTGTGTGTGGGTGAGTGTGGGAGAGTATGGGGTGTGGGTGTGTGTGGGTGAGTGTGTGTGCCTGTGTGGGTGTGTGTGGGTGAGTGTGGGTGAGTGTGGGTGAGTGTGGGTGAGTGTGGGTGTGTGTGGGTGAGTGTGGGTGTGTGTGGGTGAGTGTGGGTGTGTGTGGGTGAGTGTGGGTGTGTGTGGGTGAGTGTGGGTGTGTGTGGGTGTGTGTGGGTGAGTGTGGGTGAGTGTGAGTGTGTGTGGGTGAGTGTGGGTGTGTGTGGGTGAGTGTGGGTGTGTGTGGGTGAGTGTGGGTGGGTGTGTGTGGGTGTGTGTGGGTGAGTGTGGGTGAGTGTGGGTGTGTGTGGGTGAGTGTGGGTGATTGTGGGTGTGTGTGGGTGAGTGTGGGTGAGTGTGGGTGTGTGTGGGTGAGTGTGGGTGAGTGTGGGTGTGTGTGGGTGAGTGTGGGAGAGTATGGGGTGTGGGTGTGTGTGGGTGAGTGTGTGTGCCTGTGTGGGTGGGTGTGGGTAAGTGTGGGTGAGTGTGGTTGTGTGTGGGTGAGTGTGGGTGAGTGTGGGTGAGTGTGGGTGTGTGTGGGTGAGTGTGGGAGAGTATGGGGTGTGGGTGTGTGTGGGTGAGTGTGTGTGCCTGTGTGGGTGTGTGTGGGTGAGTGTGGGTGAGTGTGGGTGAGTGTGGGTGAGTGTGGGTGTGTGTGGGTGAGTGTGGGTGTGTGTGGGTGAGTGTGGGTGTGTGTGGGTGAGTGTGGGTGTGTGTGGGTGAGTGTGGGTGTGTGTGGGTGTGTGTGGGTGAGTGTGGGTGTGTTTGGGTGAGTGTGGGTGTGTGTGGGTGTGTGTGGGTGTGTGTGGGTGAGTGTGGGTGTGTGTGGGTGAGTGTGGGTGTGTGTGGGTGAGTGTGGGTGTGTGTGGGTGAGTGTGGGTGTGTGTGGGTGTGTGTGGGTGAGTGTGGGTGAGTGTGGGTGTGTGTGGGTGAGTGTGGGTGAGTGTGGGTGTGTGTGGGTGTGTGTGGGTGAGTGTGGGTGTGTGTGGGTGAGTGTGGGTGAGTGTGGGTGTGTGTGGGTGAGTGTGGGTGAGTGTGGGTGAGGATGGGTGAGGGTGGGTGAGTGTGGGTGTGTGTGGGTGTGTGTGGGTGTGGGTGAGTGTGGGTGTGTGTGGGTGAGTGTGGGAGTGTGTGGGTGTGTGTGGGTGAGTGTGGGTGAGTGTGGGTGTGTGTGGGTGAGTGTGGGTGAGGATGGGTGTGTGTGGGTGTGTGTGGGTGTGTGTGGGTGAGTGTGGGGGTGTGTGGGTGAGTGTGGGTGAGTGTGGGTGTGTGTGGGTGAGTGTGGGTGAGTGTGGGTGTGTGTGGGTGTGTGTGGGTGAGTGTGGGTGTGTGTGCGTGAGTGTGGGTGAGTGTGGGTGAGTGTGAGTGTGTGTGGGTGAGTGTGGGTGTGTGTGGGTGAGTGTGGGTGAGTGTGGGTGTGTGTGGGTGAGTGTGGGTGAGTGTGGGTGAGAGTGGGTGTGTGTGGGTGAGTGTGGGTGAGTGTGGGTGTGTGTGGGTGAGTGTGGGTGAGTGTGGGTGTGTGTGGGTGAGTGTGGGTGAGTGTGTGTGGGTGAGTGTGGGTGTGTGTGGGTGAGTGTGGGTGAGTGTGGGTGAGTGTGGGTGTGTGTGGGTGAGTGTGGGTGTGTGTGGGTGTGTGTGGGTGAGTGTGGGTGTGTGTGGGTGTGTGTGGGTGAGTGTGGGTGAGTGTGTGTGGGTGTGTGTGGGTGAGTGTGGGTGTGTGTGGGTGGTCCGGCAAAACAACCTCCTACCTCCTCGCGGTGCCGGACGGGCAACATTGTCGTGGGCAGTGCTGTGGGGGGAGGGCCAATGCCCATTGGCCTCTCCCCTCATGGCGTCTGTGACCACCACAGTGGCTAAACGGGGGCTCTGGACGGGTGCGAGGGGCTGGTAACTTCTCCACCTTCAATTAACCACCACTAAACTACGAAGTAAACATAAACCTGTAATTAATAAGCTTGTGCCGGAGGCCCCGGGGGGTCAGGCTTTTATGACGTCTCCTGGCCAAACCCCATTTGGCGGAGCCAGGAGATTGAATTTTAACCCTCGGGGCTCCTCCAGAAACAACGAAAAACCATTGCGGATGGCCACGTGGAATGTTCGAACGCTCACTGCGGAGGAGAGGCTGCCACTCCTCTGTCGGGAGCTGGACCGGTACCGCCTGGATCTCTGTGGCATTCAGGAAGTCCGGTGGACCGGTTCTGGCTCCTGCCACCATGAGGGGTGGACAGTCCTCTACTCGGGGCAGGAGACTGCCAAACAACAGGGTGTGGCTCTTCTTCTGAACAAAAGAATGAAGGGGGCGTGGGAGCGTGGCGGTGAGGTGTGGGAAGCTGTAAGCCCCAGGCTACTTTGGGCTCGCCTTCCCATCAACCAGAGGCGAGGAGTGGTGGTCGTGGTTACTTATGCCCCCACCGAAGAAGAACATCTGTGGAGGGATGCAGGCAAAGCCGATGAGTCGGACGCTTTCTATGACCTCCTGTCACAGGTGCTGGCTAAAGTGGCCACTCGGGACAGAGTCATCTTGTTGGGTGACTTCAATGCCCGAGTTGGTCATGATACTGGCACCTGGTCTGGAGTGATTGGAAGGCATGGGCCAGATCAGCTCAATAATAACGGTAGGAGGCTGCTAGATTTTTGTGCAGCCCATGGGCTTGTAATTACTAACACGCTCTTCCGGCATCGGCGCATCCACACAACATCATGGATGCATGCCGGGTCCAAGCAAGAACATCTGCTGGACTACGTAGTGACGGACCAGCGGATGCGAGCCCATGTCCTTGACACCAGGACCTACCGTGGAGCTGATCTGCCCTCTGACCATCGACTAGTCATCTGTAAGATGCGCCTGCCATTCTTCCACTCCGGTGGTGGGTGTACACCCAGGATCCCATTCCAACCAAAAGTGGCCTGGTCTAAGTTAGCTGATGAAAGTTGCAAGCGAGAATTTCATCATCGCTTGCAGCTGGGGTTGGCATCGTCCCCCACTCCACCTGATGTCGAGGGTAAATGGGCGAGGTTTAAGACTGTGACTCATGCAGCTGCAATGGCTGCTTTGGGTACGCGGTCCAGACCTCCCCGGGAACCCTGGCTGACGGAGGAGGTGTTCAGGTTAATTGAGAAAAAGCGACAGGCCCACTCTCATCGCCTACAGCATCCCACGTCAGAGAATGAGGAGGTTTACCGCAGTCTTCGCTCGGAGGTTCGGAGAGCCGTGAGGCGCTGTAAGGATGGGTGGTGGTCGCGGGTTGCTGAGGAGATGGAGTCTGCCTCAGTGGCCCGCGATCACAAATCACTATTTAACTCCATCAAAAAAGTAACCTGCAGCGCCACACCTATTACCATCATTAGAGGAAAAAACGGTGATCCAATCTCCGACCCCCAGGAAAAGGTTTGCAGATTTGCTGAGCATTTCTGTGAGGTCCTGGGGGAGGGAAAATCTCTCAGCCAGGAAAACATCATGGCACAAAGTGGGGATAACCCTGCTGAGGCTGCGGTGCCTCAAATATTGGAAGAGGTCACCCCCTGTGAGTGGCTGGCTGAGGTACCGGCTGTTGAGGAAGTACTGAGGGCGATCCGGAGTCTGAGACCAGGGAAGGCACCGGGCAGAGATGATCTCCCAGGCGAAATGCTGAGGGAGGGTGGCGTTTGTGCACAGACTGCCCTATGTGACATCATAACAACAGTCTGGACCACTGGACGGGTTCCGCAGGACTGGAAGGATGCCCTGGTGGTCCCCCTCTTTAAGAAGGGGGACCGTACCGACTGTAACAACTACAGGGGCATCTCACTCCTCAGTGTGCCGGGTAAGGTCCTGGCAAGGATTATTCAACATCGCCTTGCTAGGCATGCTGAGGAGAGGCTTGCGGAGCCCCAATGTGGTTTCAGGAAAGGGCGGTCCTGCACAGATGCCATATTTTCTGTCCGTCTGCTACAGCAGAGGTGTAGGGAATTCCAAAAAGACCTACATCTCTGCTTTATTGACCTGGTCAAGGCCTATGATACCATCAGTAGGACTGGGCTCTGGGTTGTTCTTCGTGCTTTCGGAGTCCCTGACCCTCTGCTCACGATCATTAAGGACCTTCATGATGGTGAGCGGGCCCGGGTAAAACTACGTGGCCGGGAGTCGGAGCCTTTCCCTGTACACCTTGGGGTGCGACAGGGATGTCCTCTGGCTCCCACATTATTTAACATCTATTTCGACTGCGTAGTTCGTGAAGCCTTCAATAGCTGTACCGGGGGAATTACCATTTGGTACAGATACAATGGGAGGCTGATCGACGCCCGGGTGCGATCAAGGGATGGCTCCCTATTGGTCAACCACGTTATGTATGCCGATGATTTGGTAATAGCTGCTCATTCAGACGAGGAGTTGGAGACGCTGCTGCTGAGACTGGAGCGTGCCACTAAGAGGTGGGGCCTTACCATCAGCCCCACCAAAACTAAGCACCTGCCTGGGTATTTTGTACCATCGGGCACTCCGCCCCCACAACTCCCAATCGGTGATGGGGCAGTTGTGGAGAGAGTAGAGAGTTTCCCATACCTGGGCAGTGTGCTCATGACCGGCTCCAGTTTATCAGCAGAGGTCTCACTCCGAATCAGTCGAGCGGCAATATCTTTTCATCGGTTGCGTAACGCTGTGTGGAAGCTACCTGGTCTGTCGCTCCGCACGAAGCTTCAGGTCTTCTCGGCCACGGTCATTCCCTCCCTTCTCTATGCTTGCGAAACGTGGACCCCCCTAGTGGAGCATCTTCGCCAGTTGGAAACATTTAGGCTGGCCTGCCTTCGATCCATCCTGGGTTTAACCAGGCTGGATTGTGTGAGGAGCTCACAAGTCCTTGAAAGATCTGGGCAAAGTCCCATCAGTGAGCTCCTCCGGCAGGCAAGGCTGCGTTGGCTGGGTCATGTAGCCCGCATGCCCAGCCACCGCATGCCTAAACAGCTTTTGTTCGGCCGGATCGAGGGGGCTAAACGGGCGCGGCACGGGCTAGAGAAGAGATGGAGTGATGTGGTACAGGAGGACGTGGAGCTGAGTGGACTTGCCGATGACTGGTACCAGCGGTGTCAAGATCGGCCTCAGTGGAGGAGGCTCGTGAAGGACGCTAC